>NC_064836.1:80748582-81056562 GCF_024166365.1 Elephas maximus indicus | reverse complement strand
CTGGTGGGACTATCACCGTGATCTCTCCCCTCTCCTTCACCCAGTGCATTCTCTGAAGCTACTAGCATTCAGTGAAGACTCTCTGGTGGGACTATCACCGTGATCGCTCTCCCTCTCCTTCACCCAGTGCATTCTCTGAAGCTACTAACATTCAGTGAAGACTCTCTGGTGGGACTATCACCGTGATCTCTCTCCCTCTCCTTCACCCAGTGCATTCTCTGAATCTACTAGCATTCAGTGAAGACTCTCTGGTGGGACTATCACCATGATCTCTCCCCTCTCCTTCACCCAGTGCATTCTCTGAAGCTACTAGCATTCACTGAAGACTCTCTGGTGGGACTATCACCGTGATCTCTCACCGTGATCTCTCTCCCTCTCCTTCACCCAGTGCATTCTCTAAAGCTACTAGCATTCAGTGAAGACTCTCTGGTGCGACTATCACCGTGATCTCTCTCCCTCTCCTTCACCCAGTGCATTCTCTAAAGCTACTAGCATTCAGTGAAGACTCTCTGGTGGGACTATCACTGTGATCTCTCTCCCTCTCCTTCACCCAGTGCATTCTCTGAAGCTACTAGCATTCAGTGAAGACTCTCTGGTGGGACTATCACAGTGATCTCTCCCCTCTCCTTCACCCAGTACATTCTCTGAAGCTACTAATATTTAGTGAAGACTCTCTGGTGGGACTATCACCGTGATCTCTCCCCTCTCCTTCACCCAGTGCATTCTCTGAAGCTACTAGCATTCAGTGAAGACTCTCTGGTGGGACTATCACCGTGATCTCTCTCCCTCTCCTTCACCCAGTGCATTCTCTGAAGCTACTAGCATTCAGTGAAGACTCTCTGGTGGGACTATCACCGTGATCTCTCCCCTCTCCTTCACCCAGTGCATTCTCTGAAGCTACTAGCATTCAGTGAAGACTCTCTGGTGGGACTATCACCGTGATCTCTCCCCTCTCCTTCACCCAGTGCATTCTCTGAAGCTACTAGCATTCAGTGAAGACTCTCTGGTGGGACTATCACCGTGATCTCTCCCCTCTCCTTCACCCAGTGCATTCTCTGAAGCTACTAGCATTCAGTGAAGACTCTGTGGTGGGACTATCACCGTGATCTCTCCCCTCTCCTTCACCCAGTGCATTCTCTGAAGCTACTAGCATTCAGTGAAGACTCTCTGGTGGGACTATCACCGTGATCTCTCCCCTCTCCTTCACCCAGTGCATTCTCTGAAGCTACTAGCATTCAGTGAAGACTCTCTGGTGGGACTATCACCGTGATCTCTCCCCTCTCCTTCACCCAGTGCATTCTCTGAAGCTACTAGCATTCAGTGAAGACTCTCTGGTGGGACTATCACCGTGATCTCTCCCCTCTCCTTCACCCAGTGCATTCTCTAAAGCTACTAGCATTCAGTGAAGACTCTCTGGTGGGACTATCACCGTGATCTCTCCCCTCTCCTTCACCCAGTGCATTCTCTAAAGCTACTAGCATTCAGTAAAGACTCTCTGGTGGGACTATAACCGTGATCTCTCTCCCTCTCCTTCACCCAGTGCATTCTCTAAAGCTACTAGCATTCAGTGAAGACTCTCTGGTAGGACTATCACCGTGATCTCTCCCCTCTCCTTCACCCAGTGCATTCTCTGAAGCTACTAGCATTCAGTGAAGACTCTCTGGTGGGACTATCACCGTGATCTCTCCCCTCTCCTTCACCCAGTGCATTCTCTGAAGCTACTAGCATTCAGTGAAGACTCTCTGGTGGGACTATTACCGTGATCTCTCCCCTCTCCTTCACCCAGTGCATTCTCTGAAGCTAGTAGCATTCAGTGAAGACTCTCTGGTGGGACTATCACCGTGATCTCTCCCGTGTCCTTCACCCAGTGCATTCTCTGAAGCTACTAGCATTCAGTGAAGACTCTCTGGTGGGACTATCACCGTGATCTCTCCCCTCTCCTTCACCCAGTGCATTCTCTGAAGGTACTAGCATTCAGTGAAGACTCTCTGGTGGGACTATCACCGTGATCTCTCCCCTCTCCTTCACCCAGTACATTCTCTGAAGCTACTAGCATTCAGTGAAGACTCTCTGGTGGGACTATCACCGTGATCTCTCCCCTCTCCTTCACCCAGTGCATTCTCTGAATCTACTAGCATTCAGTGAAGACTCTCTGGTGGGACTATCACCATGATCTCTCCCCTCTCCTTCACCCAGTGCATTCTCTGAAGCTACTAGCATTCACTGAAGACTCTCTGGTGGGACTATCACCGTGATCTCTCACCGTGAGCTCTCTCCCTCTCCTTCACCCAGTGCATTCTCTAAAGCTACTAGCATTCAGTGAAGACTCTCTGGTGGGACTATCACTGTGATCTCTCTCCCTCTCCTTCACCCAGTGCATTCTCTGAAGCTACTAGCATTCAGTGAAGACTCTCTGGTGGGACTATCACCGTGATCTCTCTCCCTCTCCTTCACCCAGTGCATTCTCTGAAGCTACTAGCATTCAGTGAAGACTCTCTGCTGGGACTATCACCGTGATCTCTCCCCTCTCCTTCACCCAGTGCATTCTCTGAAGATACTAGCATTCAGTGAAGACTCTCTGGTGGGATTATCACCGTGATCTCTCTCCCTCTCTTTCACCCAGTGCATTCTCTGAAGCTACTAGCATTCAGTGAAGACTCTCTGGTGGGACTATCACCGTGATCTCTCTCCCTCTCCTTCACCCAGTGCATTCTCTGAAGCTACTAGCATTCAGTGAAGACTCTCTGGTGGGACTATCACCGTGATCTCTCCCCTCTCCTTCACCCAGTGCATTCTCTGAAGCTACTAATATTCAGTGAAGACTCTCTGGTGGGACTATCACCGTGATCTCTCCCCTCTCCTTCACCCAGTGCATTCTCTGAAGCTACTAGCATTCAGTGAAGACTCTCTGGTGGGACTATCCCCGTGATCTCTCTCCCTCTCCTTCACCCAGTGCATTCTCTGAAGCTACTAGCATTCAGTGAAGACTCTCTGGTGGGACTATCACCGTGATCTCTCCCCTCTCCTTCACCCTGTGCATTCTCTGAAGCTACTAGCATTCAGTGAAGACTCTCTGGTGGGACTATCACCGTGATCTCTCCCCTATCCTTCAGCCAGTGCATTCTCTGAAGCTACTAGCATTCAGTGAAGACTCTCTGGTGGGAGTATCACCGTGATCTCTCTCCCTCTCCTTCACCCAGTGCATTCTCTGAAGCTACTAGCATTCAGTGAAGACTCTCTGGTGGGACTATCACCGTGATCTCTCCCCTCTCCTTCACCCAGTGCATTCTCTAAAGCTACTAGCATTCAGTGAAGACTCTCTGGTGGGACTATCACCGTGATCTCTCCCCTCTCCTTCACCCAGTGCATTCTCTAAAGCTACTAGCATTCAGTGAAGACTCTCTGGTGGGACTATCACCTTGATCTCTCTCCCTCTCCTTCACCCAGTGCATTCTCTAAAGCTACTAGCATTCAGTGAAGACTCTCTGGTGGGACTATCACCGTGATCTCTCCCCTCTCCTTCACCCAGTGCATTCTCTGAAGCTACTAGCATTCAGTGAAGACTCTCTGGTGGGACTATCACCGTGATCTCTCCCCTCTCCTTCACCCAGTGCATTCTCTGAAGCTACTAGCATTCAGTGAAGACTCTCTGGTGGGACTATCACCGTGATCTCTCCCCTCTCCTTCACCCAGTGCATTCTCTGAAGCTACTAGCATTCAGTGAAGACTCTCTGGTGGGACTATCACCGTGATCTCTCCCCTCTCCTTCACCCAGTGCATTCTCTGAAGCTACTAGCATTCAGTGAAGACTCTCTGGTGGGACTATCACCGTGATCTCTCCCCTCTCCTTCACCCAGTGCATTCTCTGAAGCTACTAGCATTCAGTGAAGACTCTCTGGTGGGACTATCACCGTGATCTCTATCCCTCTCCTTCACCCAGTGCATTCTCTGAAGCTACTAGCATTCAGTGAAGACTCTCTGGTGGGACTATCACCGTGATCTCTCCCCTCTCCTTCACCCAGTGCATTCTCTAAAGCTACTAGCACTCAGTGAAGACTCTCTGGTGGGACTATCACCGTGATCTCTCCCCTCTCCTTCACCCAGTGCATTCTCTAAAGCTACTAGCATTCAGTGAAGACTCTCTGGTGGGACTATCACCTTGATCTCTCTCCCTCTCCTTCACCCAGTGCATTCTCTAAAGCTACTAGCATTCAGTGAAGACTCTCTGGTGGGACTATCACCGTGATCTCTCCCCTCTCCTTCACCCAGTGCATTCTCTGAAGCTACTAGCATTCAGTGAAGACTCTCTGGTGGGACTATCACCGTGATCTCTCCCCTCTCCTTCACCCAGTGCATTCTCTGAAGCTACTAGCATTCAGTGAAGACTCTCTGGTGGGACTATTACCGTGATCTCTCCCCTCTCCTTCACCCAGTGCATTCTCTGAAGCTACTAGCATTCAGTGAAGACTCTCTGGTGGGACTATCACCGTGATCTCTCCTCTCTCCTTCACCCAGTGCATTCTCTGAAGCTACTAGCATTCAGTGAAGACTCTCTGGTGGGACTATCACCGTGATCTCTCCCATGTCCTTCACCCAGTGCATTCTCTGAAGCTACTAGCATTCAGTGAAGACTCTCTGGTGGGACTATCACCGTGATATCTCTCCCCTCTCCTTCACCCAGTGCATTCTCTGAAGCTATTAGCATTCAGTGAAGACTCTCTGGTGGGACTATCACCGTGATCTCTCCCCTCTCCTTCACCCAGTGCATTCTCTGAAGCTACTAGCATTCAGTGAAGACTCTCTGGTGGGACTATCACCGTGATCTCTCTCCGCTCTCCTTCACCCAGTGCATTCTCTGAAGCTACTAGCATTCAGTGAAGACTCTCTGGTGGGACTATCACCGTGATCTCTCCCCTCTCCTTCACCCAGTGCATTCTCTGAAGCTACTAGCATTCAGTGAAGACTCTCTGGTGGGACTATCACCGTGATCTCTCCCCTCTCCTTCACCCAGTGCATTCTCTAAAGCTACTAGCATTCAGTGAAGACTCTCTGGTGGGACTATCACCGTGATCTCTCCCCTCTCCTTCACCCAGTGCATTCTCTGAAGCTACTAGCATTCAGTGAAGACTCTCTGGTGGGACTATCACCGTGATCTCTCCCCTCTCCTTCACCCAGTGCATTCTCTGAAGCTACTAGCATTCAGTGAAGACTCTCTGGTGGGACTATCACCGTGATCTCTCCCCTCTCCTTCACCCAGTGCATTCTCTGAAGCTACTAGCATTCAGTGAAGACTCTCTGGTGGGACTATCACCGTGATCTCTCCCCTCTCCTTCACCCAGTGCATTCTCTGAAGCTACTAGCATTCAATGAAGACTCTCTGGTGGGACTATCACCGTGATATCTCTCCCCTCTCCTTCACCCAGTGCATTCTCTGAAGCTACTAGCATTCAGTGAAGACTCTCTGGTGGGACTATCACCGTGATCTCTCCCCTCTCCTTCACCCAGTGCATTCTCTGAAGCTACTACCATTCAGTGAAGACTCTCTGGTGGGACTATCACCGTGATCTCTCTCCCCTCTCCTTCACCCAGTGCATTCTCTGAAGCTACTAGCATTCAGTGAAGACTCTCTGGTGGGACTATCACCGTGATCTCTCCCCTCTCCTTCACCCAGTGCATTCTCTGAAGCTACTAGCATTCAGTGAAGACTCTCTGGTGGGACTATCACCGTGATCTCTCCCCTCTCCTTCACCCAGTGCATTCTCTGAAGCTACTAGCATTCAGTGAAGACTCTCTGGTGGGACTATCACCGTGATCTCTCCCCTCTCCTTCACCCAGTGCATTCTCTGAAGCTACTAGCATTCAGTGAAGACTCTCTGGTGGGACTATCACCGTGATCGCTCTCCCTCTCCTTCACCCAGTGCATTCTCTGAACCTACTAGCATTCAGTGAAGACTCTCTGGTGGGACTATTACCGTGATCGCTCTCCCTCTCCTTCACCCAGTGCATTCTCTGAAGCTACTAGCATTCAGTGAAGACTCTCTGGTGGGACTATCACCGTGATCTCTCCCCTCTCCTTCACCCAGTGCATTCTCTGAAGCTACTAGCATTCAGTGAAGACTCTCTGGTGGGACTATCACCGTGATCTCTCTCCCTCTCCTTCACCCAGTGCATTCTCTGAAGCTACTAGCATTCAGTGAAGAGTCTCCGGTGGGACTATCACCGTGATCTCTCCCCTCTCCTTCACCCAGTGCATTCTCTGAAGCTACTAGCATTCAGTGAAGACTCTCTGGTGGGACTATCACCGTGATCTCTCCCCTCTCCTTCACCCAGTACATTCTCTGAAGCTACTAGCATTCAGTGAAGACTCTCTGTTGGGACTATCACCGTGATCTCTCCCCTCTCCTTCACCCAGTGCATTCTCTGAAGCTAGTAGCATTCAGTGAAGACTCTCTGGTGGGACTATCACCGTGATCTCTCCCCTCTCCTTCACCCAGTGCATTCTCTAAAGCTACTAGCATTCAGTGAAGACTCTCTGGTGGGACTATCACCGTGATCTCTCCCCTCTCCTTCACCCAGTGCATTCTCTAAAGCTACTAGCATTCAGTGAAGACTCTCTGGTGGGACTATCACCGTGATCTCTCTCCCTCTCCTTCACCCAGTGCATTCTCTAAAGCTACTAGCATTCAGTGAAGACTCTCTGGTGGGACTATCACCGTGATCTCTCCCCTCTCCTTCACCCAGTGCATTCTCTGAAGCTACTAGCATTCAGTGAAGACTCTCTGGTGGGACTATCACCGTGATCTCTCCCCTCTCCTTCACCCAGTGCATTCTCTGAAGCTACTAGCATTCAGTGAAGACTCTCTGGTGGGACTATTACCGTGATCTCTCCCCTCTCCTTCACCCAGTGCATTCTCTGAAGCTAGTAGCATTCAGTGAAGACTCTCTGGTGGGACTATCACCGTGATCTCTCCCCTCTCCTTCACCCAGTGCATTCTCTGAAGCTACTAGCATTCAGTGAAGACTCTCTGGTGGGACTATCACCGTGATCTCTCCCCTCTCCTTCACCCAGTGCATTCTCTGAAGCTACTAGCATTCAGTGAAGACTCTCTGGTGGGACTATCACCGTGATCTCTCCCCTCTCCTTCACCCAGTACATTCTCTGAAGCTACTAGCATTCAGTGAAGACTCTCTGGTGGGACTATCACCGTGATCTCTCCCCTCTCCTTCACCCCGTGCATTCTCTGAATCTACTAGCATTCAGTGAAGACTCTCTGGTGGGACTATCACCATGATCTCTCCCCTCTCCTTCACCCAGTGCATTCTCTGAAGCTACTAGCATTCACTGAAGACTCTCTGGTGGGACTATCACCGTGATCTCTCACCGTGATCTCTCTCCCTCTCCTTCACCCAGTGCATTCTCTAAAGCTACTAGCATTCAGTGAAGACTCTCTGGTGGGACTATCACCGTGATCTCTCCCCTCTCCTTCACCCAGTGCATTCTCTGAAGCTACTAGCATTCAGTGAAGACTCTCTGGTGGGACTATCACCGTGATCTCTCTCCCTCTCCTTCACCCAGTGCATTCTCTGAAGCTACTAGCATTCAGTGAAGAGTCTCCGGTGGGACTATCACCGTGATCTCTCCCCTCTCCTTCACCCAGTGCATTCTCTGAAGCTACTAGCATTCAGTGAAGACTCTCTGGTGGGACTATCACCGTGATCTCTCCCCTCTCCTTCACCCAGTGCATTCTCTGAAGCTACTAGCATTCAGTGAAGACTCTCTGTTGGGACTATCACCGTGATCTCTCCCCTCTCCTTCACCCAGTGCATTCTCTGAAGCTAGTAGCATTCAGTGAAGACTCTCTGGTGGGACTATCACCGTGATCTCTCCCCTCTCCTTCACCCAGTGCATTCTCTAAAGCTACTAGCATTCAGTGAAGACTCTCTGGTGGGACTATCACCGTGATCTCTCCCCTCTCCTTCACCCAGGGCATTCTCTAAAGCTACTAGCATTCAGTGAAGACTCTCTGGTGGGACTATCACCGTGATCTCTCTCCTTCTCCTTCACCCAGTGCATTCTCTAAAGCTACTAGCATTCAGTGAAGACTCTCTGGTGGGACTATCACCGTGATCTCTCCCCTCTCCTTCACCCAGTGCATTCTCTGAAGCTACTAGCATTCAGTGAAGACTCTCTGGTGGGACTATCACCGTGATCTCTCCCCTCTCCTTCACCCAGTGCATTCTCTGAAGCTACTAGCATTCAGTGAAGACTCTCTGGTGGGACTATTACCGTGATCTCTCCCCTCTCCTTCACCCAGTGCATTCTCTGAAGCTAGTAGCATTCAGTGAAGACTCTCTGGTGGGACTATCACCGTGATCTCTCCCCTCTCCTTCACCCAGTGCATTCTCTGAAGCTACTAGCATTCAGTGAAGACTCTCTGGTGGGACTATCACCGTGATCTCTCCCCTCTCCTTCACCCAGTGCATTCTCTAAAGCTACTAGCATTCAGTGAAGACTCTCTGGTGGGACTATCACCGTGATCTCTCCCCTCTCCTTCACCCAGTGCATTCTCTAAAGCTACTAGCATTCAGTGAAGACTCTCTGGTGGGACTATCACCGTGATCTCTCACCGTGATCTCTCTCCCTCTCCTTCACCCAGTGCATTCTCTAAAGCTACTAGCATTCAGTGAAGACTCTCTGGTGCGACTATCACCGTGATCTCTCTCCCTCTCCTTCACCCAGTGCATTCTCTAAAGCTACTAGCATTCAGTGAAGACTCTCTGGTGGGACTATCACTGTGATCTCTCTCCCTCTCCTTCACCCAGTGCATTCTCTGAAGCTACTAGCATTCAGTGAAGACTCTCTGGTGGGACTATCACCGTGATCTCTCTCCCTCTCCTTCACCCAGTGCATTCTCTGAAGCTACTAGCATTCAGTGAAGACTCTCTGGTGGGACTATCACCGTGATCTCTCCCCTCTCCTTCACCCAGTGCATTCTCTGAAGATACTAGCATTCAGTGAAGACTCTCTGGTGGGATTATCACCGTGATCTCTCTCCCTCTCTTTCACCCAGTGCATTCTCTGAAGCTACTAGCATTCAGTGAAGACTCTCTGGTGGGACTATCACCGTGATCTCTCTCCCTCTCCTTCACCCAGTGCATTCTCTGAAGCTACTAGCATTCAGTGAAGACTCTCTGGTGGGACTATCACCGTGATCTCTCCCCTCTCCTTCACCCAGTGCATTCTCTGAAGCTACTAACATTCAGTGAAGACTCTCTGGTGGGACTATCACCGTGATCTCTCTCCCTCTCCTTCACCCAGTGCATTCTCTGAAGCTACTAGCATTCAGTGAAGACTCTCTGGTGGGACTATCACCGTGATCTCTCCCCTCTCCTTCACCCAGTACATTCTCTGAAGCTACTAATATTCAGTGAAGACTCTCTGGTGGGACTATCACCGTGATCTCTCCCCTCTCCTTCACCCAGTGCATTCTCTGAAGCTACTAGCATTCAGTGAAGACTCTCTGGTGGGACTATCCCCGTGATCTCTCTCCCTCTCCTTCACCCAGTGCATTCTCTGATGCTACTAGCATTCAGTGAAGACTCTCTGGTGGGACTATCACCGTGATCTCTCCCCTCTCCTTCACCCAGTGCATTCTCTGAAGCTACTAGCATTCAGTGAAGACTCTCTGGTGGGACTATCACCGTGATCTCTCCCCTCTCCTTCACCCAGTGCATTCTCTGAAGCTACTAGCATTCAGTGAAGACTCTCTGGTGGGACTATCACCGTGATCTCTCTCCCTCTCCTTCACCCAGTGCATTCTCTGAAGCTACTAGCATTCAGTGAAGACTCTCTGGTGGGACTATCACCGTGATCTCTCCCCTCTCCTTCACCCAGTGCATTCTCTAAAGCTACTAGCATTCAGTGAAGACTCTCTGGTGGGACTATCACCGTGATCTCTCCCCTCTCCTTCACCCAGTGCATTCTCTAAAGCTACTAGCATTCAGTGAAGACTCTCTGGTGGGACTATCACCTTGATCTCTCTCCCTCTCCTTCACCCAGTGCATTCTCTGAAGCTACTAGCATTCAGTGAAGACTCTCTGGTGGGACTATCACCGTGATCGCTCTCCCCTCTCCTTCACCCAGTGCATTCTCTGAAGCTACTAGCATTCAGTGAAGACTCTCTGGTGGGACTATCACCGTGATCTCTCCCCTCTCCTTCACCCAGTGCATTCTCTGAAGCTACTAGCATTCAGTGAAGACTCTCTGGTGGGACTATCACCATGATCTCTCCCCTCTCCTTCACCCAGTGCATTCTCTGAAGCTACTAGCATTCAGTGAAGACTCTCTGGTGGGACTATTACCGTGATCTCTCCCCTCTCCTTCACCCAGTGCATTCTCTGAAGCTACTAGCATTCAGTGAAGACTCTCTGGTGGGACTATCACCGTGATCTCTCCCCTCTCCTTCACCCAGTGCATTCTCTGAAGCTACTAGCATTCAGTGAAGACTCTCTGGTGGGACTATCACCGTGATCTCCCCCATGTCCTTCACCCAGTGCATTCTCTGAAGCTACTAGCATTCAGTGAAGACTCTCTGGTGGGACTATCACCGTGATATCTCTCCCTTCTCCTTCACCCAGTGCATTCTCTGAAGCTATTAGCATTCAGTGAAGACTCTCTGGTGGGACTATCACCGTGATCTCTCCCCTCTCCTTCACCCAGTGCATTCTCTGAAGCTACTAGCATTCAGTGAAGACTCTCTGGTGGGACTATCACCGTGATCTCTCTCCGCTCTCCTTCACCCAGTGCATTCTCTGAAGCTACTAGCATTCAGTGAAGACTCTCTGGTGGGACTATCACCGTGATCTCTCCCCTCTCCTTCACCCAGTGCATTCTCTGAAGCTACTAGCATTCAGTGAAGACTCTCTGGTGGGACTATCACCGTGATCTCTCCCCTCTCCTTCACCCAGTGCATTCTCTGAAGCTACTAGCATTCAGTGAAGACTCTCTGGTGGGACTATCACCGTGATCGCTCTCCCTCTCCTTCACCCAGTGCATTCTCTGAACCTACTAGCATTCAGTGAAGACTCTCTGGTGGGACTATCACCGTGATCGCTCTCCCTCTCCTTCACCCAGTGCATTCTCTGAAGCTACTAGCATTCAGTGAAGAGTCTCTGGTGGGACTATCACCGTGATCTCTCCCCTCTCCTTCACCCAGTGCATTCTCTGAAGCTACTAGCATTCAGTGAAGACTCTCTGGTGGGACTATCACCGTGATCTCTCTCCCTCTCCTTCACCCAGTGCATTCTCTGAAGCTACTAGCATTCAGTGAAGACTCTCCGGTGGGACTATCACCGTGATCTCTCCCCTCTCCTTCACCCAGTGCATTCTCTAAAGCTACTAGCATTCAGTGAAGACTCTCTGGTGGGACTATCACCGTGATCTCTCCCCTCTCCTTCACCCAGTACATTCTCTGAAGCTACTAGCATTCAGTGAAGACTCTCTGGTGGGACTATCACCGTGATCTCTCCCCTCTCCTTCACCCAGTGCATTCTCTGAAGCTACTAGCATTCAGTGAAGACTCTCTGGTGGGAGTATCACCGTGATCTCTCCCCTCTCCTTCACCCAGTGCATTCTCTGAAGCTACTAGCATTCAGTGAAGACTCTCTGGTGGGACTATCACCGTGATCGCTCTCCCTCTCCTTCACCCAGTGCATTCTCTGAAGCTACTAACATTCAGTGAAGACTCTCTGGTGGGACTATCACCGTGATCTCTCTCCCTCTCCTTCACCCAGTGCATTCTCTGAAGCTACTAGCATTCACTGAAGACTCTCTGGTGGGACTATCACCGTGATCTCTCTCCCTCTCCTTCACCCAGTGCATTCTCTAAAGCTACTAGCATTCAGTGAAGACTCTCTGGTGGGACTATCACCGTGATCTCTCTCCCTCTCCTTCACCCAGTGCATTCTCTGAAGCTACTAACATTCAGTGAAGACTCTCTGGTGGGACTATCACCGTGATCTCTCCCCTCTCCTTCACCCAGTGCATTCTCTAAAGCTACTAGCATTCAGTGAAGACTCTCTGGTGGGACTATCACCGTGATCTCTCCCCTCTCCTTCACCCAGTGCATTCTCTAAAGCTACTAGCATTCAGTGAAGACTCTCTGGTGGGACTATCACCGTGATCTCTCCCCTCTCCTTCACCCAGTGCATTCTCTAAAGCTACTAGCATTCAGTGAAGACTCTCTGGTGGGACTATCACCGTGATCTCTCTCCCTCTCCTTCACCCAGTGCATTCTCTAAAGCTACTAGCATTCAGTGAAGACTCTCCGGTGGGACTATCACCGTGATCTCTCCCCTCTCCTTCACCCAGTGCATTCTCTAAAGCTACTAGCATTCAGTGAAGACTCTCTGGTGCGACTATCACCGTGATCTCTCTCCCTCTCCTTCACCCAGTGCATTCTCTAAAGCTACTAGCATTCAGTGAAGACTCTCTGGTGGGACTATCACCGTGATCTCTCTCCCTCTCCTTCACCCAGTGCATTCTCTGAAGCTACTAGCATTCAGTGAAGACTCTCCGGTGGGACTATCACCGTGATCTCTCTCCCTCTCCTTCACCCAGTGCATTCTCTGAAGCTACTAGCATTCAGTGAAGACTCTCTGGTCGGAGTATCACCGTGATCTCTCTCCCTCTCCTTCACCCAGGCACTGTCATTAATCACCAGGTCGAACAGTCATTTCTCAACGACTTTTGACATTAAAAAGTTTCCATTAAGTGTTCAAAATTCACTGTCAGCAACTGGGATAAAAAAATCCTTGGGTTAAATTAAAAGAAAACAAATGACAATAAACCAGTCCAAACTAAACAAATAAACAAAAAACCTCTTTGTAATAGCCATCATTTGGAACTTACAAGTGATCTCTGTTCCGAAGACTAAGTCATGCTTAGTCTAGTCTCTGTTTGGGTAATCACCCTTTAGACTGACTGTACTTTAAAAGGCTGCATGTTGGACCAAGTTAGTCTCTGAACGAAGCAGTTAGCATTGGCTGCTCTTGAGCAGCATTACAGAAAAACCGTGAGATTCTACTCTTCCAAAGCAAACGATAATTCGCTTTCTGTCACGTCAAACTGCCGACCCTTTGGTTAGCAGCCGTAGCTCTTAACCACTACACCACCAGGGTTTCTTTCTAAAAAGGTAACAACCTATTAAGACAAGGAACTGTCCTTTCTTCACTTCAGTAAGAACACTTCCCAAAGTAAGGCTGTATCACATTGGAAATGCACACTAGGAAAATACTAAGAAAAATTTAAAAATAAAATAAACTAGCACTTACGCTTCTTCTTCACTTGATTTCTTATTCTGAAAAAGAGCATAAGAAGTTAATTAATAATTTATAACCAGTTAGGTCAGCACAGCATGGTGATCTGACTGCAGTTAGGGCAGTCTTTCTCAAACTTTTTACCTCAAACAACCAAGGAAGAGATACACTTTATAGCTGTATGTATGCATATATATACATACCTTTCTTATACCTAAGTATAAAATTGAAACTTAAGTTACACAAAACAAGCCTTACTTGTATCATGTGTAATGAACTCTGATTTTTTATTCTCATTTATTCTATTTACTTTCTTAAAATGGTTGTTGTAACCCACTATATTGATTTTATCACCTACTACAGAGTCACGGGAACCGTGGTGGCACAATGGTTAAGAGCTATGGCTGCTGACCAAAAGGTCAGTGGTTCAAATCCACCAGCCACTCCTTGGAAACCCTATGGGGCAGTTCCACTCTGTCCTACAGGGTGGCTATGAGTTGGAATTGACTCGATGACAACAAGTGTTTTTGGTTTTACAGAGTCACAACTTGTAAATTTAAAATCACTGATTCAGATATTAAGGTGAGTATTGGGACTGAGTTTGTACATACTAAAATATCTCAGGACAATGTGTATGCAATTCCCATTCATAATACCCCATGCTAACACACAGGCTCTAGAAAACCCACACGCAAGGAGAAAGTCTGAGACATTAAGAATCTTACAGGAAAAGACGGCGATCACAAGAATAAATTTTAAAAACCCTAAATTTTATGTTCATTAAAATTAAACTATAAAGACAATACGCCAAATGAAGTAATACCAATGACAATTAACACATTTTAAATTAAGTAGTACAGGTGGTCCCCGATTACGTACATCCAACTTACGTACAAGCTGTAGTTCCAAACCAACCCCCAGAGCCTATCACATTAAAAATCCGAGGTACATAGAAATGGATCTTAATAACAAACAGGCACTGCTTGGACACACGCACCGAAACATTATTATTATTTTTTACTGTGTTATTATTTTGAAGATATTTTAGTGTATATGGAAGTGTTTCTTTAATTTTTTATGCATAGAAAGATTCACTATATGCTATATACTAAGATAAACATTTGACTAACTGACATTAGATACAAACCATACCAAACTATTCTGATTTATCTACAAATTCAACTTAGAGACAGACTTAGGAATAAACTCTTTTTGTAATCCCTAGATGGCCTGTATTACAGTATTATTTCTACTTCCATCGCTTGCTTCCAAGAAACTTAAAAGTCTCTTTTCAATAATGGATTCAATAATAGACTTGTAAACTTGTTTTGTTTACTGTCTGTACACTAAGAGAATTTTTGTGTTTCAGTGTTTGATCTTATGCCCAACGTCCACTGCCAATTGGATTCTATGATTTAGAATTACTGATTCCTGACTCAACGGCACTGGGTTTGGTTTTTTTAATCTGTTAATACACTTGAATATGCCTCAGTTGAAAAGAATTTTGGTTGTCCATAAGTTGATTAAGTATTTCTAAAACTCCTTTTTAGTTCTTCCCATGAAAACTTTGTGCCGAAGCAGGTATCAACCTCTCTTACATGCATCTCGGCAACTTCCCCCCTTTAAGGAGGCCACCCAATTTGAAGGCCTGGATTTACTTCCTGCCATCTTTCTTTTTTTCCCCAGCACTTCACTCGAAAAGTCTTCTACTCTTCCACCTATCTGCTTTACCTCCCTTTTCTATTCCTAACTCTCAATTCCCCTTGGAGAAGTCTAATTAAGCACAAAAAGAGTTACTTACAACCTAAATATGTTAGAAGCTAAATATTAAATACTTAAACACTAACTGAAGAAACTGAGTGTATAGAGTCGCTACAAGTTTCTGACTTCTACAGGCTAGTTAGAAGTGATCTGTACACAAATTTTACTTTTTCTTCATCTTTTCCAAACAGTCCTGATAGCTGCCTTTAGGACAACAATTGTTAGGTAGAGATGTTGCGAAACAAATAATTAACAGAAGACACAATCTGATGCACAGGGACTCCGTCATCATTCTACACAAACACAAGTAAACTTTTATATGCTGGAGTTTTTCACGAAGAAAAATCCTCATTAGATAAACTGACTGAATTTACTTTTAGGCTGGTTGATTACACTCTACCTAGACAATTCTTTTTATCTATGGTAACAGTAATTGAGTATATGAGTAATATTATCCTACAGGAAATAGTCATATGTACACATTTTAGCATTTTTTAGGTTCTACATTTGAAATTTTTGATAAAAGATATAAAATACAAAATCTCTCTTCTAATGTTCAAATTTCCTCTTGCTAAAATTATCTTGTTTTCAAAAGTATTTCAACCTTTTTTAATGAAATAACTTGGAAGAAAACTTAGGGTGTTAAAAGAAATGGAAAAAAAAAGTACCAAATACTTGCTGACATTTAACAAATTTATGTTACTAGCAGTATGAACTTTTGAGTGGTGTTTACATTTATTTCTAGTTATGTTTTTTCTCTTTAATTTCAATTTGACCTAGAAATGGGGATTTCCACTTAATCAAAATTGAGAACCTGAGCATTACCATCTTTTATTTTTTGGAAGTGAAGATAAAATAGCCCTGGCACACTCCACGGACCTGGAACCCTTTTGTGGTCTGACATCCTAGGATTTTACCTGGCCAGCTGTATGTAGTATTAGACCTGGGATTTCATTACGTTTTGGCAAAAATAAAAGACATCAGCTAACTTAACCAACCAGGTTGTGTTTTATCAGACAAAAACTAACCAAAACTAAGAAAAAAATCTTCATACTCATGTCTTTTAAAAATACAATTTAATTTTCAAAACAACTTTTGATTGAAATAAAAACCAGAAACCCACAGGACAGAGTAGAATTGATTCAAATAGTAAGTTATAATAAATGGTGGTTATGATAATAAACATGAAAGTGGTATTGACTTCTTTACCAGATTAGAGTATAATCTTTATTTTGTTCTTGATATCAGTATTTTTTAAATTCATCTTTCATTTCAGTTATGATTAAAATTCATGCATACTTCCAAATGGCTAATACATGGGCTGATCAGATTGTACTTAGGCAAACGGTCTCACTGAGTTTATAATACACAGAGTATATCTAGGTCTCAAATATATGTTTCAGGCCAGAAAACTTACATTCTTTTTTACCACAAACTTTGCATAGCATAATGATTAGCTATGTGCTTGATAAAAATAGACTTCTGGCATTCCCTTGTACTTCTCCAAGCAACTAAGAGACATTTTGCTAAAACTTTGCTGCAGATAGTGATTTGCTCATTTTTCAACTGGCAAAAATCAAGGAAGAGAAAATGAAGGAGACTTTTTGATTGTGTACCTTTTTTGTACATTATTGCTTTACTGGCAGACTCTCAGGTATAAAGAAGAAAAGATTACCTAAGGTTTTGAAAAATGCTTCTGAACATATCAATGGAAATATAATAAAAAGAAGCTGTTTTTAAGTAGACATTTTAAAAATGAAAGTGGTAGCAGATTTTACTGAAATTTCAGTGTCTTTATTTGTACAGTAAAACCTGAAAAAGACAAAACCTGTCAGAGGAGGAAAATTCAAATATTTTCCACTAAATAGACAGCAATAGAAAAGTGGTAACTGCAGCCTGTCAAAGTGGAAAACTTGTGAGACCAGGAAAAACAAGGCTGTCCCTTCGAGTTCCAGCTCTCAGGGATTTCATCATGTGTTCAAATGTATAAATTATAACTTCGGGAAGTAAAGGAGGGCACAGTAAGTTTAAATCACCCAGAATCTAAGATACTTAGACTTCTCTGTAATCATATATTCAACAAGTTACTGACACTTACGAGGCATTTATGCTATATGTCTACCTGGATTCATTTTAAGTTCTAACAGTGAATCCAAGTATGAAATTTAGGTATTCATAATCTGATATCCCTCTGTTGTAATATTAACAGTTTCTTACCTTTTTACTCTTAGTCTTTGTCTTTTTCTTTGGTTTACTCCTAACCTGTTAGGTAAGAAATAAATCATTTATTTAATATACAATTCAAACTGTATAATGGGTTATTTTGGAACACATATTTTTTCTAACCACTGAGATCTTTATCTTCTAATCTTATAGATCATATTTTCTTCCTGGATTCTATGGAATCAATTCTTTTGACTTTGATCTCCGTCTTCTGCCCTTGAGGAATCACTGCTGTATAAAGGAGTAACAACTAACTTCAGCGAGTGGGCTACTGAAGCCGTGCTCCCAGATCCTCACTTGAACACATGTGCATACGTGAGTAAAAAAGGAGGAAGATTAAAAAAAATCATACTTATTTTTAGAAGATGAATCATTAAGCCTAGGAAGAATCTAGTGACAATATAATAACAATTAACCACTTAGATCTATAAAGAAATACTGAGATATCACCCATGATGGTTTTAATTCTTTTCTTGGCAAATGACACTGAAATTACCTCAGCTTTCTCCCTGCTTCTGTCTCCTTCTACTCCTCTCTATGCCTTCTTCTGTCATCCTCCCACACCCACTCTCACTGCTCAGGAAGACGAAATGTGTTCAGAGTCTAACATAGTGCCTGGTACACAGTAAGTGTTCAATGAAGGTTGGCAGAATAAATGGTCACAGCAGAAGAGATTATGGAAGTACTTTGGAAAGAACCATTCCAACCCAAGTTCTGCATGAACACCACAATAAATATAAGCAAAGATTGTCTGGGATGTTTAAGTATATAGCACATGCAACAAAACAAAGGCCTTGACTGAGTTTTTTCTAATTCAAATATTAACGAAAGTTTATACTTTGTGGAGATCTTTCACAGATTCTGCTGAAGATTCACTGGGTACTGATGCCACTTCTTTATTCATTTCCACAAGTTGTATATCAGCGTCTGAATTCACATTTACATTGTACTCCATGAGCGGTGGACTCGGTTCCGCTTCCTCATTCTGTAACGCTTTTATTTCAATATCTGAATATTAAGGACAACACACTCAAAATTTGGATGCAAGCCATTTCAGCCATTTATCATTATTATAAATATGTTTACCTGCCAAAAAACACTATCCCAGAAATAAAAATAGAAAACATCTTACTCTGTTCAATTAGCGGATGAAAATATAAAGCCAATTAGTTAATGATCAAATAAGAAGTATACGTACTAGCCTGGGACCAATCAGTATGAACCTGAATGCTAAGATACCTGACTGGTATCAGAAGACCATAAGAATTTAAATAGTCTCTAAATACTAAGTTTTTGAGTGTCTTCACACTGACCCTGTTAATACTGTAATCAGTATTATTTTAGGACATAAATCTGAAACATAAAGAAAAGATAGGAGATCTGTTTTTTTCCTTTTTTTTACAACCACAACTTGTGAAAGGGCATCCACTCCCTACTATGTGACCGCATCTTTGACACCATGCTCTTTAATGTTGCCCTGAGACTCGGGACTCAAAACTTGAGGGCCTAGTCTGACTGGTCACAGATGGTACAGAAATCAACACCAAACAAAATATCCAGTATTGTTTTCATAAGTGTAATTTTAAAATCTGAACTACTTTTTTAAAAAACAAGAGCACAAATACGGAAATTTAAAATAAAAAATAGCTTACTACTTGGCCAAAAAAAAAAAAAATACTGCTATCACAGTGTTCAGTTAACCAGATAAAAGCTACACAAGCTAAGCCGTAAAAAAGCAGTAGCTCATAATAATCAGGCAGAACAAGCAGACAGGTTCTGCCTACAGAGGAGTCCTGTGGGCCCACAGGTCAGAACACTAGGCGTAGGTGAGCCCTGGGGCACACACGCTCCGAGGGCAGGGAAAGGCTGGCACTCGGTTCAGGGACCAGCAGTAATTCGGTCACAGGATTCTCCAAGCTTTTAACAGTTAGAGTTCATCACACAGTTTATCTGACCCAGCAAAAATCCCACAGGTGTCCCTTAGGTATTCCAAGTTAAAACGTCACTTTGGCATCTTGTTTTTAAATATACTTACATTGACAGCCTGTTATGGACTGCAGAGCAATTCCTATGGCACACAAAGAAAACATTTAGATATACAACTGCAAATGCGACAATAAAATGTCTGAGCGGGACTAAGAAAAATCAGATGAATTTTATACTCTACCAATTATAACTGTAAAAATAACCAGCTTCATTCATCAATCCAGTTTAGACAGACACAATCTTTAGATTGTAATATAAAGGGTATACAACCATGATTCTCCCACGTGTCTGTCAGTTTGTCCTACTGTGGGGGCTTACGTGTTGCTGTGATGCTAGAAGCTATGCCACCAGAATATCAATTGAGATGTTTTAACAAACGGATGTAGCGCTGGAGGTGCTCACTTGTCTATGCCAAGAAATATGGAAGGCAGCTTCCTGGCCAACTGACTGGAAGAGATTCATGTTTATGCCTATTCCCAAGAAAGGTGATCCAACCAAATGTGGAAATTATAGAACAATATCATTAATATCACATGCAAGCAAAATTTTGCTAAAGATCATTCAAAAGTTGCTGCAGCGGTATATCGACAGGGAACTGCCAGAAATTCAGGCCGGTTTCAGAAGAGGACGTGGAACCAGGGATATCATTGCTGATGTCAGATGGATCCTGGCTGAAAGCAGAGACTACCAGAAGGATGTTTACCTGTGTTTTATTGACTATGCAAAGGCATCTGACTGTGTGAATCACAGCAAATTATGGATAACATTGCGAAGAATGGGAATTCCAGAACACTTCATTGTGCTCAGGAGGAACCTTTACATAGATCGAGAGGCAGTTGTTCAGATAGAACAAGGGGATACTGGTAGTTTAAAGTCAGGGAAGGTGTGCATCAGGGTTGTATCCTTTCACCATACCTGTTCAATCTGTATGCTGAGCAAATAATACAAGAAGCTGGACTATATGAAGAACAGGGCATCAGGATTGGAGGAAGACTCATTAACAACTTGTATCACCCAGATGACACAACCTTGCTTGCTGAAAGTGAAAAGGATGTGAAGCACTTACTAATGAAGATCAAAGACCGCAGCCTTTCAGTATGGATTACACCGCAACATAAAGAAAACAAAATCCTCACAACTGGACCAATGAGTAACATCATGATAGATGGAGAAAAGATTGAAGTTGTCAAGGATTTCATTTTACTTGGATCTACCATCAACAGCCATGGATGCAG
This sequence comes from Elephas maximus indicus, assembly GCF_024166365.1. Classification (NCBI taxonomy): domain Eukaryota; kingdom Metazoa; phylum Chordata; class Mammalia; order Proboscidea; family Elephantidae; genus Elephas; species Elephas maximus. The sequence continues at coordinate 81,036,040 of NC_064836.1, read as the reverse complement.
CAGTCAAGAAATCAAACGATGCATTGCATTGGGCAAATCTGCTGCAAAGGACCTCTTCAAAGTGTTGAAAAGTAAAGATGTCACCTTGAAGACTAAGGTGCACCTGACCCAAGCCATGGTATTTTCAATCACATCATATGCATGTGAAAGCTGGACCAGGAATAAGGAAGACCGAAGAAGAGTTGAAGCCTTTGAATTGTGGTGTTAGCAAAGAATATTGAATATACCATGGACTGCCAAAAGAACAAACGAATCTGTCTTGGAGGAAGTACAACCAGAATGCTCCTTAGAAGCAAGGATGGTGAGACTGCGTCTTACATACTTTGGACATGTTGTCAGGAGGGATCAGTCCCTGGAGAAGGACATCATGCTTGTCAGAGTACAGGGTCAGCGGAAAAGAGGAAGACCCTCAACCAGGTGGATTGACACAGTGGCTGCAACAATGAGCTCAAGCATAACAACGATCGTAAGGATGGCACAGGGCCGGGCAGTGTTTTGTTCTGTTGTGCATAGGGTCACTATGAGTCAGAACCGACTCAACAGCACCTAACAACAACCATGATTACAGAAAGAAAAATAAAATTTTATGGTTCATAATAGATAATACCTAAAACATAAGTACTTTAAACTAAATGGCAAAATCTGACTACCATATTTTTATGCAAATAATGCACACCTTCTACATCTGTTTGCCAACCACGCCCCCTGCAAGATATTTTCATAAGCTCTGCTCTACCAATTTTTTTTACATGTTGCTGTAAAAAAATTAGCATAGTATTCCAGAATTTTAGTAAAAGGACTGAGATTGGGACCTAGTAATCGTCTCTGAAGAAAATGTGAACCAGTTTAACAATTACTAGAAACTTGAAAGGCCGTGTGGTTAAATAACATCAGTGTAGCTGTAGTTGTTCATTTGGTAGTGTGAATAATACAAACTTGGGGCCAGGAAAAGTCACCTAAAATACCACAACAAAGGTTTCAGTGATGCTGGCATGTCCTGGACTCTGTTTTCTATCAGGAGATAGGAGATGCTCATCCCAGGGTGGGACAGAAGGTCTGAAGTCTGTCCTACAACAATCGACAAGGTCTAAGAATAGCACAGCGAAAAAGAGGAAGACCCTCAAAGAGATGGACTGACACAGTGGCTGCCACAATGCGCTCAAGCATGATGACGACTGTGAGTTGGCGCATGACCGGGCAGTGTTCGTTCTGTTGTACATAGGGTCATTACGGGTCGGGGCCGACTCAGCAGCACCTAACAACAACAACAGAAATAGCACAACACTCAAACACTTGCACTGGCGTTATTTTTTTTTTTAATTACTCACAACCAGTGGATAGCTGACAAAATTCTAAATTAAACTCAAGCTTTTAATAAAAAGGAGGAGACACATACACCCACTGTGTCTAAAAGGACATCCTTGAAACCATATGGTACTTGTATTTAGGCATCCTTAATTTTGGAGAAGCGATAAAAGTCCTCTACCTAAAAATCATCAACATTTTGTTTTGGAAAATACAAACCCCTCAGCATGGCAAGAAAAATCTTCTTTAGTGTATCCTGTGAACTCTCTCCTGCTCTAACGTCAGTAATGCCAACAGTGCATGTTTATGTTCTACACCTTTGTCTTTGTCTCCCTCTGAAACATCCTTCCCCTCTCTTCACCTGGCCAGCTTTGACACACCATTTCAGAAATCCTTAAATATTATACTTTCCAGAAAACTTTCCCAGATTCCCTTACGTAAGGACTTCCCATGGCATTCTGGAGACATCTCTAGCACTATATTTTCTATTAGTCTCTTGATGAGCCCATTCTCCCAAGAATGTGAGCTCACCCCATCGAATCCCCTGCCCTTAGCACTGTGCTTGGCACCTAGCAGACACTCAATATAGCTGAAATAAAGAAGTATTTTGTACCTTGTCGATAGCAGGATAACATCCTCTGGATGATTTCTGGTACAGGTAAGCCTAGGTAGATGGACAGCTGATGGTAATCAAGGGAGATATTCTCAATGGGATTCTCCTTCACTTTGTCAATATCCTCTTGCTTCATCCCAAGACGAAGAAGAATTTCTGAAACTTTTTTCCAAGTTGAATTGAATTGTGACTCAGTGAGGCCGTTCATCAAAACCTCACTAAGGAGGGCATCCCTGTGTTTGCACAGCCTCAGGATGTCTGCAGACTTAGAGAGGTCAGAAGGCGGCGGCTCCATATTCCAGCCTTTTTTGGGTGCAGGGAATACATTCAAGTGTTTTATCAGAGCTAACAGGAGGTGTAAGTCAAACTGTTTAGACTGTGGTAGCTCCTTGTTTGGGGGATAAAGCAGGTGCCACGCTCCACCCAAAGGGTGATTGGTCCAGAGGTGGTTGTAGTAGGGCTCCAACACATTCCTGTGTATACGAAGCTTTTTTTTCAAAAGAGATGGGGGCATAGCCTCATCAAATATTTGCCGGACAATGTCAGTACCAGAAATAATAATTATATGAAGCAGATGATAGAAATAATTATAATCAAGCTTGAAGATAGGCATTTCATCTGAAAATGAATTTTGAGAAGTCAAGACATTATGAATTAATTCTCTTTTTTTAGGTAGTTTTTCTCATTACATCCTCAGCTCCTGTAGAACAGGGGTTATTTCAAAAGAGTGAAGTACATTCAAGAATGAATGCTTTGCCACAGCCAGTGAGCAATAAAGCACACTGCTGTCTGGCTAGCTGTCAAAAATCCAAACAAAAACAGTATGTTTCCTCCAAGCAAAACTAATCACAAAGACTAAACACCACAGAAGGCTTTCAACCAACCAATGTTTGTTCAAGTCAACGAGCTCTGGCAATCAGATGGCATCAAAGTAGTGTGCCTTTGAAAATTCTGAGGTTTCACTGGTGTTTAGTGATAATTATGTTTTACCTTGATCAGCACTGTCCAACAGAACTTTCTGTGATGAAGAAAAGAGTTTTATGCTGGTACTGTCCACTAGCCATTCAGCACTAGCCATGCTGCTAGTCTAAGGAACTGAATTTTTTATTTTATTGAATTTTAATGAATTTAAATTTTAACAGCCACATATGGCTAATGACTATATTATTAGACAGGGAGGATCTATATCAAGAAACATAAAGCGATCTGATGCCTTGTTACTCCAAGTGTAGTTCACGGAACACCTAGGAACACGCTAGAAACGTAAAATCTTAGGCCTCACCCCGACCTGCTTAACGGCCACTGAATTTTAATGACGCCATCGGATGATTCAAATGCATATTAAAGTTGAGAAGCACTGATCTAATGAACTTCATGTTCTTACCCCTCAAAAAAATGAAATACCTATTTCATCAAGAAGTGAAATAAGCGTAAGACTGAACTACTTGGTATTTTTCTGGTTCAATAGTACTTCCAAAGGAGGAGAGCAAACCGAGGTATATTAGAAAGCAGCTAGAATTTGGTATTTGACAGTACTTTTTTATGAGAAAAATATCAAATTGTGTGTTCATCATAAAACGCAGTTTTATTTTATCCTTCATGATTATGTGTTCCAACAGGGATTTTTATATTAATATTTTTCGTTGATTTATTTGACATACAGTGTGCAGACAAGGAAATGACTCAGGGAACCTTCTCTGGACTGGCAGGTAAGGAGCTTGCTGGGATCAGGGACATCCATTCCCTCTAGCAAGAAACACTGCCTCAAATGATCCTTCCATGGGGTCAGTGCCCCTAAGGTCTCCAAGTGCTAAGCAGTTGGTATTTGCTGGCATGCCCCTAAAGAGATGGCAACTAAGGTTAGGCTAGCTGGCCCTGAGACCAAAAATGTTCGTTCCTTCTATGGAAGGCTTCTCTCAAGCTTCCTTAACAAGAGAGGAGGGGTTGGTAGGGAACCTCTGCTGAAACCAATCTCACTGTGAGTCACAGCTATGCACCAGACACAGTATGCCTCTCTACAGGATGCCAGCTCACTGTGAGACCAAAACACCTGCTGACCTTTCTGTCTATGGGTTCCACCTGTACCAAGTGCTGCTTGCTCATGTTAACCCCAGCCCAGTTCACGACAAATACAAATAAAGACATGGCTGTTAAGGGCATTATACTTTACAGAGGAAGTCACACATGTTAACGTAGTTTTCAATAGGAGATATATAAAAATAATACCTTTTGTACTGAAATTTAAACTGATCTTTGGCCTCATATCAGTATCAATTCTTTTCAGAGAGATAAATTTTTTATAACTGCAAGTAGAAAAAAATTAAGTTATAGTCAAAATAACCAAGGTAATTTAAGATTTCTGGCATCAGCATGGCTAAGTACATTAGCATTTTCTGTCTCCAAATTATTATTTGAAATAATTCAAAAGTAAACAGAGAAAAAACTACAAACAGTGAAACCCCATGTTGTTATTTTCATTGGAATTAAGATGCAGGTATAACTGTTAGCGGAGTCCTTGGGTCATGCAAATGGTTAAGTGCTCAACTATTAGCCAAAAGGTTGGTGGTTCGAATCCACCCAGAGGCACCTCAGAAGAAAGGCCTGGCAATCAGCTTCTGAAAGGTCACAGCCTTGAAAAACCTATGGAGCATCCCTACTCTGCAACACACGGGGTCACCATCAAACAGAATCAACTTGACTACAACTGGCTTTTTGATCTGGTTTTTTAACTGTTGGATTCACACATGCTCTAAGGGCTGCAGGAGCACTCAGATGGAGCAAGGCTTCCTGGAGGCCAGAGGCACAAGAAGCCTTGGAAAGAAGTCCCCGCAGTAGAAGGCCCTGGAAGCATCGGAGCTCAGAAAGTGAATGTGAGAGGGCTGGGAATACAGATGAGCTAGACTGGCAGGAGAAGCACCCAGAGAGGAAGAGGAGGCAGATCACCAAACACAATCACACAAGCAGCTACTTTTTGTAAGAAGGCCGTGCAGTAACAGACAAAAAAAAAAAAGAAAGAAACCTTTACATTGTAAAAACCAGCAAACCTAAAACTCCCCACATCCCTTCTCCATCACAAGGGATGCCTGTAACTATTTAAAAAAAAGAAAACTTATTCAATTGACTACTGATTAAAAAGAGAAAGAAAGAAAATAAGCAAAACATCCCAGTACAATGATACAATTAGGAAAAAAAGTAGCACAATTTACTAAGCAGACTTAGTACCATAAAAGAGATGTTACCATAAAACAGATGGAAAAACAAAACGCGGCTTGGCTTTGAAAGGAGCCCTCCCACCGAAAACAAGGACCCTAAGCAGATTGTATAACGACACAGCGATCGCGAAGCTTAAGGAGTGCAGAGCTCTCGCCTTCGTCCTTGCTCGCCCATCTTGTCTCTAGCCCCACTGTACCACTGCCAACCACCTACCACGCTGGAAAAAATTACAAACGCCAACAACACAAAGCATTGGCAGAGATACTGAGTAAAAGGAGCTCTATTATACCATTTCTGAGAGTAGAAATTAGTAAAAATCACAGTTTAACAAAATGTAGTGAATTTAAAATATGCATACATGACCTAACAATTTCACTCCTAGGCATATATTCTAGAAAATACTGTAGAAATACGCACCTGAAGACATGTACAGGAATGTTTATAGTAGTGCTGTTTACCAGAGCCCCAAATAAGAAATAACCCAAATATCTTTCAACAGTAGAATAAGGCAGTATAGTCACACAATAAAATTACAACAATGAAATGAAAGAATTACAACTATATACAATACTAAGAATGAATCATAGAAACACAATGAATAGTTTAAAATGGTATTTAAAAAAACCCCAAATGTTTCCTTGTATATAAAGCTCAAAACAGGAAAAAATTAAACTACACTTCTAAGTAACAATGTAATATGTGATTTATAAAATACATCTAAATTTTTTTTTAATATTAGATTTGGTTTTTATTGTGGAGCACATCTCAGGGCAAAGTGCTGCACATACAACTACCAACCATTCTCAGGAAAAAAGCTGTAAAAACAATAAACTGGCAACTGCTTTAGTAATGCGGTCCCAACGTGAGGAACCCACGCTGGCAAAGGTGTTCTGGTCCCTGAGAGGGACTTCTTGATGGTGGCTGCCCCCGTTTCCTCAGCCTCTGCAGTCTCAGGCCTGAGCGTCTACACCACCAGACCTGCTGGATGGTGGTACCTGGGTGCTGGGAGAGCTTCTGCTTTCAGGCAGACCCAGGCCCTGGCCCCAGCTCCAGGGAAAAAGTCCTAGTGAATTTAGATTAGCAAACCCTGCAGCCTTCGAGGATTTGAATGGTAGAAACTGCCAAAGACTTGTATGACAACAATGGCACAAAAGAGGGGAAGCAGAAAAAGGTACAGTCGTCCCTCAGTCCGAGGGGGACTGGTTCCAGGACCCCCCACAGATAAGCAAAATTCAAAGATGCTCAAGTCCCTTGTATAAAATGATGTAATGTTTGCATATAACCTATTCACAGACTCCTGTATATTTTAAACCATCTCCAGATTACTTATAATACCTAATACAATGTAAGTGCTATATAAATAGTTGTTCTACAGCACTGGTTAGGGAATAATGACAAGACTGAGGCGAATGATGCTCAAACGGTGAGTGCTGGAGAGAGAATGAGGGCCTGGGAAACGGCGGGAGGCTACAGCGGGGGATGCCCACACAGCACCTCACTGGTGGGGATTCAACGTAGCGCTCAGCAAGGGCCAAACTCAACTTTTGCTTTTTGGAACTTTTTTTTTCCTTGAATGTTTTCAACCCTCAGATGGAGGGCTGATAATATTATTTGAAAACAGACTTTGATAAGTTAAAAGTGTATACTGTAAATCCTAGAATAATCACTAAAAAAAAAAAAAAGGGTAAAACTAGTTAAGCCAATACTGGTGAAAAAAAGAATGATTAAAAATGTTAATTAATCCAAAAGAAGGAAATAAATAAATAAATAAAAAGAAAGAATAGACAGGGAGACTGAAAACAACCAGAAAGACAGTAGATTTAAATCCAATCATATCATTAATTACAGCAAATTCATATGGAATAAATGCTCTAATTTAAAGATAGAAATTGTCAAATGGGATATAAGAAAAAAAGCAAGATGTATGCCGTCTTCTAGAAACCCTCTCTAAACACAGAGACATGTACTTAGGTTGAAGTACACGGATACCAAAAGGTATTCCAGGCAAACACTAAACAAAAGAAAGCTGGAGTAGCTATATTAATACCAGACAAAGGAGGCTTAAGAACAGTGAATATTATCAGTGATAATGGGGGTGTTACATAATAATAAAAGGGTTAAATCATCAAGTAAAAGATAACCCTTAATGCATCTGTAGCATCCTATAAAACAGCTTCAGAATACCCAGGCAAATAGACAAATCCAAAACATACAGGGGACTCCAACACTTCTCTTTCAGTAATTGACCGAACAAATAAACACATAATCAGTAATGAAATACCAACCAACCTGGTCTAAAGTATAAAACACTCCACTCAACAAAAGCAGAATACAGATTCTTTTCAAATGCAATGGGACAGTCATCATAAAATGCAGCATTATGGGTAACAGAACAAATGCCCACAAATTTTAAAATATTGTAATGATAGAAATTATGTTTTGTGACAAAAAGGAAATTAAACTAGGAATCAATATCTGGAAAGACGGCTAAAATATTCCCAAATATTGGCAACTACACAATGTATTTCCAAATAGCCTCTAGTTTAATTAAAAAAAAAAAAAATCACAAATGAAATTGGAAAATATTTTGAATTGAATGAAAATTAAAAACAAAAAACAAAATATATGGGCCACTGCTAAGACGGTGCTTACAGAAAACCAATTAAATAGAAAAAGATGAGTAAATTAAACCCCATACAAGCAGAAGGAACAAAGGAAAAAATAAGTTAAATTCAGAAATCAGTGAAATTAAAAACAGAGAAACACTAGAGAAAATGAATCAAATCAAAAGCTGGTTCTTTGAAAATAACAACAAAACTGATAAACCTCTAGCTAGACTGATGAAGAAAAAAAGAGAAGGGAAAATAATTGCCAACATCGGGATGAAAAAGGTGGCATCACCATAGACCCTACAGACATTCTAGGGTAATACAGGAATGTTATGAATAACTTTATGCCAATAAGTGTGGTGACTTGGATGAAACTGACAAATCCTTCAAAAATGCAAAGTACCAAAGTTCACTAAAGAAAAAATACCCAGAACCCAGTGCCCTTGAGTCAAAAAGAAAAAATAGATAACCTTAATTATCCTCTTTTAAAGAAATTGAATTTATACTTAAAAAAATCCCCATTAAGAAAACTCCAGTTTCAGATTGCTTTTCTGGTAAATTTTACCAAACATTTATAAAAGTCTAAATACCAATTCCTAAAAGCTCTCTGAGAAAATAGAAGAGATGGGAACATTTCCAAACTCCAACATTACCTTGATTCCAAAGACTACAGAACAATGTTCTTTAGGAACAGAAGGTAAAAACCCTTTGAAAATATTAGTAAATTGAATCCAAAAATACATAAAAAAGAAAACAGATCATGACCAGCTGGCATTTATACCAGAAGAGCAAGGTTGATTCAACATTTGAAAATCTATTGGTGTAATTCAGCATATTAACAGGTTTGGTTTGGTTTTTTAAAGAAGAGTAAAAACCATATGTTTATTGCAACACTTGGAAAAAAAGCATTAACTCAATATCCATTCACGATTAAATTTTTCAGAAACCAGGAAGAGAAGAAAATTTCCTCAACCTTATAAAGAACATCTATAAAAAATCTACAGTTAAGAACATGCTCATGGTGAAAGACTGAAAGCTTCTCCCTAAAATCAGGAAAAGACAAAGATGTGCACTCTCATTCCTTGCACTGAACATTACATCAGAGGACCCAGTCAGTGCAATGAGCAAAGAAAGATAAACAAAAGGCCTATAGGCTAGAAAGGAAGAAATAAATTGTATTTATTCACAAATGACATGATCATCTAATACGCAGAAAACAACAAAGAGTCTACAAACTGATATATAAACTAGTAAGTAAATTGAGCAAGTTACAAGATCAATATACACACGTTAACTTTGGAATTTTTATATACTGTAAATAGGTAGAAATGAAATTAAAAAAAATTATAATAACAAAAATTCAAATGTTTATAGATGAATCTGACAAAATATGTGCAAGACTATACAGAGAAAACTACAAAACATTCCTGAGAGATATCAAAGAAGACACGGAGTTATGTACCATGTCCATGGATGGAAAGCCTCAGTATTGCTCAGATGTAAATAATCCCTGAATTGACCCATAGACTCAACACAATCTGAATGAAAATCCCAGCAAGAATTTTTATAGAAATTGACAAAGAATTTGTAAAATTTACTGTGGAAAACAAAGGACCTAGAACAGAAAAATCAATTTTGACAAATAAGAACAAAGTTGGAGAACTCATACCACCTAATTTCAAGAGATACTTCATAATTATCAAGATAGTGTGGTGTTGATGAAAGGACAGACAATACAGATCAAGGGAACAGAAAAGAGATTTCAGAAATATACTGCACATACACGGTCAGCTGATTTTCAACAAAGGGAGCAAGGCAATTTAATTGGGGAAAGGACTGTATTTTGAACAAACATTGCTAGAACACCTGGGCATCTATATGGGACAAAATGAACTTTGAGCCTTAACTCATTCCATATTTAAAAATTAACTCAAAGTACATTATAAGTCTAAATATAAAACCTGAAACTATAAAAATTTATAAAGAAAAATTAAAAAAAAAATTTTTGTGACTTTAGGTTAGGCAACATTGCCTTAAATAGAACACAAAAAGTATAAAAGAAATAGCTGACAAATTAGGCCACCAAAATTAGTAATTTCTGCTTTTTGAAAAATATTATTTAGAAAATTAAAAGACATCACAGACTAAACTAGGATACAATACTTCCAAAATACATATCTGATAAAAGGCTTGTATCTAAAATATATAAGGAACACTTACAACTCAAAAATATTGAGACAACCCAATAAGAAGAACGCACAAAATATCTGAAGAGATGATTCACTAAAGAAGATATAAAAATGGGAAATAAACACATGAAAATATATTAAACTTCATTAGTCAGATGGAAATGAAACCACAATGGATTAACATCACACCTATTAACATGGCTAAATTTTTAAAAAATTGACAATACCAAGTGCTGGAGAGGATGTACAAAAACTAGAACTCTCTTATATTAACGGCGAGAATGAAAAAATGCACTTTTACTTTGGGAAACAGTTTGGCAGTTTATTAAAAAGTTAAATACATACTTACCATACGACCCAGCAATCTCACTCCTAGGAATTACCCAAGAAAAATGAAAATATATGTCCACACAAAGACAAACGTGAATATTTATAGCAGCTTTACTTATAATAACCAAAAACTAGAAGCAAACCAAATGTCACCAACCAGTGAGTGGATAACTAAGCGGTGGTACGTCATACAACGGAACACTGCTCAACAACAAATGAACTACTGATACATGCAACCATACGGATGAATCTCAAAAGCACGATGCTAAGTGAAAGAAACCAGACACAAAAGGCCTTCTACTATGTACGTTCTGGAAAAAGCAACACTATGCAGAGAGAAATCCCATCAGTGTTTACAAGGAGCTGGCAGCTGAAGAGAATGACCACAAAGGAGAGTGAGGTGGCTTCCTGAGATGATGAAATGTTCTCTACCTCGATCATGGTACCAGTCACCTACCTATATAAACTTGTTGAAACTCTTTTTAACCGTACAGTTTAAGAATGGATTTTACTGTACATAAAGTGTAGATTGATTAAAAAAAAAAAAAATTTTTTTTTCAAACCTGACCTTAAAAAAAAAAATACTAGTGTTTGTAATGCATTTACAACTAGCACAATTATACATAACAGCAAGGAAATGATTACTGTGAAAGTCAGTATAATGGTTACCTAGTGAGCAGGAGAGGGGCCTTGGGGGCACAATGGTTAACTAAGCACTCAGCTGTTAACCCAAAGGGTGGCGGGTCAAACCCACTCAGCGGCTCCAAGGGGAGAAAGACCTGGCAATCTGCTCCCATAAAGATTACAGCCCAGAAAACCCTATGGGGCAGGTCTACTATGAAATAACTCGATGGCACCTAACAACAACAGCAAGGGAGAAGGAGAAGCTGTGGGGAGAAGGGCACATAGGGTGCTTCTGGGGTGCTGGCGAAATTCTATTTCTTGACTTGGATGGGGTCACAAGGATGCTTGCTCTGTAATTGTTAAACTCTGCATTTATATTGTGTGCACTTTTCTTTATGTATATTTTAATAACAATACAACATTTTAAAGTTAAAAAAAGGTCAAACACTTTGTCATTCATTCATGAAATCTCATGAAGTAGCTCTTCTACTTTTCCTACAAAGACAACTGTAACTGGGCCAATTACACCAAGTAACGCTCTGAAGGCACTGGAGAGTGAACAGAAGCAGATCCACAGTGGGGAACATGTGCTCAGAGTAAGGGAGAGCAACTCTATGAGGTAAGTTCACCAATTTTGTGGCTTTTAGTCTAGAGCAAAGTATTTAAAACAATAAGTTGTCACTGAGTCGATTCTGATTCACAGTGACCCCATATGTGCACAGTAGAACTGTGCTCCATGGAGTTTTCAATAGCTTTGATCTTTCGACAGTAGACTACCAAGCCTAAGGCACCTCTGGGTGGATTCGAACAGCCAACCTGCTATTGTCTGGTAGAAAATCTAAGGTCTCATTGATCCATGGAATCAGAAAATTGAAGCCAGGGATCCTAGTTTGCTGAAGAAAGTGGGGGGATCCTAGAAGGGAAAGAGCCAGAAAAGATATCCCGAAATTCTTTCTAGCCACATCTCTAACCACATCTCTTTTGCTACAGGCAAAAGATCAGAACTGAGAATGGAACCACGACCCAAGAAAAAGAGTTCACAGTTCACATCCAAAGAAGTTAACTGCGTTCTAAAACAAAAGTAACCTCATCCACTGGGGAATAATATAATTCGGAATCTCTACGTCTATTACGTATTTATTGGGTGCCAGCTATGTGCCAGGCATTATGCTATGGACTGGGGATACATTAGCAAGCAAGATGAAGTTCTTGTTCTCATGAAGGTTATAGCCAAATAGAGAAGACAGACAAGAAAGTATAATAAAACGTAGTAAATGTTTTGATGGGAGATGTAGAGGGAATGCATTACAGGACCACCTAATCTAATCTAGGTGAGGCTTTCTAGAGGTTTTAACCAGGTAAACAGGCAAGGCCTGGAGGCATGACAGATGGCATGCCCAGAAACAAAAAGCAGGTAAGTGTAGTTGTTGTCTGTACAGTAAGAGAAGGGTTTCAGGGATGACACGAATGACTCGGCAGAGGCCAAGACTGCTGAAGGAATCTGAACTTAATTTTAAGAGCAACCTGAGGTGTGGGAAAGATTTTCAAGCAGAGAAGTAATATATTTTATTTTTAAATCTTTTTAATAGGCCTTATTACTAGTGCAGCTTTACGTTTACAGAAAAACTGTGTGGAGTATACAGAGTTCTCATATACTTCCCCCTGAACAATACAACATTTAGGAGAAATTTCTATACCGAAACTTCTGATTTCAACAGCAGCAACCAGCTCTGTGAATTCCCAGCAACCTAAAGTTTGCTCATTTAAGAAATAGGAATAACAACAAAACAATTAGTCTAAAGGAACAGACCACATGAACCACAGCCTCCACCAGCCTGACCCCAGAAGAACTAGATGGTGCCCGACTACCACCACCCACTGATCTGACCAGCATCACAGTGGAGGGTCCCAGACAGAGCAGGGCAAAAATGTAGAACAAAGTTTAAATTCACAAAAAAGACCAGACTTACTGGTCTGACAGAGACCGGAGGAACACCTGAGTCTACGGCCCCTACAGCCCCTTCTAACTCAGAACTGAAACCACTCCCGAAGTTCACTTTTCAGGCAAATATCAGACAGGCCTGTAAATGCAAACGATAACACTGGTGAGGAACACGCTCCCTGGATCAATCAAGTATATGAGGCCAAATAGACAACATCTGCCCGAAAGCAAAGATGAAAAGGCAGGAAAGCCAGACGAATGGAAACGAGGAGAGTGCTGACATATTGCAACCAATGTCACAAAACAATTTGTGTCTAAATTTTTCAATAAGAAACTCATTTGCTCTGTAAACTTTCACATAAAACAAACTAAAATGTTAAAAAAAAAAAAAAAGCAAATGGCCAATCTCACTCCCAAGTCTGAGAAGATGCACAGCGCCCAACAGAAACATATATCCTATTAGTAAGTAATTGTGGCTAACTAGAAATAAATATATTATTTCTTTCAAAAAGAAGAAGATACTAATTAAGAGGCCTTCTTAGTGGCCTGGATGAGTTTGTACTGCTTTGTTTTGTTTTTCTTTGCTGTGTTGTTTCTGGGTGAGTTTTGAAAGCTGGAAAAAGTTTTTATAGCATAATATCTAATTTAAATAACTTTAAGAAAAAAAAAATTTTTCAAGAAAGGATCATTTTCACTCTTGAGGTAAAAATATTCACATAATTTCTCTTTCCCTGCTTTAGAATGTAAATGTCTACCACAAATGAGAAGAGAGAAGAGTTACAAACGGCAATTAAACGTAATTTTTCACACCCCTCATAAAGCCTGTTGCTGTTGAGTTGATTCCGGCTCACAGAGATCCTACGGAACAGAGCAGAACTGTCCCACCTGGTTTCCAAGGCTGTAGTCCTCATGGAAGCAGACTACCACATCTTTCTACCCTGCAGGACAGCTGGTGGATTCAAATTGCTGACCTTCCGGCTAGCAGCCCAGAGCTTTAACCACGATGCCTCTGGGGCTTCATCACACTCTTAATACTTCCTTTAAATCTACTGGAGCTCCAACAAGTGACAGAAACACAGAAGGAAGAAGCAATTGGAAAACATTTACTGCTCAGAAGAAAAGTAACAGAATATTCTATTTCAAGCTTACCTTGCTCCTAAATTTTCAATGGTCATATATTCATCCTTTCTCACAACTTCAAACTGCAACGAATGAAGGAAAAAAAAAAAAAATAGCCCAATGTAGTTCAATTTTCCAAATTCTCTACTGTTACTTCCTAATATTAACATTTGGAAAAAAAAAAAGAGTGAAATGAAGCCATAGTGAATATAAAACAAATAAACAGAAGTAACAGGGCGAACCACAGAAAATCCTGATCAAACAACAAACAAGAGTCCACCTCGAAAGGCAGTTCTAGACCTAAATGCCAAATTTGAAATACAAATGTAATGCATCTAAAGATAAAGAAATAAATAAGATACACTTCTACTTATACTTTTGGTCTATTTAGTTACCAACTGAAAAGTCAATAAAACAGATCATTATAAACTATAATGGCTTTCCCAGAACTGGATTACTTATCACCACAGGTTCAGGACATACTCTCCTCATTGGTACAGGCATAGCCAGCTTTATCTCTGCTTCTTTTCTTCTCAGTCCCTCCTTATTTTTAAAGTGTTATTATTTTTGAAGACCACTGAAATATTACTTTGGATAAATCAAAGCAGCAGAAAAGTCAGGCGGCTTAGTCACCATCAAAGAGAATAGTCATAATTCTGTATTTTGACTCATAAATCTGTCTTAAGTAAAAAAAATACCACTAGAGTGAAGGAAAGCTAGAAAAATAAGAAACAGATACTCACCAAAATTTTTACAATTCCAGGTATATCACATTCTAGCATCCTTACAATGTCACCTGTACATTCTTCCTTCAAACATTTTTTCCCACTAAAACTCTAAGATTATAAACAGATAATTAATATAAAACAAAAGAGACAAATCGCTGATGTGCAAATATGATTACATTTCAATAAATATTTAAAAGCATATGTTAGTAGTTGAAAAACTGAAGAACGCGAATAAACATCTGAGAGCTAGTCAGAGATGGTTCATTTCATGTATCAGTGGATTTTCTACGTAAAATGCATGGCTGCACTTTTCTCTCCTCATTTCTACTTCAGAATCTTCAAAGAGCTACAGTACAGCCTAAAATGTATTCGCTGCCGCAGGAAAAGCGACTTCAAATACAATGTACTAACTCCATGAGCAGAAAAAGGAATACTAAATTTCTATCAGATACATGAAGATTCTGGGAAAAGTAAAGAATAAAAACCCTGAATCTTTATTCTGATTATGACCTTGCCATTTCCTCTGGTTATTTCCTTTTCTTTTACTTGTCTTTTTGAAATTGAGCAATAAGAAAATCCAAGCCCTTATTTTAAAAAAAACAAAAAAAAGTATTTATATACTGCTTAAGAAAGTGAATAATAATGCCTTACACAGTAATTTTTATAGTTTACAATGTGAGTTCACCTATTTTATCTGTTAATCCTCCCAACAACCCTATAGTTATTACTATCTTTAACTTATAGCTTTAAAAAATGAGTCCCAGAGAGATTAAATTACCAGCCTAATGTTAAAAAAAAAAAGGTAAATGACTCAAACTGAACTTGAACTTAGATCTCCCAACAACAAATCCAGTGTTCTTTCTACTACACCATAATCGCTTTATAAGGGTTTTGTATTGTTTGCACAATGTAACACTATACAACCAAACATTATAGACCAAATTTGTTATCATTAGCTCACTGATATAGAATTGGGCTTTGGGTTTCCATTTTAATTTTAGTGGCAAAGAACTGAATGTAGTTATATGAATTTGGGTAAGTGTAAATAATTCCAAATACATTTTTGAGGACTATAAAATGTATCATTGTTCTCTACCCTAAAATAAAAATTGTCCTTAAAGTTGTATAATTAACCTTTCTGTGTGTTAATTAAGCAATTCTATTCTTTGATTTTATGTCCTTTATCAACTATCTGCAACAATATTGCTAATCTTAGAAATAAACTTCGAGAGGAAAGGGAACAAACCCATGGAAATCACTGATCAAGGCAACTTGCAGAGCATCCCTGAGAACAGTTGTTTAAGAAATAGTGACAATGAATGGAAGATTGGAAAGAATGGGGCGGTGAGAGGGGGAAGAGGAAAAAGGAACCACAAAACGGGGAAGAGGGCAGATGTAGACAGGAAGAAATGAAGGGAGAAGAGGAAAAGGGGAAAAGGCAGAGGAAGAAATGCAGTCAAGTTTTAAGAAGGAAAAGCAAATACCTGATCATTTTCGCCTGGATATTTTAAGTTCTTGAACCTTTTCCAACAAATTTTATGGAAATAAATACAGCAGCTTTTACTGCACATTATCTGAACAAATCCCTGTGAAAGAATAAAAGTAAACTGTTGAGATGGAAACAGGTCATGTAACTGTAGAAAATGCCACTGTCGGCCACTTTTAAAACGGTTCTACCCCTAGGTGAGTTGTACATGGCATTAAAAAGTTACCAATAGGTCATTGGTAATCAAGGAACTTGAAAGTCATTTTTACATTATTAGAGTCTGAAAAATTAGGATAAAAAGGCAATAATTCAAATAAGTCAATTATATGCTGGTACAACAAAATATCAGAAACCCTGTATCCTGAGGCTACTCTTTCGCCTGCACTAACACTGTAATTAAACTAAATACTCTGTTTAAACACTATTTTAATTCATGGTAATATTACAATTTTTACCTAAGTTTACATTTATAATCACATGTTTAAAAATACTCAGTTAATTGTTAATTATAGTACCTTGTAAGTGGTGTTCTGTAAAATGTCAGCTTCACAAGATCGTTCACAATCTAGATAACTGCAAATGGTCTGCCTCATTATATTACTTTCAGATGTCTTGATAAAATTACTAAGCAGATCCTAGATTAAAAAAAAAAATTTCATGAATTAACAATAATAAATTAAGACCACAACACTTCCAATATTTTATCTTAGGTAATATGTCCATTTTATATCCCTTTTTAAAGGACATGGTTTATATTGCTCTGACATGTTATTAGGTGGGATCAGTCCCTGGAGAAGGACGTCATGCTTGGAAAAGCAGAGGGCCAGTAAAAAAGAGGAATACCCTTGTCATGGATTGAATTATGCCCCTCCAAAAATGTGTGTATCAATTCGGCTGGGCCATGATTCTCGGTATTGTGTGATTTTCCTACATGGTGTAAATCCTGCCTGTATGATCTTAATGAGTGTGGATGGGTGGCAGTTGTGTTAGTGAGGCAGGACTCAGTCTACAAGACTAGATTGTGTCTTGAGGCATTCTCTTTTGAGATATGAAAGAGAAACAAGCAGAGAGACAGGGGGACCACATACCACCAAGAAAGCAGTGTCGGGAGCAGAGTATGTCCTTTGGACCTGGAGTCCCTGTGTGGAGAAGCTCCCAGTCCACAGGAAGATTGACGAGAAGGCCGACAGAGAGAGAAAGGCTTCCCCTGGAGCTGACACTCTGAATTTGGACTTTTAGACTACCTTACTGTGAGGAAATAAACTGCTTTTTGTTAAAGCCATCCACTTCTGGTATTTCTGTTATAGCAGCACTAGATGACTACGACAACCCTCAAGGAGATGGACTGACCCACTTGCTGCAACAATGGGCTCAAACATAGCAATGATGTGAGGGTGGCACAAGACCGGGCAGTGTTTTATTCTGTCACTATGAGTCAGAACTGACTGGATGCTACCTAACAACAACAACAACAACATGTTTTTGTTTTTTTTAATAGCAATAGAATATATTTCCTTCATTGAAAGTAAACAATATACAGGCAGGCCCTAACTAAGAAATAAGAAATTCCTTACTGAACGTGAATACAGAAGTCTATATTTGAGGCTACATTTCTCTCTTTCCCCATACTAACCCATAATAATCCTAACTCCTGGCAGGTTCCATTAAAGAATCGCTTGCTCTGATTACAGACAGATAACAAATCACTGGGTTTCAGGAGAATCTTTCCTGGAACTGGCCCCAGGGCACCATGTTGTCAGTGGAACTACAATGTGCCACTCACTGACATATTGGGCAGAAGTGGGGCTCAGAAATGTGCTTCCAGCGTCCAAAGTTACAATTTGGAATGCATTTTCCTATTTTAAAATGCTGATTAAATATAGGTGAAACACAGACATCAGGTCTAAGGTAGCAAGGTCCTTCGACAGTGAAAAGTCAAAAGACAATGTCAAAAAAAAAAAAACTATATTCTTTTTTCCCAAAAAAAAAAAAAAAATATATATATATATATATAGGTACATATCAAAAGACAATGCCTAGAGAGTTGGCATAAATTGCTCCTAGGGAGCAGGACTTGGAGAACTGTTAATTTTTGTTAAAAGTCTTGTAATAGAGTTTGATTTTTTAAGGGACATACATGTATTACTTTGTATAAAATAATTCACTAAAATCGTTCTGATAAATAAAGGAAACTGCTTTAAAAGCAGGTGAAAAAAGAGTAAAACAACCAAGACCACGTAGGAGCTACTTTAAGCAAATACGAAAGCTCAGTATTAAAAAGTATGTAAAATGATTACATAATAAAGTCAAAGAAAATAAAAGTCCTATGATTATCTTGACAAATTCCCAAAATGAAAATGTCTGCTTATTCTATTGATGATGGAGATACATATATTAAAATATTTCACTGTGACTGAGGATTTATCTGTCTCCTTTTAGCTAGCTCTTTGCCATATATTTTGAGGCTATATTACTAGGCATATACAAATGTTGAGTTGTTATAACTTCCCAAAGAGTTGGATTTTGTATTTTTATAAAATATCCCTCTTTATTTTGAGGAATGCTTTGGCCTTAAAGTCTATACTTCGTTTAATGTGAAGACCACTATACCAGGTATCTTGTTGAATGACATAACCTTTTTCCAAATTTTTACTTTAAACCTTATAGAATTCTTATATTTTAGCTGTTTCTTGTAAGCAATATATACTATGGTTGTTCAGTTATTATTGTTTTAATCTCACCCACAAAACGTGAAAATTTTTATTATCTTTTTTTTGGAGTATATAGTATATTTACACAAAGTGTTATTACCGTTATATTTGGATTTAAATCTAATATCTACTATTGGCTTTCAACTTATACTGCCAATTCTATGTTCTTTTTTCTCTTTCTTGTCTTCTTTTGAATTTATTATTTCTAATTATTCTATTTTGCCCCATCTTTAGTTTGGAAGTATATATTCTTTTACTACACTTTCAGTGGTTAATTCTAGAAATTACAACATCTAGTCTTTACTTTCAGAAAATAAACTCAATATCTAAAAAGATTTTTTAAAAAAACTCATTGTATTATGATAGTATATTATTTACTTCACATGATAAGGAATATCTATTTCAAATCAATAACCAATATAATTGGAATTAAAATTAAAATCAGGAAGTGGATAAGGATGTCCAGCACTGCCAACAATATTTTAAAAAATAAATTTATGATATATAGTAAGAAATAAACACAATTATAAGACAAATGAAAATATTATCAAAATTTATAGATATGACTACTTTAAAATTATCCAAGACAGTCAACTGAAAATCTTTGTGCTCTAAATGCAAAAATCAAATAAACCACTTAGTTTAACATATATATATATAATTTTTTATATATATATAAAATATATACATATATATATAAATTCATTCCTTTACTCCCATATAAACAAGATAAAGAAATATAGTAGCAAAAGGAATTATTCACACCATGGATACCTACATACATGTTCACTTATTTGATTAATAAAAATATTTAATCAGCTTAAGAAACGTCCAGATTTAGTATAAAAATTAACTTTGCTAAAAATTAATTAACTTTACTAAAAGATGGAAAGACTCGATATTTTCAGTATGTCAATTTTCACCCCAAAATAATTTATAAATTTAATTATAAATATAATTATAAAAAAGATGTTAACGATTACATTTTGCTCTACAGCACCAGGGTAGCGCTATTACTAACTTGTTATTTGGAAGTGCTGGCACAGCTACCCAGCTTCTCTACTTGTTGAACCACACTCGCGTTATGCACCACGTAACACCATCAAGGCTGTTTCTTACACAGTCAGTCCCGGAGTTAGGAACGTCCGACTTACCAACGACCTGCCCCTTAATGTCATGTCAATTTGCCCGCATTTTGAACAACTGAGCCGTCCCCTACTAGTGACAAATTCTTCATCACAACCACTTCCGCTTGTTGCAGTGCAGCTTTTACATCACTGAAAAGGCCTCGAGACTTTTCGTGCACTGAAGCCAGGCTAGACAAGAACCATACACATCTATTCCAATTTACCCACAAATTCTTAAAAGACATACTTAGGGGTACATCTCCTTTGTAACCGGGGGCTGCCTGTATAAAAAAGCTGATTTCCAACCAAAGAACTTCCTTGCTCTAGAACACGACAGCTGGTGTAAACTACAACATTATCAAAGATGATGCTGGTGAATAGCAGGTGAAAAGCCCTAAAAATGTTATTCTTAAATTCTTACTTTAAAAGTTGTAGGTAAATCTTCATCTTCTGTAGGATCTATGTCAAACCAATAATCATTTGGATCTTCTGCTATTTCTTGTAAACTTTTATGAAATTCTAGCAGTCCTCCATTGTACCTACAAGGCATTTTAAAATAGGTTAGCTTGAATGGGATTCCTGAACTGGAATGAATTAATAAGACAACCACCAAAACCAAACCAAACCCATTGATGTTGAGTCACTTCCAACTCACAGCGACACTACGGAACAGAGCAGAATTGTCCCATAGGGTTTCCAAGTTTGTAAATCTTTATAGAAGCAGACCACCACACCTTTCTCCCATGGTGCAGCTGGTGGGTTCAAACCACCAACTTTTCGATTAGCAGCTGAGCGCTTAACCACTGCACTACCAGGGCTCCTTATAAGATAACAAACAACACTTTTTTTTGTGGTAAGTAGTGTGGTGACAACTTCTGGCATGCTGTAGAAATACAAGCATTAGGACTCTCACCTGTGGTAGATTGGGATAAAATACAAATGGGAGTGAACTGGAGTGGCTCAGACTTGAAGGGGCCGTGGTAACGGTAACTAAAGGGACTGTAGAGTTGGTTGGTTTTTGTTAACTGTCTTGGAAGCCTTGAGGAAAGAGAATGGCAGGCATAGGTCAGCCAACTATTACCTCAGAGGCACACTGTGAAAGCCAGAATGCTTCTATGGCAGCATTTAAAGAGGCCATCATCTCCTTGAAGATAACCTGCACTGAAAATCAGACCCAGATTTAATCACAAGGTGTAACAACTGCAAAAGAGGCAGAATGCAGAGCCTGACAGAGCTACCATTATCAACTCAGGGGCACACTGTGAAAGCCAGAAGGCTCTACGTAGAACAATTTCAAAGGCGAAAAAACACACGGCCTTGGCAGACCAGCTATGCTAAAATCAGGGCTTTGAAAGAAAGTGGGCTCTGAGATCTGAAATGGGGGCACATAGGTGGATGTAATTGGAAACACTGATCCTCTAAACTTCTCTGAACCCTTTGTCAAAGGCCTATTTCTTGCTAGAGAAGTGCAGTATCCATTTACTCAGATAACAAATTAATGACATCATCCGAGGTGGATGTCTCAAAGGATGATGCCCTTTCTCCTCAAGATCCTCCCCTACCTTCCCTCATTGCCTTCCAACCCATAAATCTAGGGTCAGGTGTAAGAAGAGCCCAAGAGAGAAGATAAAGGCCCTGCCCAGGAAAAAAAAAAAAAAAACTTACTTGCCATAAGAATTGCAGAATTTGACTAGTATGTGCTGGCAGAAACATGTGCAAAAGTGTATCTTAAGAGTACTGAACAAATGGACAAATATAAGGCTGAAAAGGGAAGTGTTTACTGATATAAGAAAACTCTTCTGTATTTTCCTAGAAAAAACACCTGAAGTCAGCCCTAAAACGCTGCTGAGATGGCTTCCCGGCGTTTGAACACATCAGTGACCTACAGTAAGTGAAGTGGGAATGGTGGAGATTTTTTGGCAGACTATTAAAGGAGTCAGAAGGCTTAGGGAGATGGGGATGTTAGAATGGGCTGATTATATTAAGACCACAGAACCCACCACTACCCTGTGTACCCTTGAAAGACCCAGAGGATACTCCACTCATGAATACATAAGGACACAGAGGGAGAAGGCCACCAGCACCCCTGAGAAGCTCTGTGGTGACTGTCCTCTATAAGCCAGAGATAAAAGTAAAAGATGTTGCCGTACAACTTACCTATTCTGAGCACACATTTCTAGCGTCAATAATCTGGATAACGCATTCTTTTCAATGCCCATCATTAAAAAGAATAAAAAGTATTCTGCATATCTTAGGGAAGGACTGCAGTGTACGTTCCTCGTCTTGTCTTAAAGCCAGCTGATTCTGACTCAGGGTGACCTGGTGTGTGTTAATGTTACACCAGAACTGTGCTCAACAGGGTCCTCGGTGGCGGACTTTTCAAAAGTAGGTCAGCAGGACTTCCTTCTGAGGTGCTTCTGGGTAGACTTGAACCTCCAACCTTTTGGTTAGCAGCCAAGCATGTTAACCAACTGCACCACCCAGAGACTCCTGTCTTGACTTACAGCTGTGTTAATTCCCCTACTTTGTCACTGTAACATAGACTGAAGGGGTTTTGAGCGTCTTGGCATTCTGCAAAACATGACACTGGCCCACCTTACCGGTAACATCATGCTAATCAGACCTAGTGAACAGGAAGTGGGAAATCCTCTGGATACTCTAGTGAAAAACAGACGTGTCAGAAGATGGGAGATAAACCTTACAAAGAATTAGGGACCTGCCACATACGTGATACTTTTAGGGATCCCATGTTTGGGACCAGCACTTATCATGCATTTTATATAAATAAACTTTACCTAATTCATCCCTCAAATCTCAAACATTATTTCCTTGGGAAAGCTCTGATTCTCAGAACTAGACTGGGGTTCCACTAGAGACTTTGATTGTTCACAGTATTTTCCTTCATAGCTCTTTACTGTATTTCATAATTGATTATTTGTTTGGTTATTGGATTAAGGCCTCTATGCTTCACTATACCATCAGTTACATGAGGATGAGAACTATTTTGTAAGCCACTGGATCCCCAACACCTGGCACAGTGTCTGGAAAATGATAACATTTAGCAAACAAAATGAATGAATGATGCTGCAAATAGCTAAGGATCTCCATATAGCAAGTGAATATCCATATAGGTCTAATTTCACTTTCTTAAACTCTATAATATTCAATACTCCCAAAACTAAACATTTTGAACTCTTCATGAGCACGTTTACACCTTAAAAATCTATTCTAAGTCAATGGTGAAAATATTAATAATTACAACAATCACTAATTTATTAAGTACAGCATTTTTCTGTTCTGAGC
Source organism: Elephas maximus indicus (assembly GCF_024166365.1). Lineage (NCBI taxonomy): Eukaryota > Metazoa > Chordata > Mammalia > Proboscidea > Elephantidae > Elephas > Elephas maximus. Next base: position 81,012,741 of record NC_064836.1, on the reverse strand, counting down.
ACTGTGTTAATCGCTACAGTATCCTTATGAGGTAAGCATTATTATTAGCTCCATTTTACATATTAAAAAAATAATAAGACTCAGCAACATCAAGTCTCCTAGGCTCATAGATTAGGTAACTGGTAGAAAATGTATTTGGACCCAGATCTGTTAAACTCTGAAACCTATGTTCTAATGTCTTTGCTATACTGCCTTTCATTGCCATGGCCTGATAAGTTTGATATTTAATATTCTCAAGTACATTAAAGAAAATATTGTCTACAGTAAAAGAAGAGAAGAACAAACCAGCAGAGCACAGATGTCATGATCCCTAGTATCTCTGCAAACTTTATTCCCATTTCACCATACTGAAAGTTGACAGGCAAGATCTACCGATTAAATTAAAAGTCTTACCTTTTCTGAGCACATCGAAGTAAGCCACGTCCAAAATAAACTAAAGACATAAAGTTTTCACAAATTTCATTTTCTTGGATCACTATCTTCATCACCAAGAATTTACTCTCAGCTTCTAAATAATCCTGTAGTAACATAAATCTAGGTTTGTCTGATGTGGAAGACTTTTTTTTTTTCTTTTGCAATAAACAATTATTGCCTAACCTGGAGAATTAGGGCAGTTTTGAGAGTGATCGAGTCATTTAGTCATTGATTTAAATCCCTGATCCCAGTAAATCTGTATGTATTCACAAAGATGATGTATTCCGTGTTTAAAATATAATTTACAAAGGCACTTAGGACTTTCTTTAACCAACATTTCAGAATAAAAAATAATAATAATAATTTCTGTATCTAGAACTGCCAATACTGCTAGCCAAAAATAAAACAATTTCTGATGACTAACTGCTGTCCATGCGTCTCTCAGTTTGTCATACTGTGGGGGCTTGCGTGTTGCTGGGATGCTGAAAGCTATGCTACCGGTATTCAGATACCAGCAGGGTCACCCATGGAAGACAGATTTCAGCTGAGCTTCTGGACTAAGACAGACTAGGAAGAAGGACCCGGCAGTCTACTTCTGAAAAGCATTAGCCAGTGAAAACCTTATGAATAGCAGCGAAACATTGTGTGATATAGTGCTGGAAGATGAGCCCCCCAGGTTGGAAAGCACTCAAAAGATGACTGGGGAAGAACTGCCTCCTCAAAGTACAGTTAACCCTAATGATGTGGATGGAGTAAAGCTTTCGAGACCTTCATCTGCTGATGTGGCGTGACTCAAAATGAGAAGAAACAGCTGCAAACATCCATTAATAATCGGAACCTAGAATGTACGAAGTACGAATCTAGGAAAATTGGGAATAATCAAAAATGAAATGGAATGCATAAACATTGATATCCCAGGCATTAGTGAGCTGAAATGGACTGGTATTGGCCATTTTGAATTGGACAATCATATAGTCTACTATGCTGGGAATGACAACTTGAAGAGACATAGTGCTGCATTCATTGTCAAAAAGAATGTTTCAAGATGTATCCTCAAGTACAACGCTGTCAGTGATAGGATAATATCCATACGCCTACAAGGAAGACCAATTAATACGACTATTATTCAAATTTATGCACCAAACACTACGGCCAAAGATGAAGAAATAGAAGATTTTTATCAGTTGCTGCAGTCTGAAATTGATCAAACATGCAATCAAGATGCATTGATAATTACTGGCGATCGGAATGTGAAAACTGGAAACAAAGAAGAAGGATCAGTAGTTGGAAAATATGGCGTTGGTGATAGAAACAATGCCGGATATCAAATGATAGAATTTTGCAACCAACGACTTCTTCATTGCAAATACCTTCTTTTACCAACATAAACAGCGACTATACACATGGACCTTGCCAGATGGAACACACAGAAATCAAGGTGACTACATCTGTGGAAAGAGATGATGGAAAAGCTCAATATTATCAGTCAGAACAAGGCTAGGGGCCAACTGTGGAACAGACCATCTATTGCTCATATGCAAGTTCAAGTTGAAACTGAAGAAAATCAGAGCAAGTCCACAAGAGCAAAAATATGACCTTGAGTACATCCCACCTGAATTTGGAGACCATATGAAGAATAGATTTGACATATCGAACACCAGTGACCAAAGACCAGACGAGTTGTGGAATGACATCAAGGACATCATACATGAAGAAAGCAAGAGGTCATTGAAAAGAAAGAAAAGACCAAGATGACTATCAGAGGAGACTCTGAAACTTGCTGTAGAATGTCGAGCAGCTAAAGCAAAAGGAAGAATTGATGAAGTAAAAGAACTGAATAGAAGATGTCAAAGGGCATCTCGAGAAGACAAAGTAAAGTATTATAATGACATATGCAAAGAGCTGGAGATGGAAAACCAAAAGGGAAGAACACGCTTGGCGTTTCTTGAACTGAAAGAACTGCAGAAAAAATTCAAGCCTCAAATTGCAATAGTAAAGGATTCTATGGGGAAAATATTAAACGACGCAGGAAGCATCAAAAGAAGATGTAAGGAATACACAGAGTCATTATACCAAAAAGAATTAGTAGATGTTCAACCATTTCAAGAGGTGGCATATGATCAGGAACCGACAGTCCTGAAGGAAGATGTCCAAGCTGCTCTGAAGGCATTGGTGAAAAACAAGGCTCCAGGAATTGATGGAATAACAATTGAGATGTTTCAACAAACAGATGCAGCGCTGGAGGTGCTCACTCACCTATGCCAAGAACTATGGAAGACAGCTTCCTGTCCAACTGACTGGAAGAGATCCATATTTATGCCTATTCTCAAGAAAGGTGATCCAACCGAATGTGGAAATTATAGAACAACATCATTAATATCACACACAAGCAAAACTTTGCTGAAGATCATTCAGAAACAGCTGCAGCAATATGTTGACAGGGAACTGCCAGAAATTCAGGCCTGTTTCAGAAGAGGACGTGGAACCAGGGATATCATTGCTGATGTCAGATGAATCCTGGCTGAAAGCAGAGAATACCAGAAGGATGTTTACCTGTATTTTATTGAGTATGCAAAGGCATTCGACTGTGTGGATCATAACAAATTATGGATAACATTGCAAAGAATGGGAATTCCAGAATACTTAATTGTGCTCATGAGGAACCTTTATATAGATCAAGAGGCAGTTGTTCAGATAGAACAAGGGGATATTGATTGGTTTAAAGTCAGGAAAGGTGTGTGTCAGGGTTGTATTCTATCACCATACCTATTCAATCTGTATGCTGAGCAAATAATACAAGAATCTGGACTATATGAAGAGGAACAGGGCATCGGTATTGGAGGAAGACTCATTAACAATCTGCGTTATGCAGATGACACAACCTTGCTTGCTGAAAGTGAAGAGGAGTTGAAGCACTTACTAATGAAGATCAAAGACCACAGCCTTCAGTATGGATTACATTCTAACATAAAGAAAATAAAAATCCTCACAACTGGACCAATGAGCTACATCATGATACCTGGAGAAAAGATTGAAGTTGTCAAGGATTTCATTTTACTTGGATCCTCAATCAGTCGCCATGGAAGCAGCTGTCAGGAAATCAAAAGACACATTGCATTGGGCAAATCTGCTGCAAAGGACCTCTTTAAAGTGTTGAAGAGCAAAGATGCCACCTTGAAGACTAAGGTGTTCCTGACCTACGCCATGGTATTTTCAAGCACATCATATACATGTGAAAGCTGGACAATGAATAAGGAAGACGGAAGAAGAATTGACGCCTTTGAATTGTGGTGTTGGCGAAGAATATTGAATATACCATGGACTGCCAAAAGAACGAACAAATGTGTTTTAGAAGAAGTACAACCAGAACGCCTCTTAGAGGCAAGGACGGCAAGACTGCGTCTTACATGCTTTGGACATATTGTCAGGAGAGATCAGTCCCTGGAGAAGGACATCATGCTTGGCAGAGTACAGAAAGAGGGAGACCCTCAATGAGGTGGACTGACACAGTGGCTGCAAAAATGAGCTCAAGCATAGCAACTCAGGACTGGGCAGTGTTTCGTTCTGTTGTGCATAGGGTCGCTATGACTCGGAACCGACTCGATGGCAGCTAACAACAACAACAACAACTGCTGGGGCACAATTCTTTATAATTCTTTCTAAGTTTTCTTTCTAACTGGAGCACAAATCTTCCTAATTTTTCAAGTATGAAATAAGTGACTTCCTGACCATAGATATAAAATCTCTTTTAAAGCATCACCATATTAATTATAAACAATACAGGTTTGGAAGTAAATATCAGGATCAGTTCTAAAAGATGCTTCAGTTACAATGAATAAAACAGGCATAATAGTCTTGGGTCCTTTGAAAAAGAAATAAGTAGGAAAAACACCGCATTTATTTATTTAAAAATATCCTCTAGCATGTCACACTAAATAACTAGCATTACATGAAATTATTTACAACAAAGGTGGCTTAGTTTGGGTGCTTATACATTCTACCTCACCTAATTAACAAATCAGATTTATGTATTTTATTTATGAAGCTAAGCAGAGAGTACAGATTTGGGAAGAGAAAAAGTAAAAGAAATACCAAGGCTACATATGGGAAATATGAGAAATCAGAGAAAATTAATAACAGAGAATGTTAAATTTGAAAAGGCACTTAGAAATCATTTGGTTAACTCAGATTTTTACTTACTTGTAGTTCATCTTAGTCCACAAAAATTTGAGGTAAAACTCATATTTTACCAAAGGGATAAGATTAAGTCCAGGGAGATTAAGCTACACTAGAAAATGCATTAAAATAGAATGCATGACTGAAAAAAGCTAAGCAATTTTTATATTACACAAATAGTAAACATTTAAAAGATAAAGTTAAAATAACTGAAGTTTTAAGCTAATATTACCAGTTTCCTCTAACATATTTTCAGGTTCACATTATAATATTTGGCATAACTGCTCAAATTAGAAATGTATGACAGGAAAGTCAATGAATCGTTTCAATTTTTAGAGAATTTCAAAATTTCACTTTGTTAAAATGAAGTCAGTGAATGTAAAAAGATTTATAGTGGGCAAGTAACACATGCTACATACCTCCTTCTTTCCTCTTTCAGTGAGTGCTACCCCATACAAAAACAGTAACGTCAGATAATAACCAATATTAATCTGGTGTGCCTAAAAAGAAAAATATATTTTAATTGGTTAAGTAAACTAACCGACTTTTCAGTATATTAAAAAGAAAAAACATTGCCAACTACTCAATTCTGACTCACAGTGGCCCAATAAGACAGAGTAGCCTTGTCCCATAGGGTTTCCAAGGTGATAATCTTTATGGAATCCCTGGTGGTGCTGTGGTTAAGAGCGTGGCTGCTAACCAAAAGGTCAGCAGTTTGAATCCACCAGCTGCTCCTTGGAAACCCTATGGGGCAGCTCTACTTTAACCTGTAGGGTCGCTTTGAGTCAGAATCAACTCAAAGACGATGGGTTTTAATCTTTTCAGAAGCAGACTGCCACATCTTTCTCCCGCTAAGTGGCTGGTTCCAACCACTGACTTTCCGATTATCAGCAGAGCACGCAACCAGGGCAAAAATCTTGGGCACTGAGTCTCTAACGGGCTTCCTTGGACAGAAATATTGCACATGTGTTGCTGCATTTTCACTGCTGGAGGAAAAGTGTGTTTTGTGTGACCCCTCATGGGAGGGGGGAGTACACGAAAGCCTGCGCATGGATTCTCCCAGACTCTGCCTGTGCCATTTCTCCTTATGACCTGGCTGTGTATCTTTACTATGTCGCTGTAATAAATCTTAGTCATGAGTACAACCATAAGGTAAGTCCTGTTAGTACTAGTAAATCTCCAAACATGGGGCTAGTCTTCAAGAACCCTTACACAACCTCACTGTACAAAAGTCAATTTCCTAGTTTTTGATATAGTACCTTAGCTGTGTAATATGTAACCACTGGGGGAAACTAAGTGAGAGGTGCACAAAATCTCTCTGTATTATTTTTGCAACATCCTTTGAATCAATATTTATCGCAAAGTAAAAAGTTTAGAAATTGCCTGTGGAGAAAATATTCCCCATTCTGTTCATAAGCTCTATACTGACCAAAGATTACAGTCATATTTTTTGTCACACTAATTTTTTTTTTCAGAGCCTTGATGGCGTGGTGGTTAAGAGCTCTACTGCTAATCAAAAAGATAGCACTTCAAATACACCAGCTGCTCCTTTGAAATCCTATGGTGCGGTTCTACTCTGTCCTATAGGATCGCTATGAGGTGGGACAGGCTTGATAGGACCTAACAACAACAACAGCAACAATTTTTTCACTGATAATTGTCCCATACTATCAGCAAAATTCTTCCAGGTATATAAGAATAAAAAATATCTATGGGACATGAAATTTCTTTTTACGTTGATTTTATTCTCTCAACTATAACACATTTTATGACCAACAGTGTACATTTATATGATAACTAGCTGCTGTTATCCATTGAAGATAAACATGTGCTTGTCTCCCCTGGGCTACGTGAGTTTACCAACACAAACTTTAGAAAACAACACTCAAAACAGAGCAGGAGTAGCAATATTAAATTCTGACAAAAATAGACTTTAAAGTTAAATCCACCACAAAGGATAAGGAAGGACACTATACAATGATTGAAGGGACAATATACCAGGAGGATATAACCATATTAAATATTTACCCACCCAACAACAGGGCTTCAACATATATTAAAAAAACCTTAACAGCATTGAAAAATGACATAGACAGCTCCACAACAATAGTAGGAGACTCGAACACACTACTTTCAGTGAAGGACACACATCCAGAAAGAAGCTCAATAAAGACACGGAAGATCTAAACGCCACAATCAACCAACTTGACCCCGAAGACATATACAGAACACTGCACCCAAAAGCAGCCAAATATACTTTTTTTTCTAGTGCACATGCAACATTCTCTAGAATAGACCACATATTAGGTCATAAAGCAAATTGAAACATTGCAAAGCATCTTCTCTAACCATAAAGCCATAAAAGTTGAAATTGGTAACAGAAAAAGCAGGGAAAAGAAATCAAACACTTGGAAACTGAACAATACCCTGCTCAAAAACTGGGTTATAGAAGACATTAAGGACAGGATAAAGAAATTCGTAGAATCCAATGAGAATGAAAACACCTCGTATCAGAACCTTTGGGACACAGCGAAAGCGCTCCTTAGAGGTCAGTTTAAAGCAATAAATGCACACATCCACAAAGATGAAAGGGCCAAAATAAAAGAATTATTCCTGCAACTCCAACAAATAGAAAGAGAGCAACAAAAGTAACCCTCAGGAACCAGAAGAAAGCAAATAATAAAAATTAGAGCAGAATTAAATGAAATAGAGAACAGAAAGACAACTTAAAGAGTTAACAAAACCAAAAGCTGATTCCTTGAAAAGAGTAACAAATCGATAAACCATTGGCTAAAATGATGAAAGAAAAACTGTAGAGAAAGCAAATAACCCGAATAAGAAATAAGATGGGCAATATCACAACAGACCCAACTGAAATTAAAAGAATCACATCAGATTACTATGAAAAATTGTACCCTAACAAATTTGAAAACCTGGAAGAAATGGATGAATTCCTAGAAACACACCACCTACTTAAACTAACACAAACAGAGGTAGAACAACTAAATAAACCCATGACAAAAGAAGAGATTAAAAAGGTAATTTTAAAAAAGCCCTGGCCCAGACGGCTTCACTGCAGAGTTCTACCAAACTTTCAGAGAAGAGTTAACACCACTACTACTAAAGAGCATAGAAAAGGATAGAGTACTCCCAAACTCATTCTATGAAGCCAGCATTTCTCTGATACCAAAACCAGGTAAAGACACCACAAAAAATAACTCACCATGACCAAGTGGGATTCATACCAGGTATGCTGGGATGGTTCAATGTTAGAAAAGCAATGTAATCCATCATATAAATAAGAGACAAGAGCCACATGATCTTATCAACTGATGCAGAAAAGGCGTTTGACAAGTCCAACACCCATTCATAATAAAAACTCTCAACAAAATAGGAATAGCAGGAAAATTTTTCAATGTAATAAAGGGCATTTATACAAAGCCAACAGCCAACATCACCCTAAATGGAGAGAGTCTGAAAGCATTCCCCTTGAGAATGGGAACCAGACAAGGATGCCCTTTATCACCACTCTTATTCAACATTGTGCTGGGGGTCCTAGATAGAACAATTAGGCTAGATAAAGAAACAAAGGACATCCAAATTGGTAAGGAAGAAGTAAATTATCTCTATTTGCAGATGACATGACCTAATACACAGAAAACCCTAAATAATCCTCAAGAAAACTACTGAAATTAATAGTAGAGTTCAGAAGAGTATCAGGTTACAAGATAAACATACAAAAATCAGTTGGATTCATCTACACCAATAAAGAGAACACTGAAGAGGAAATTACCAAATCAATACCACTGATAATATCCTCCAAGAAGATAAAATACTTAGGAATAAATCTTAACAGAGACCTAAAAGACCTATACAAAGAAACTACAAGACACTACTGCAAGAAACCAAAACAGACCTACATTAAGTGGAAAAACATACCTTGCTCATAGATAGGAAGATTTAACATTGTAAAAATGTCTAGTCTACCCAAAGTGATCTATAGATACAACGCAATCCCAATCCAAATACCAATGACATTTTTTAATGAGATGGAAAAACAAATCACCAACTTCATATGGAAGGGAAAGATGTCCCGGTTAAGTAAAGCATTACTGAAAAAGAAGAACAAAGTGGGAGATCTCACACTACCTGATTTTAGAACCTATTATACCGTCAAAGTAGTCAAACAGCCTGGTACTAGTACAACAACAGATACCTAGACCAATGGAACAGAACTGAGAATCCAGACATAAATCCATCCACGTATGAGCAGCTGATATTTGACAAAGGCCCAAAGTCTGCTAAATGGGGAGAAGGCAGTTTCTTTAACAAATGGTGCTGGCATAATTGGATCTGCAAAAAAAAAAAAATGAAACAAGACCCATACCTCACCCCATGTACAAAAACTAATTCAAAATGGATCAAAGTCCTAAACATAAAATCTAAAACAATAAAGAACATGGAAGAAAAAATAGGGACAATGCTAGGAGCCCTAATATATGGCATAAACAGTATGCGAAATATTACTAACAATGCACAAACAGCAGGAAAGAACCTAGATAGCTGGGAGCTCCTAAAAATCAAACACTTATGCTCGTCCAAGACTTCACCAAAAGTGTAAAAAGACTACCTTCAGACTGGGAAAAAGTTTTTAGCTATGACATTTCTGATCAGCCTCTGATCTCTAAAATCTACATGATACTGTAAAAACTCAACAACAAAAAAACAAATAACCCAGTTAAAAAAAATGGGCAAAGAACATGAACAGGCATTTCACCAAAGAAGACATTCAAATGGCTAGCAGATACAATCATTAAGAACAACGATTAATCCATGAAACATCTCATAACATGGAGGAATCTGGAAGGCATTATGCTGAGTGAAATTACTCAGTTGCAAGAAGACAACCATCGTATGGGACTACTATTGTAAGAACTGAAGAAAAAGTTTAAACACAGAAGAAAATATTCTTTGATCGTTACGAGGGTCGGGAGGGAGGGAGGGGGTATTCACTAATTAGATAGTAAACAAGAACTATTTTAGGTGAAGGAAAGACAACACACAGGAGAGGTCAGCAGAACTGGACTAAATCAATAGCAAAGAGGTTTCCTGAATACAAACGAACACTGCGAAGGCCAGAGTAGCAGGGACAGGGGTCTGGGGACCATGGGGACATCTAGGTCAACTGGCATAACAAAGTGTATTAAGAAAACGCTCTGCATCCCACTTTGGCGAGTGGCATCTGGGGTCTTAAACACTAGCAAACAGCCATCTAAGATGTATCAGTTGGTCTCAACCCACCTGGAGCAAAGGAGAATGAAGAACACCAAAGAAACAAGGTCTATATGAGCCCAAGAGACAGAAAGGTCCACATAAACCAGAGACTATATCAGCCTGAGACAGGGAGAACTAGATGGCACCCACCTACCACCAATGACTGCCCTGACAGAGAATCCCTGGTGGAGCAGGAGAACAGTGGGATGCAGACCTCAAATTCTTTTAAAAATACCTGACTTCATGGTCTGACTGAGATTAGAGGGACACCAGAGGTCATGGCCCGCATACCCTCTGTTAGCCCAAGACTAGAATCATTCCCGAAACCAACTCTTCAGACAGGGATTGGACTGAAGTATAAAAAAAACTAGTTTTTTTTTTTTTTTTTGATAGAAAATGATACTGGTGAGGAGTGAGCTTCTTGGCTAAAGTAGACACATGAGACTATGTGGGCAGCTCCTGTCTGGTGGCGAGATGAGAAGGCAGAGGGGGACAGGAGCTAGTTGAACGGACACGGGGGATGCGAGGTGGAGAGGGGGAATATGCTGTCTCATTAGGGGGAGACCAGCTAGGAGTATATAGCAAGGGGTGTATAAGTTTTTCTATGAGAGACTGACTTGATTTGTAAACTTTCAGTTAAAGCACAATAAATAAATATTCAGTTAAAAACTATGAAAAAAAAATTCCCACATCTGCAGAGTTGTTATACGACAGCAATTCAGGGCATGGTCTCTGGAGCCAAGATTCCCTGGATTTGTATCCTGAATCCACTACCTTACTATTTGGTGAATTTAGGCAAGTTATCTAATCTCTGTGCCTCGGTTTCCATATCTATAAAATGGGAAACAAGATGAAGTTCTTGTGAAGAAGAAATGACCCAATACTTGCAAAGTGCTTAAAACAGTGCCTGTCATGTAGAAAATACTGAGTATGTGTCGGCTATTACTCTGTAACTTAAAAAACCTAGCTTCATAAATAACATGACAGATGAGAAAGGAGAGTGTTGACATGTTGTGGGGCTGTTAACCAATGTCATGAACAGCATGTGTAGTAACTGTTTAATGAGAAGCTAGCTTGTTCTGTAAACCTTCATCTAAAGTACAATAAAAAAAAAAAGAACAAATAGCACAACAGAGTCTTTGGCTCACTGAATTCTAAATAAAAAGATTTTGGGAACAAGATAGATGCAGACATGTGGTAATGCTATGATTAGAAGAAGAAAGCAAGGAACTCAAGAATTTAAACATATAAGCAGTAAATTTCTAGTCTAAAATCCCTGCCTTTTCCTTCCTCCCTTCCCCCATTACCTGAAATTATTACAAGTAATAGAACTTTTTTTACTAGAACCAAGTGGATATAAAGATGTTACTGGCAAACTCTCTGTTTCCTACTCCTTTGTCTCACTCCTTCTTGTGGCCTTAAGGAACAGGGAGAATCATTTGGACAGGCTCCTTTCATCATGACAATTCCAATTCTGGTAACAAGAGCTACCAAGAAAGAGAAAGCTTTCACTGCCTAGTCTAAGACTTGTCTTAAAAGTAATGTCTAAGTCCAGAAGGCTAAGGAATGGGCATTTGTTAAAGCTGACTTAATACTGATGGATCTCACTGGTTGGCAACCTGGTCAGCGGGCGAAGAAACAGGTCTGCAGCATCCCAGTTCTTAGGATTACATGGTGAGATAAACTCTTTTCTTTGTGCTCCCTTTTGACTCTACCCAAGTTTCCAACCAGAACCTCCTTTAGGGTCGTGTAGATCATCCCTTAGAGCCTTTTTTTTTTTTTTTTTTTAGATCATCCCTTAGAGCCTGGTCCTGGGAGCCCTGAATAAAGACTGTTTTTCCACCTCCTTGTACGTCATTATAACACAAGGTTTGGTATCTTAGGCTACGTGGTTTGGTGCCAGGGCAGTCAGTTCTTTCTTGGAGATGACCCTAACATTAGATGGTTTTCTTCTAAGTGTATACAAAACTGAATTTACTTTACTGATTCAAATTATATAAAGAACTAGATTTTTCTTTTTACTGTTCTTGTACTATTGGTTCTGATTTTCAGTGCAAAGTATAGTTTTCCTCAGATTGTTCTATTTATTTCTAAAGTATCGTTTGCCTTTAAACACACAAATATATCTAGCCAATTTTATCTTGTATTATTTTATTCGATAACAGCAGAAGTTTCAATTTTTACCAATATGGAATTATCTGAAGGAAAAGGAGCTGGTTAATAATTACGAGGAGAGAGGGATAGTTTTTGAAGTCTGTAACTATCCGTCTCCTAAGCGGGAAGGCCCATTTCTACAGTAGTTCAAGTTCTCTGTTTTTAGGATGAACAATTTTGTAGTAGGGAAGGAGGCTAGAATAGACCTATTACAGAGATGCAGTCATAAGTAAGACATATAGGAAGGAAATTATGGATTTCCTTCTCTAAATGTAAAAGAAGAAAATAAAAATCGGCCTATATCTCAAAATAAGTATTCAATGGCTGTTCTTTCATTGAAAAATATCATCCATCTCCATTATTTCAAACTTCCAAAAAGAAAACACTTACAGTGTAATTAGTAGCTTGAATGTTCTTCAGTGCTGCTTCTAGCTGTGTTATCAAGTAACTTAAAGTCAAAGGAGGAACAATCTCCTTCCCATTCTGGCTGTTACCTGCAACTTCTCTCTGTAGAAAATAATTTAGTTGAAAATTTGAGTTAGGAACAAATATCTACATGTATTTTGTTATATAAATAATGTTTATTGTAGAAAATTTGGAAGAGACAAAAACAATTTTAAAAATAAAACAGCACCCAGATACTAACCATTCTTACATTTGTTTTTTAAGTAGTCTGATGAGTTTTCTTTTAACTATTACCTCAAAACACTAAAAACCATTCCCAAACCTACTAAAAGGGTGGCATCGTCCACTCCTACTTCAGAGGAAAGTGGTAATCTCACATCATTCTCCCGCATCTTCCTTCCATTTACTAAACCCATTGCCATCCAGTAGATTCTGACTCATAGAGACCCTATAGGACAGAGTAGAACTGCCCCATAAGGTTTCCAAGAAGCAGCTGGTGGATTTGAACTGCCGAACTTTTGGTTAGCAGCTTAACGCTTAACCACTGTGCCACCAAGCCTCCACTAGCACAACGAAAATCTCCCAGTGTTGAACCTGGAGTAAGCAGGAATGGTGGCATTAATACCAACACCAGGTTGTGCCATCTTAGCCTGCAATAAGATTGGACTAAGCTAGTATGTGACTAGACTACGCAATGATAGAACTTACTGTGTTCTATAATTTGCTATTTACATGTATGTAAAGAAAGGAAGTGTTATGTCTTATCTTTGCGTCCATTCCCAACGCCTTGTACCCACAAGTGCTCAGGACGTGTCTCTTGAATTCAATCGATTTAAAAAACATCATCTGTTTAATGATATTTTATCTGTGTGAAAAGTTTAATCTACACTTTCCTCACTTGGTTTCCAGTACTCAATACTCTCCTACTTTCCTCCTAGCTAACTAAATATTTTGTCTCCTCAGCGTCCAATCTAATGAACCTCTTTTCTATCAACACACATTCCCTAGATAAATTGTGTTCAAATATATATAACAAAACATTTCAACTACTTTTACACGTACAATTCAGTGACACTAGTTACATTCACCATGTCGTGCAATGATCACCACTACTATCCGTGCCCAAAGTTTTTCATTGCCGCTAACAGAAACTCAGTACCCCTTACAGTATTTGTCCTTTTCTGGCTGACTTATTTCACTCGACGTAGTATTTTCAAGGTTCATCCATGCCGTAGGATGTATCAAGACATCATTTCTCTTTATGGCTGAATAATATTCCATTGCATGGATGTACTACATTTTATCAGTTCATCTGTTGATGAACACGAGTTGTTTCTACCTTTTGACTGATGTGAATGACGCTTGAGTGTACAAATATCTCTTTAAGTCCTTGATTTCAAGTCTTTTGAGTATATACTTAGGAGCGGAATTGCTGGGTCATATGCTAATTCTATGTTTAACTTTTTGAGGAACAGCCAAACTATTTTCCACAGTAGCTATAGCATTATACAATTCCACTAGCAATGGATGAGGGCTCCAGTTTCTCCACATCCTCACCAACACTTGTTTTCCATTATTCTGATAACAGCCATCTTTGTGAGAGTGAATTTGTATCTCACTATGGTTTTGATTCCAATTTCCTAAACGACTAATAACATTGAGCATCTTTTCATGTGCTTATTGCCCATTTGGATATCCATTCCCCATGTTTTAATTGGTTGTCTTTTTGTTGTTTAGCTGTAGGAGCATTTTATGTATTCTGGATATTAAACCCTCATCAGATATATTATTCCCAATTTTTTTTTATTGTGCTTTAAGTGAAAGTTTACTAATCAAGTAAGTCCCTCACACAAAAATTTATATACACCTTGCTGTGTAATCCTAGTTGCTCTCCCCTAATGAGTCAAACACTCCTTCTCTCCGCCCTGTATTCCTCGTGTCCATTCAGCCAGCTTCTGTCTCCCTCTGCCTTCTCATCTCCCCTCCACACAGGAGCTGTCCACCTAGTCTCATGTGTCTGCTTGAGCCAAGAAGCTCACTCCTCACCAGTATCATTTTCTATCTTACACTCCAGTCCAATCCCTGTTTGAAGAGTTGGCGTTGGGAATGGTTCCAGTCTTGGACTAATAGAAGGTCTGGGGACCATGACCTCTGGGGTCCTTCTAGTCTCAGTCAGATCATTAAGTCTGGTCTTTTTACGAGAATTTGGGGTCTGCATCCTACTGCTCTCCTGTTCCATCAGGATTCTCTGTTGTGTTCGGTCAGGGCAGTCCTTGGTAGTAGTTCTTCTGGTCATACAGTTTTTCTGGTCTCAGGCTGATGTAGTCTCTGGTTTATGTGGCCCTTTCTGTCTCTTGCGCTTATAATTACCTTGTGTCCTTTGTGTTCTTCATTCTACCTTTGCTCCGGGTACGTTGAGACCAACTAAAGCATCTTTGATGGCCATTTGCTACAGTTTAAGGCCCCAGATGCCACTCACCTAAGTGGGATACAGAATGTTTTCTTAATAGATTTTATTATGCCAATTGACCAAGATATCCCCTGAAACCATGGTTCCCAGACCCTGCCCCTGCTATTCTGGCCTTCAAAGCATTCAGTTTATTCAGGAAACTTCTTTGATTTTGGTTTAGTCCAGTTGTGCTGACCTCTCCTGTATTGTGTGTTATCTTTCCCTTCACCTAAAGCAGTTTTTGTCTACTATGTAATTAGTGGATACTCCTCTCCCTCCCTCCCTCCCTACTCTCATAACCATCGAAGAATATTTTTTTCTGTGTTTAAACTATTTCTTCAGTTCTTATAACAGTGGTCTCATACAATATTTGTCTCTTTGCAATTAATTTCACTCGGCATAATACCTTCCAGATTCCTCCATGTTATGAAATGTTTCACGGACTCATCATTGTTCTTTTTCAATGTGTAGTATTCCACTGTGTGAATATCTCATGATTTATTTATCCATTCATCCATTGATGTTGATGGGCATATTGGTTGCTTCCATCTTTTTGCTATTGTAAACAGTGCTGCAGTGAACATGGGTGAGCATATATCTGTTTGTGTAAACACTCTTATTTCTCTAGGATATATTCTAAGGAGTGAGATTGCAGATCATATAGTGTTCTAGATTTTTGAGAAAGCGTAAAATCACTTTCCAAAGTGGTTGTACCATTTTACATTCTCACCAGCAGTGTGTAAGTGTTCCAGTCTCCCCACAACCTCTCTAACATTTATTATTTGGGTTTTTTGGATTAATGCCAGCCTTGTTGGAGCGAGATGGAATCTCATTGTAGTTTTGATTTGCATTTTTCTAATGGCTAACGATCTTGAGCATTTCCTCATGTATCTGTTAGCTGCCTCAATGTCTTCTTTGGTAAAGTGCCTGTTCATATCCTTTGCCCATTTTTTAATTGGGTTATTTGTCTTTTTGTTGCTGAGTTTTTGTAGTAACATGTAGATTTTAGAAATCAGGTGCTAATGGGAAATGGCATAGCTAAAAACTTTTTCCAAGTCTGTAGGTAATCTCTTTACTCTTTTGGTGAAGTCTTTGGATGAACATAAGTGTTTGATTTTTAGGAGCTCCCAGGTATCTAGTTTCTCTTCTGGTGTTTGTGCATTGTTAGTCATGTTTTGTATACTGTTTATGCCATATATCAGGGCTCCTAGCATTGTCCTTACTTTTCCTACCATGATCTTTATCGTTTTAGATTTTATATTTAAGTCTTTGATCCATTTTGTTTGTTTTTGTGCATGGTGTGAGGAATGGGTCTTGTTTCATTTTTTTGCAGATGGATATCCAGTTATGCCAGCCTTATTTGTTAGATTGTCTTTTCCCCATTTAACTGAACTTTTTGAGGTCTTTAAAAAGTGGATGGATTTATGTCTGGATTCTCAATTCTGTTCCATTGGTCTATGTATCTGTTGTTGTACTGCTACCAGGCTGTTTTGACTACTGTGGTGGTATAATAGGTTCTAAAATCAGGTAGTGGGAGGCCTCCCATTTTGTTCTTTTTCAGTAATGCTTTACTTTTCCAGAGCTTCTTTCCTTTCCATATGAAGTCTGCTTCTCAGTCTAATTAAAAAATGTCGTTGGAATTTGGATCGCAATTGCATTGTATCTATAGACCACTTTGGGTAGAATAGACATTTTTGCAATGTGGAGTCTACCTATCCATGAGCAGCATTTGTCTTCCACTTACGTAGGTATCTTTTGGTTTCCTAAAGTAGTGTCTTGTAGTTTCCTTTGTATAGGCCTTTTACATCTCTGGTAAGATTTATTCCTAAGTATTTTATCTTCTCGGGGGCTACTGTAAATGGTATTGATTTGGTGATTACCTCTTCAATGTTCTTTTTGTTGGTGTAGAGGAATCCAACTGATTTTTGTATGTTTATCTTGTATCCTGATACTCTGCTGAACTTTTCTATCAGTTTCAGCAGTCTTCTTGAGCATTCTTCAGACTTTTCTACATATAAGACCATGTCATCTGCAAATAGAGATACCTGTACTTCTTCCTTGCCAATCTGGATGCCCTTTATTTCTTTATCTAGCCTAATTGCTCTGGCTAGAACCTCCAGCATGATGTTGAATAAGAGTAGTGATAAAGGTCATCCTTTTCTGGTTCCAGGTCACAAGGGGAATGTTTTCAGGCTCTCTCCATTTAGATGATGTTGGCTGTTGGCTTTGAACAAATGCCCTCAAGTATGTTGAGGAATTTTCCTTCTATTCCTATTTTGCTGAGAGTTTTTATCACAAATGGGTATTAGACTTTGTCAAATGCCTTTTCAGCATCAATTGATAAGATCATGTGGCTCTTGTCTTTGTTTAATTTATATGATGTGTTACATTAATTGTTTTTCTACTGTTGAACCATCCCTGTATATCTGGTATGAATCCCACTTGGTCATGGAGAATTATTTTTTTTGATATGTTGTTGAATTATATTGGCTAGAATTTTGTTGAAGATTTTTGCATCTAAATTCATGAGGAATGTAGGTCTGTAATTATCCTTTTTTTGTGGTGTCTTTACCTGGTTTTAGTATCAGGGATATGCTAGCTTCATAGAATGAGTCTGGGAGTATTCTGTCCTTTTCTATGTTCTGAAATACCTTTAGTAGTAGTGGAGCTAACTCGTCTCTGAAAGATTGGCAGAACTCTGCAGTGAAGCCGTCTGGGCCAGGGCTTTTTTTTGTTGGGAGTTTTTTACTTACCTTTTCAATCTCTTCTTTTGTTATGGGTTTATATAGTTCTTCTACCTCTGTTTGTGTTACTTTAGGTAGGTAGTGTGTTTCTAGAAATTCATCCATTTCTTCTAGGTTTTCAAATTTGCTAGAGTACAGTTTTTCATAGCAATCTGATATGATTCTTTTAATTTCAGTTGGGGCTGTTGTGATATTGCCCATCTCATTTCTTATTTGGGTTATTTGCTTCTTGTCCTGTTTTTCTTTTCTCAATTTGGCCAAAGGTTTATTAATTTTGTTAATTTTTTCAGAGATCCAGCTTTTAGTCTTGTTATCTCTTCCAATTGTTTTTCTGTTCTCTATTCCATTTAATTCTGCTCTAATTTTTATCATTTGCTTTCTTCTGGTGCCTGAGGGTTTCTTCTGTTGCTCTCTTCCTGTTTGTTCGAGTTGTAGGGACAATTCTTTGATTTTGGCCATTTCTTCCTTTTAGATGTGTGCATTTATTGCTATAAATTGACCTCTGAGGACTGCTTTAGCTGTGTGCTAAAGGTTCTGATAGGAAGTGTTTTCATTCTCATTGGATTCCATGAATTTATTTATTCAATCCTTATGTCTTCTAATAAAACACAATCATTTTTGAGCAGGTTATTGTTCAGTTTCCAAGTGTTCGATTTCTTTTTCCTGCTTTTTCTGTTATTGATTTCTACCTTTATGGCTTTGTGTTCAGAGAAGATGCTTTGTAATATTTCGATGTTTTGGATTCTGTTAAGGCTTGCTTTATGACCTAATATGTGGTCGACTCTAGAGAATGTTCCATGTGCATTGGAAAAGAAGGTATACTTGGTTGCTGTTGGTGGAGTGTGCTGTACATGTCTATGGGGTCAAGTTGGTTGATTGTGGCATTTAGATCTTCTGTGTCTTTGTTGAGCTTCTTTCTGGATGTCCTGTCCTTCACCGAAAGTGGTGTGTTGAAGTCTCCTACTATTATTGTGGAGCTGTCTATGTCACTTTTCAATGCGGTTACAGTTTGTTTTCTGTATCTTGAAGCCCTGTCTTTGGGTGTGTAAATATTTAATATGGTTATATCCTCCTGTATATTGTCCCTTTAATCATTATATAGTGCCCTTCCTTGTCCTTTCTGGTGGATTTAACTTTAAGGTCTATTTTGTCAGAAATTAATATTGCCACTCCTGCTTTTCTTTCTTAAATCATTGTTTCCTTGATATATTTTTTTCCATCATTTGAGTTTTAGTTTGTGTCTTTAAGTCTAAATTGTGTCTCTTCTAGGCAGCATATAGACAGATGGGTTTTTTTAATCCATTCTGCCACTCTCCGTCTCCTTATTGGTGCATTTAGTCCTTTCACATTCAGCACAATTATGGATAGGTATGAGGTCAGTGCTGTCATTTTGATGTCTTTTTTTGTGTGTGTTGCTGACAGTTTCTTTTTTCCACTTAATTTTTTGTGCTGAGTAGTTTACCTTTATATATTGTCTTCTACTCTTATTTGTTGTTATCGATTTTGTTTCTGCTGAGTCTTTATGTTTCCCTTGGACTTTATTTTGATGTGTAGGACTGTTAGTTTCCTTTGTGGTTACCTTAATTTTTTCCCCTATTTTTCTAAGTTTAAACCTAACTTTTATTTCTTTATATCACCTTGTCTTCCTCTCCATGTGAAAGATTTGTGTCTACATTTTTGTTTCAATGTTGTCATCTTTTATATAATAACATCTCTGTTTCCCTGTTTTGAGCGTTTTTTTATCTTGATTCATTTGATATCTGGTTGCTTTGTCCTGTGTTCTAGTCTTGGGTTGATATCAGATATTATTGATTTTCTAACCAGAGAACTCTCTTTAGTATTTTTTGTAGTTTTGGTTCCATTCTTACAAATTCCCTAAACTTCTGTTTATCTGGAAATGTCCTAATTTCACCTTCATATTTGAGAGACGGCTTTGCTGGATATATGATTCTTGGCTGGCAATTTTTTTCCTTCAATGCTTTATATAAGTCATCTCATCGCCTTCTTGCCTGCACAGTTTCTGCCAAGTAGTCCAAGATTATGCTTATTGACTCTCCTTTGTGGGTGACTTTTTGTTTAACCCTAGCTGCTCTAAAATCCTCTCTTTATCTTTGGTTTTGGTAAGTTTGTTTATAATACATCTTGATGGCTTTCTTTCGAGGTCTACCTTATGTCTGGTTCGATGAGCATCTTGGATAGATATCTTCTCATCTTTCACGATATCAGGGAAGTTTTCTGCCAAAAAATCTTCAACAATTCTCTCTGTATTTTCTGTTATCCCTCCCTGTTCTGGTACTCCAATCACTTGTAGATTATCTCTTTCGATAGGGTCCCACATGATTCTTAGGGTTTCTTCATTGTTTTAATTTTTTTAATCTGATTTTTCTTTCAATAATATTGGTGCCAAGTGTTTTACCTTCAGTCTCACTAATCCTGCCTTCCATTTCCTCAATTTTGCTCCTGTGACTTTCTACTGAGTTTTCTAATTCTGTAATTTTATTGTTAATCTTCTGAATTTCTTCTGATTGCTGTCTCTGCATGGATTCTTGCAGCCTATTAAATTTTCATTATGTTCTTGAATAGCCTTTTTAACTTCTTCAACTGCTTTATCTATATGTTCCTTGGCTTTTTCTGCATTTTGCCTGATCTCCTTCCTGTTCTCTTGAAGAGTTTTGTATATTAATCTTTTGTATTCTCCATCTGGTAATTCCAGGAAGATATCTTCATCTGGAAGATTCCTTGATTCCTTGTTCTGAGAGCTTGTTGAAGCAATCATGGTCTGTTTCTTTATGTGATTTGATATTGACTGTTGTCTCCAAGCCATCTGTAAGTTATTGTATTATTTTTTGTTTGCTTACTGTATGTTAGATTCTTGCTTTGTTTTGTTTTGATATGCCCAAATACACTGCTTGAGTGAGCTAGCTTGATTATTTTTGCCTTTGAAGCTCTAATATTCTGTCACCAGATGGCTAGACCCATTACCAGGTATATGAGCCTAGGGATCCATTCTCTTTTCCTGTATGGATTCAGCTCAGGTGTCCCAGTATTTGGTTATCAAGTATGTAGTGCAGGCTCTGTCCCACAATCTTGAGGGGCAGCGGTGTTTGGTGTAGGCACAAGTACCTGGTTGAAGCAAGTGTCACGCTCTGAACAAGGCAGTGGGCTGATAACCATCCCCTGAGTGTCCGTGAAGAAAGCATGTCCCTGTTCCATAGAGTACACAGGTGGGTAGGTTCAGCAGCCAGACCTTGAGTACCCAATGCTTTTGGTTGTAAGGGCTGGGAGGCACCACTCATCCTTGGACTCCTGTCGTGAGTAGGCAGGTGATGTGGGTGGAGCCACCAGTCCTCCAGCCCCTGATGTGGGTAGGTGAGGACCGTGTTTAGTAGGCAAGGCAGTGTCAAACATCAAAAACCCACCTCTCCACCGCACAGCTGAAACAGCAGGAGTGACATCTCAAGCATGTATACAGTCTGCCAATAAGGGCCTAATCTCCTGAAATGGGCCCACAAAGATCCATGCAGAGGTGAAGGGTATTCAAAGCCTGTGGACCATTTCAGCCTCAAGAGGAGCTGCTTCTGTCCTGAACTCCCCAGCTTAGTGGAGCTGGAAGATTATCTCTTCCCCCTATTGTTAATTTATTCCTTCTCTGAGGCCGGAAGAATGGCTCAGGGCACACAGCAGGGCATATCAAGAACAGCCACTGAAGCCGGCTTGGGGGATGGGGACACGGTAAACTAAACTCATGGACTTAGCTCTTGCAGAGGATGCTGTTCTTCTCTGGTTCTGGAAGTGTGAGTACCGTGTGGCTCACCGTCTCTCACTGAGGAAACCGCATCCTGAACGCTACCACCAGCCCTGCTGCAGTCGCTCCCAGGGACTGTGCCTGATACCTGCCAAGTCAATCCGGCAACTCCTTGCAGCTTCTGAACCGTCTCTCCCTCCCCCTGCCACTCAGTCCAATTTCCTAACTTTGCCTTTGATGTTCAGGGCTCCTAGCTTGTCATATATATAATCATTTCACTTGTTTTTTCCGGACTTTGTTGTAAGAGGGATCACCAAAAACCGTCTTGGCCCCGTCTCTCCATTCCCAAATATTTAATTTCATTCTGTAAGTTGTCTTTTCACTTTGTAATAAAGTCCTTTGATGCACGAAAGTTTATAATTTTAGTGAAGTCTGATTTATCTATTTTGTTTTTTGTTGCTCATGCTTTTGGTGCCATACTTATGAATCCATTGTTGAAAACTAGGCCCTGAAGCATTTCCCTATGTTTTGTTCAAAGTGTATTACGGTTTTAGCTTTTACATTTAGGTCATTGCTCCATTTTGACTTAATCTCCCTATATTGTGTGAGGTATAGATCCAGCTTCATTCATTTGCATGTGGACATCCAGTTGTCCCAGCATTTATTGAAGAGACTATTCTTTCTCCATTGAATGGACTTGGCAACCTTGACAAATATCAGTTAATGACAGATGTATGGACACTATCATGTTTTTAAATAATATCTACACACTGGCTGTTTCCAAAATTTATATTTCAAGCGCAGAACTATCACCTAAATCCAATCATTTACTCAACAATATCTCTTGAATTTGAATAGGCCCACAAAAGATAATACTGAAGGTACACCTTGGTCAATGACAGTCTAGATTGTTTCAGATTAATCTTTGCAACAACTAAAAAAGCTAGACAAAGTATTAAAAAAAAAAAATTATTTGAAAGCATTGGGAAGCTACCAAGGTACTGAAAATCTGTGGGGCCAAGATGCAGGAGAGATAAGGCTGACTTTTAGAGCTACTTTTCTCTTTAAGGCAATTGTGACTGAGAAGCTGAGATGCGAGGCAGAGCTTTCAGCAGACTCACAGAGCTGGGGAAAAATTGGAGTGCATGGTCTATCAAAGAAAAAGAGGTCTTGGTAAACTCTCCATGTTTTTAGTCAACACTGAAGAAATACACCCACAGAATAAAGGTGTCTACTTTGGTTCCTCTGGAAGCAGATCTTGACACAAGAATTTGAGTGCAAGAAGGTTACAAGGAAATAGAGGGAACAA
This sequence comes from Elephas maximus indicus, assembly GCF_024166365.1. Classification (NCBI taxonomy): domain Eukaryota; kingdom Metazoa; phylum Chordata; class Mammalia; order Proboscidea; family Elephantidae; genus Elephas; species Elephas maximus. Next base: position 80,990,071 of record NC_064836.1, on the reverse strand, counting down.
TGGTAGAGGAGTGGGGAATGATACAAGCAAGGAAAACAGCCTTTAAATTAAAGGGTATCTTATTAAGCTAGTTACCCATAGTGGGCAACTGGGGTTCCTACCACAAGGAAACTCTGAAAAACCATTAAGAATACATGTCTCAGTATTATCCAATGCAAGTGGAGAGGAAGCTTGGGTAGTTACATATCCACTACCCAGGCTTATGGAGTGCTTTTTGAGATAAGGGGCCTGTGTTAATTCCTTGGGACTTCTGTAATACTATGCACATGAGAAGCACAGCCTACTAAAAAAAATTCCTCAAGCAAAAAGATGTAGACATTTAAAAATGGAAGTTGTCCAGAGCATTAGAAAATGATAGGATCCAAGTGGTGTGGGTACGAACAGTACCCACTACAAAGGGTAAACCAGAAGTAGCCCTTTCTCACAGAACAGAAATAAATCTTGGAGTCATCTCAATTCCTGATTGAATTAAGGTGATCTGCTATGAAAATACAAACAAGCAGTATTAGGAAAGATTTTGTCCAGTTTTTCAGTTCCACTAGGAAAACTACTCTGAAACAATCCAGGCTGCCGAGCCCAGTAACAGAATTCTCTGTTATCTTTTCAAAGACTATAGGATTTGCATTGATGACTCCATGTTCATTCATGATTTTTGCTTTCTTTTTTTCTTGGACATTCTTACTTGGATTTATCAATATTACTGGTCTTTTCAAAGGCCAAGTTTGGGCTTTCCTGATACTCTATTTAATGTTTTATTCTATTTCATTAGTTTTAGTTATCTTTATTACTTCCTTCTTTCAACTGTCTCTGTCAAATTTTTCTTGTTCTTCTTTTTCTAATACATGTATTTCAAGCTATAAATTTTCATCAAAGCACAACTTTACCTAATAATATGTTTTCATACATTTTTTTTGTGTAGTTCAAAAATTTACCTAATTTCCACTGTGATTCCTTCTTTAACTGATGGATTACTTAGATTAAAGGTATATATGTTAACTTTCAAACAAATGGTTTTCTAATTATTTATTGATTTCTAAATTAATCACACAGTAGTTAGAGAACGTACTCTGTACGTTTTGATTCTTTGAAATTTGATGAGTCTTACTTTGCGGTCTAGCATATGGTCAATATTGCTTTGTGGCCTGGCATATGGTCAATATTTGTAAATGTTATGTGCACATTTGGAAAGAACATATATTCTGTCATTGTTAAGTGCAGTGTTCTATATATATCAATAGGTCAAGTTTTGCTACAGCTGTACTGATTTTGTGTTCATCTTCTATCAGTTATTAACAAAAATACATTAAGATCTCCCACTAAAATGGCTGATTTGAACATTCCTTCTTTAGTATTGTCATTTTTTTGTCATTTTATCATACATAAACGTCTGTAAGAATTTGGGTCTATTTCTAGACTTTCTCTTCTATTCCCTAAAACTCTCTGTGGAGTCGAGAGCAAATAACACAGTCTCTTAGTTTTTAGAGCTTCATACTAAGTTTTAATATCTAAGTGGACAAATTCCCACCCTTTTTGCCCTGTTCTTCTTTTTCATAATTTTCCTGGTTATTCTTCCTTTTTTGTACCATTTGAACTTTAGAATTAGCTTTTAGTAATGACAAAAAATTTGATATTTTTATTAGAATTATGTGACACTTGTAGATTCCAATTTAGGAGAAACTGACAGCTTTATCATACTGTATCTTCATATATATTCTGCTTTCCATTCAGGTCTTCTTTTCTTGTCCTTCATAGAGTTTTGGAAATTTTTATTTATTGTTTTAATATACAGTATTGACTTCTAAGCTTAATGTGACTAAAATCAGGATGTATGGATGTTTGTTAAAATGCAGATTCCCAGAGCTACCAAGAGATTTTGATTTCATAAGTGTAGTATGTGGTTCAGATACTCTAATGGAGCTGGTTTAGGACAAACTGTGAGAAACATTAGTTTATAACTCATACATTTCTTAAGTTTTAACTTTTTTGTTGCTATTATAAATAAGAACCTTTCTTCCATTTTAATCTTCAAATTGGCTATTGTTTACACATGTAAAGGTTACTGATTCCTGTTTCTAATTATTGTTTCTGGGTGATTTCCATAGGATAAGAGGAAAATGGTGGCATTATTCCATCAAATTCAAAACAATTTCATACTGGTGTAAAATTGTCATTGATACTCCAATGTCTTCTCTTAGCTCTCCATTCTACCTGGACTTTCTGCATCATTTAACAGAAGCTAGAAGTGCGGAGGAAACCCTGGTGGTGTAGTGGTTAAGTGCTATATCTGCTAACCAAGAGTTCAGCAGTTTGAATCTGCTAAGCGCTCCTTGGAAACTCTATGGGGCAGTTCTACTCTGTCCTATCGGGTCACTATGAGTCGGAATCGACTTGACAGCAATGGGTTTAGTTTTTTTGTTTTTTTTTTTTTTGGTTTTTAGAAGTGCTGAGGTTGGAGGGTATGATGGACAATGCTAAATATTAAATGACGTATAAATTATCTCAGTTAAAGTTATAATTGTATATAAAGTCTTATTTATATTTTCAGAGTTTGTTTGAATTTTTAACCATAATATTACTAATTCGTTTCATGGACATAATGATGTAATCTTTCACCAAAAAGGCAAATATGGCTTTTTCAAGATACCTACCAGCTGCTCTATGGGTGAAATATGTGGCAGTCTGTTTCTATAAAGATTAAAGCCTTGGAAACCTTATTGGTTAGTTCTACTCTGTCCTACAGTGTTGTTATGAGTCAGAATTGACTCAACAGCAGTGGGTTTTGGGTTTTTGGTTATGGTGTTTTGGCCCACCCCTCCCTCAGTTAAATACCACAAAGAAAAGAGCTGGTCATTTTCTTCAACTTAGGAAAAAAACATTAACTTAAGAAATGATACTCCTCCTGTGCTGAAATGACCACAAATTATTATCCAGCAATATTATTTTTAAGATGGAAATCAACAATATATCCTCTAGAATATTTTACTCATAAATCCAAAATTTTGGATATGATTTTTCTTTTCCTTAACATTTTTGAGAAATTATCAACATTTTACAAATTAGGAAACAAAAAACCGTCCCCTGTCCCAGAGTGGCAAGCTATGTGTTATTAGTAAAATTGGAATAAACACTAGACTTTCTAGCCCACATCTAACAAGCTACACAGTCCTACCATTATTTTTGAAAGGCTAGGGCCAACTAATCCTATTTGATTAACAAAAGTCCATATTCCAGGTTGACATCAAAGCCCTTCACAAGAAGTAAGATGCAGGTTTCAAGGCCTTAGATGTCCCGTTGAGGAATTTAAAAAAAAAAAAAAAAAAAATCAGAGAGTGACACTTCTGCCTCAAAGAACAAATTACGATCTTACCTGCATAGTTTGGGAGGAAAACTCTTCTTGTAAAAACTTCTTAATGTGCAGGACCACGCCTTTTGGTAGAGCATTAACTGCATTCAGTAACTTCTTCATTTCTGATAGTAGGTTAAGAAGGACAAGATCAGTAGGTGCGCCCTTTGCCAGTTTGACCTAGAAGACATATTCATTAAAATGTACATAATTATATATGTTCTGATTTACTGTGACATTAGAACAAGACAGGGTGCTAAAAAAGTAACAAACCAAAACCTGTTGCCGTGGAGTTGATTCCAACCCATAGCGACCCTATAGGACAGAGTAGAGCTGCCCCATACGGTTTCCAGGGAGTGGCTGGTGGATTCCAGCTGCTGACCTTTTGGTTAGCAGCTGAGCCCATATCCACTGTGACACCTGGGCTCCACAGAAAGTTACAAAGTACCTACCACATGCAGATCACTGTGACAGAACTACAGAACATCGAAGTAAGACATACATTCTCCCTGTTCTCAGGGAACTTACAACACAGCAGGGAGTTTAAAAGCAAAACCCAATTAGTTTTAATATAGGGAAAGCCATCATAAATTCATTTGAAATTTATAAACAAAGTAATGTAAGGATTCAAAGAGGGAATATTTACAACTCTCTTTTGGAGGAGGGACATGAAAAATTTTAGTATTAAATGTGAATTAAGTCTTAAAAATATTTGCCCTTGGTAAATATACAGCATGTATTGAATTGATCCATTTAAAGCATAAAAAATGCCAAGCTTAAAATACCGTTTAGATTATCCTATATAATAATATGACAACTATGCCTAAGGATCTTTTTTACAGGAATTGACCAATGCATTTGCTACTAAACACACAACAAATTTAAAATAAACAGAATAGTAATAATCTAAATTGTAAACACAGTAGGGCAGTAGAGTGATTCTGACTTAAATCAGTCAGAGCTGAGAAAACAGCAATAATCTTGGGACTTGAGAAACAGATCCTTACAGACTTAACACGGCCATCTTTGATGGTTAACTGATCAATATAGTCGAGTCCTACTGGATCATCTGTTAACACTAGTCGTGGCAAACAGAGTGGGCAGCAGAGATGGATAAAAGGCCTGGAACAAGTGGATGATGGTCTTCCCTCAAACCCTAACAGGATACCACAGTTCCTGTTGAAATTTTCGGAATATTAATTATGTTGTTGCTTGAAATTCATGCAGAGTTTTAGTTACTGAAAACGACCCAGTGTGAAGTGACTCTGACTGCCAGGTTTCTAACTACACAGGAACAACACAGGAAAGTCACTAGGAACCAACACAGTCCGTTGCAGGATGATCGGTCTGCTCTGCTCCCTGAGTTTGAATCTTAAATTAAGGTTCCGCTATCCCCAGAAAACCCTGGTGGCGTAGTGGTTAAGTACTATGGCTGCTAACCAAAGGGCTAGCAGTTCGAATCTTCCAGGCGCTCCTTGGAAACTCTGTGGGCAGTTCTACTCTGTCCTATAGGGTCGCTATGAGTCAGAATCAACTCAACAGCACTCGGTTTGGTTTTGGTTTGGTATCACCATTCACATCTAACAAACGCACACCACATTTCACTGTATATCAAGATTTGAAAATTACTTAATATACAAAAAATGTGAACCAGTTGCTGAATCACGGTGAATGGTATATGAGTGCGTAGTGTACTTTTTTTTTTAATTTTTATTGTGCTTTAAGTGAAAGTTTACAGACCAAGTCAGTCTCTCATACAAAAACTTATATACACCTTCCTATATACTCCTAGTTGCTCTCCCCCTAATGAGATAGCACACTCCTACCCTCCACTCTCTATTTTTGTGTCCATTTGGCCAGCTTCTGACCCCATCTGCCCTCTCATCTCTTCTTCAGACAGAAGCTGCCCACATAGTCTCATGTGTCTACTTGATCCAAGGAGCTCCCTCTTCATGAGTATCATTTTCTAGTCCAGTCCAATCCCTGACTGAAGAGTTGGCTGTAGGAATGGTTCCTGTCTTGGGCTAACAGAAGGTCTGGGGACCATGACCTCTGGGGTCTTTCTAGTCTCAGTCAGACCATTAAGTCTAGTCTTTTTATGAGAAATTGAGGTCTGCATCCCACTGCTTTCCTGCCCCTCAGGGGTTCCATGTTGTCTTCCCTGTCAGGCAGTCATCCATTGTAGCCAGGCACCATCTAGCTCTGGTCTCAGGCTGATGAGTCTCTGGTTTATGTGGCCCTTTCTGTCTCTTGGGCTCATAATTACCTTGCGTCTTTGCTGTTTTTCAGCCTCCTTTGCTCCAGGTGGGTTGAAACCAATTGATGCATCTTAGATGGCTGCTTGTGAGTGTTTAAGACCCCAGACTCAACTCTCCAAAGGGGAATGCAGAATGTTTTCTTAACAGATTTTATTATGCCAATTGACTTAGATGTCCCTTGAAAGCATGGTCCCCAAACTCCCGCCCCTGCTACGCTGACCTTCAAACAGTTCAGTATATTCAGGAAATTTCTTTGCTTTTCGTTTAGTCCATTTGTGCTGACCTCTCCTGTATTGTGTGTTGTCTTCCCCTTCACCTAAAACAGTTCTTATCTATTCTCTAATTAGTGAAAACCCCTCTCCCTCCCTCCCTCCCCACTCTCCTAACCATCAAAGAATATTTTCTTCCTTGTTTAAATTATTTTTCAAGTTCTTGTAATAGTGGTCTCACACAATATTTGTCCTCTTGCAACTGACTAATTTCACTCAGCATAATGCCTTCCAGGTTCCTCCATGTTATGAAATGTTTCACGGATTCATCACTCTTCTTTATTCATGTGTAGTATCCCATTGTGTAAATATACCATAATTTATCCATTCATCCATTGATGGGCACCTTGGCTGCTTCCATCTTTTTGCTATTGTAAACAGTGCTGCAGTGAACATGGGTGTGCATGTATCTGTTTGTGTAAAGGCTCTTATTTCCCTAGGATACATTTCAAGGAGTGGAACTGCTGAGTTGTATCGTAGTTCTATTTTTAGCTTTTTAAGGAAGCTCCACATTGATTTCCAAAGTAGTTGTACCATTTTACATTTCCACCAGCAGTGTAAAGTGTTCCAGTCTCTCCACAACCTTTCCAACATTTATTATTTTGGGTTTTTTGGATTAATGCCAGCCTTGTTGGAGTGAGATGGAATCTCATTGTAGTTTTCATCTGCATTTCTCTAATGGCTAATGATCATGAGCATTTCCTCATGTATCTGTTAGCTACCTGAATGTTTTCTTTAATGAAGTGCCTGTTCATATCCTTTGTGCATTTTTTAATTGGGTTATTTGTCTTTTTGTAGTTGAGTTTTTGCAGTATCATGTGGATTTTAGAGATCAGATGCAGATTGGAGATGTCATAGCTAAAAGCCTTTTCCAAGTCTGTAGGTAATCTTCTTACTCTTTTGGTGAAGTCTTTGGATGAGCATATATGTTTGATTTTTATGAGCTCCCAGTTATCTGGTTTTTCTTCCACATTGTTAGTAATGTTTTTTATACTGTTTATGCCACGAATTAGGGCTCCTAGCGTTGTCCTTATTTTTTCCTTTATGATCTTTATCGTTTTAGATTTTATATTTAAGTCTTTGATCTATTTTGAGTTCGTTTTTGTGCATGGAGTGAGGTATGGGTCTTGTTTCATTTTTTTGCAGATAGATATCCAGTTGTGCCAGCACCATTTGTTAAAAAGACTGTCTTTTCCCCATTTAACAAACTTTGGGCCTTTGTCAAATATCAGCTGCTCATATGTGGATGGATTTATGTCTGGATTCTCAGTTCTGTTCCATTGGTCTAGGTATCTGTTGTTGTACCAGTGCCAGCCTGTTTTGACTACTGTGACTGTAAAATAGGTTCTAAAATCAGTTAGAGTGAGGCCTCCCATTTCGTTCCACTTTTTCAGTAACGCTTTACTTATCCGGGGCCTCTTTTCCTTCCATATGAAGTTGGTGATTTGTTTCTCCATTTCATTAAAAAATGTCTTTGGAATTTGGACCAGAATTGCATTGTATCTATAGATGGCTTTTGGTAGAACAGACATTTTTATACTGTTAAGTCTTCCTGTCCATGAGCAAGGTATGTTTTTCCACTTATGTAGGTCTCTCTTGGTTTCTTGCAGTAGTGTCTTGTAGTTTTCTTTGTATAGGTCTCTTACGTCTCTGGTAAGATTTATTCCTAAGTATTTTATCTTCTTGGGGGCTACTATAAATGGTATTGATTTGGTGATTTCCTCTCTGATGTTCTTTTTCTTGGTGTAGAGGAATCCAGCTAATTTTTGGATCTTTATCTTGTATCCTAACACTCTGCTGAACGCTTCTATTAGTTTCAGCAGTTTTCTTGAGGATTCTTTAGGGTTTTCTGTGTATAAGATCATGTCATCTGCAAATAGAGATTCCTTCACTTCTTCCTTACCAATCTGGGTGCCCTTTATTTCTTTATCCAGCCTAATTGCTCTGGCTAGGACCTCCAGCACAATGTTGAATGAAAGTGGTGATAAAGGGCATCTTTGTCTGGTTTCCGATCTCAAGGGGAATGCTTTCAGACTCTCCATTTAGGATGATGTTGACTGTTGGCTTTCTATAAATGCCCTTTATTATGTTGAGGAATTTTCCTTCTATTCCTTTTTTGCTGAGAATTTTTATCATGAATGGGTGCTAAACTTTGTCAAAGGCCTTTTCTGCATCAATAGATAAGATAATGTGGACCTTGTCTTTTGTTTTATTTATATGGCATGTTACATTGTTTTTCTAATGTTGAACCATCCCCACATACCTGGTATGAATCCCACTTGGTCATGGTGGATTATTTTTTTGATATGTTGTTGGATTCTATTGGCTAGAATTTTGTCAAGGATTTTTGCATCTAAGTTCTTGAGGGATATAGGTCTGTAATTTTCTTTTTTTGTTGGTTTCTTCACCTGATTTTGGTCAGAGATATGCTGGCTTCATAGAATGAGTTTGGGAGTCTTCTGTCCTTTTCTATGCTCTGGAATACCTTTAATAGTAGCGGTATTAACTCTTCTCTGAAAGTGTGGTAGAACTCTGCACTAAAGTGGTCCGGGCCAGGGTTTTTTTATTTTTGTTGGGAGTTTTTTGATTACCTTTTCAATCTCTTCTTTTGTTATGGGTTTATTTAGTTGTTCTACCTCTGTTTGTGTTAGTTTAGGTAGGTAGTGTGTTTCTAGAAATTCATTCCCCAATTATCTTGTACTATTCTTGTAATTTTTCTGTAGGCTTGAAATTTTTTGGAGTTTCAAAATATAAAACCTCCACAAAGTAACTAGACAAACCTTTGTGAAAATGGCCATGGTCAGTAATGCATATATTTCAAATGAAAGGTCAATTCTGTGTGTAGTCAAAAGTCACTGCAGAATCACCTGATACTTATTAACAAACTGATACACATATAAGCAAGATGATGGCCTAAATAATTTTTTTTTTCAATAGGAAATAGAAGGGTCATACTCGTTAAATATTTATATATCCTTATAAATAAAATGAAACCTGTGAGAACTGGAACTCGACAGGACTGCCTTGTGTATCTGGGACTCACAAGTTTTCTACCTTTGACAGGGTGCAGTCTTACACTTTTCTATCACTCATAAGTCAGGGACTACCTGTACAAACCTTATTAACAAGTAGGTATCAATCATTAAATAAAATTGTATGGGAGGTAAACACTGTATTAACAAGAACCAAACAAATATCTCTTCAACAACCCTCTACTAAATAAATATAAATACACATGATTGATGGATATAATCTATCACAAAGTATATTGTCATTGGAAATAAGTCTTATATTAAACTATCATTCAGAGTTATTCCCTTTCATTTAGTACTGGATATTCTAATAGTAAAGATGATAAAAAGAAGCAAGAAAATTATCTTAACTTCAGAAACAATAAAATTATGTTTGTGTGTATATGTTTTTTTGCATGTGTGTAGGTTTTGTTTTGTTTGAGCTTTGATTTTAAAACATAAACAAGGGATATCCTAAAGTAGACTACCTGATGTGTTCTGGGCCAGTCAGTTCAAGTATCTACTAATTTTAACTTACATTAAGTACTGGTGTTTGGAATGATACCCTGAGACGCAAGTATCAATCACCAAAGAAAGATTTAATCATGACCTTTTTATTTATTAAAGTAGTCTAGTGGACTCATCCAAAATTTTTTAACAGATAAGGCAATTGACTAGATTTAGTATTACACCAAGGAGCACTGGTGGCACACTAGATAAGTGTTTGGCTTCTAACCAAAAAGTCAGTGGTTCAAACCACTAGTTGCTCTGTGGGAAAAAGATGTGGCAGTCTGCTTCCATAAAAATTCACAGCCTTGGAAATGCCATTGGGCAGTTCTACTCTGTCCTACAGGGTTGCTATGAGTAGAAATTGACTGAGGAGCAACGGGTTTAGTTATGGTTTAGCATTACATTCTTTAACATATTTAGTCATAATTAATTAATTTACAGCTCTTAACTAACAGTTAATGAATATTAAATCTTCTCTTACCAGTTGATCGGTTGACTCTTCTACCTTATTCTCAGGTTCCTCCTTAGTCTTTTCCTCCCCAGGAGGATCTCTGTTTTAAGAGAAAGAGAAAGGAGTACTCCAAGCATCTCCTTGAAAAGACACAATTAAGTCACGGTAGTAAAGAATCTAACAACTGAATTTGTGCCTGAAAGTTCCAAAAAGTGTAACCAATGTGAACCAAAGACTGATAATAGAGGTAGGCTCCATAACTTCCTGAGGCTCCAGTTAAAGAAAAGAAAATCATGCCATGCCTTACTAGATGGCGATAGAACAGAAAGCAGACATAAAAATCTGCATTTTCAACAAACACACAACACACCAAAATAATTAAAAAAAAAAATAACTTTATAGCACCATTTCAAGGTTAAAAAATTCTTTGAAAAGGTGGTTGTGTGTGTGTGTGTGTGTGTGTGTGTGTGTGTGTGTGTGTATGAAGATGGGAAAAGCTTAGAAAAGATCTCTCTTGAGTAGGCCATTTTATTTTTTGTTTGGGGCTCCTGGCCCTACAATTATCATTTCCAAAAATATTTTTAATTGGGACAGAACAGGATATTTAGAAATTATTAACTATTTTTGTAAAAAGGAATAACTTGACAGGTTTTGCTTTGACATTAGCTCCAAATATGAACATATTAAGTGTTACATACTGAACTGAAAAATTCATTTACAAAATTGTTTTCTTCTAACACAGAACCATAATATAGGATAAATGAGATGACTTATGTAATCTTCTTAATTTTATATAATAGCAGAGATAAAATTGAGGTGAGGAACTTAGATCAATTGGTTTACTCTGAATTGCACTTTATCAATACCCTATTCTACTTTAAATTGATGTATTCATGTAACAGACAACCATCTACTACATGATAACCGATTCTGTCAGGGAAAACTAAGACAAATAAACAGTACAGCATTATCCACATATGTAAACTCCTGGTCAAAGTTTCAATAAAAGATAACTTACACATACACACAATTTCGCAATATGATTCTCAGTGCTCTTTAAATTATCAGTGTAAAGAAAACCTGTTTACTGTAATTTCCTCTATTTCTAGATCCCACTTCAAAAAGGAATCAGAAGTTTTGTTACCAAGAAACGAAAAATACTGCAGCAGTATTCTGAAGCCTCTCAATATTTGTTTAACAAAGTCAGCAAAATGCTCTCACGTAGACTCCACTTGCTACTCCACGTGGTGATCATTCACTCCTAACCCAGTAATTCTCAATCCCAGATGCAGATTAGAATAATCCGTGAGGCTTCTGAACTATCCAGATGCCCGAACCCTATTTTATTGCTTCTGAACAAAAAAGTGTGGCAAACAAGCTACTATATTTTCTATCGGCTCCATAACAAATTTTGATGTATAACCCCAACTTATCTTCACCCCCTTGCCAAAAACAAAATTGCTGCATTAAAGGTTACTAATGAAATCCTCATTGATACTCCAATGTCTTCTCTTAGCTTGCCATTCTACCTGGCCTTTCTACATTTAACATTCTCCATCATACCCTCCAACCCTCCTTGAAAACCTCAGTACTCTTAGTATCTGATGGTTCTCCTCCTAGACCTTCTAGCCTTCCACTTCTCAGCTTCTCCCACTGGCTACTCCTCTTCCTTCCATTCGTCTTACTCACTCATTAATATTACAGAACTCCACACATCATCACCACCAACCATGAATTCAGTGTCATAGAAGAGAAAGGCACATCAGTAATCATATACAGCAGTCACTTTATTTTATAGATGGGTAAACAGATATCCAGAGAGGTTACATAACTTGTTCGAAGTTATACACCTAGAGTTTTCTATTGTTAATCCTGCTGCCTTTCCCACCTGCATACTTTGTTCTTTTGCAGAAGACTAAAAGTTTTGCTATGACAATATATACTGAAATATATATATCATAGATAGATAGATACACTCATCAGAATGATTCTCATCCCTCAAAGTTCAGTTCAACTGTTACTTTACGGAAACCAACTCAATTCAAGAACTACTGTTCCTTCCTATATGTAGCCACAGGATTGCTAATATAGCACATTTGCATTTTGCTTAAAGATGTTAATTGTTTTTTATCTATCTTATTCTAAGTCCTCTCTCTCTCTCTCTAAATACACACATTTTGACTTAGTCTTTATTACCTAAGCACCAAGGTCAGTAAATGTTTTTGTAAAGTAAATTAACAGATCACATTGCTTATTAAATAGGAACAGCTCAAAGTTAGAGGGAGAGCTACGTGGGAGGGGGGCAGGTAGGCTGAGCTTTCCCTGGTTGGAGGGGGCAGAATGCCATTTGGCCTGGGCCCAATTTAACCACTCCAAGGTCTTCTGTGCTATGCTTAGGCTACCTTCGAAAAAGTGGGGATAATGACAGCATCTAACTCACAGAGCTGTTATGAGGTTTACATGAGTTAACCTTTGCCTGGCACACAGAAAATCCAAGTGTTTGTTAAATGATAAATAAAATATTATTTTGGTGAGAATGACCCCAAGTAAGGTAATTTATGGTACATTTCTATATTTATGATTCCTAGAGAATTTTTCTAAAATTAGATTTCACCCAGTGCCCATCCCTCACGAATCAAAGTTACTAAATTATCCCAAAGCGGAAGGCTAGCTCATTCTCGCTAGCTTCCCAATGTTACACGGGAAAGACAAACGCTGTGTCTTGGAAGGCAGCACATTCAGGTGTTTTGTGTCAATCCACCCCTTACCTCACAAAAAGTCCCTCTGCTAGAGAATCCATGCCGCACAATGTTCCTTTGCAAGTCTTACTCCAACGCTTGCAGATTACTTTCACTTCTGCTGTTTAAAGCTGTAAAGGAAGTAATACTCTTACTCCTTAAAGAAAAGTTTGGAACTACCGTAAAATGAAAATTACCTGGAGTTTCACAGTCCAAACATAAGCACTGTCTACAATTTAATAGACTTAATACTTTTCTAAGCATAGGTATATTTTACCGATTTGTAACCATACTTTATAGCAAAAGCTCTTTCATGTTATTTCATCCTCTTAGTAAACATTCTCAATGGCTACATAAGTTAATTGGGGTTCCCTTGACCATTTCCTTATAGATAGTGTATTAGTTATCTAGTGTTGCTATAACAGAAATATCATAAGTGGATGGCTTTAACAAAAAGAAATTTATTCTCTCATAGTCTGGGAGGCTAGAAGTCTAAATTCAGAGTGCACCAGCTCTAAGAGAAGGCTTTCTTTCTCTGTTGGCTCTGGCAGCAGGTCTTTGTCATCAATCTTCCCTTGGTCTAGGAGCGTCTCAGCACAGGGACCCTGGGTCCAAAGGACGTGCTCTGCTCCCGGGACTGCTTTCTTGGTGGTATGAGGACCCCGTCTCTCTTGTGGCTTAAGACACAATTCAATCTTGTAGATTGAGTCCTGCTTCATTAACATAACTGCCACTATTCCCGTATCGTTAAGATCATAGAGATAGGATTTATAACATATAAGGAAAATCACATCAGATGACAAAATGGTAGACAATCACACAATACTGAGAATCATGGCATAGCCAAGTTGACAAATATTTTTGTGGGACACAATTCATTCCATAACAGACATTTAGATTGTTTCCAATTATTTTCCGTTACAAATAATTAGTTCTGTGATAAACCCCATTGAGCATAAAGCTTTTTCTATATTTATGATTATTTCCTTACAATAAATTCTCAGTAGAATTCATAGGTCAAAAGACACAAATATTTTAAGCCTCTTGGTGCATACTGTTAAATGGTTTCCCAAAGAGTTTATACTAATGTATTTCCCCTGGAGGTATACAAGTTCCTGTTTAACACACTCTCGATAACACTAAATATTTTGTTTCCTTTTATCCCAAAAGTATCATTGAGTCACTTTCCCCAAAACTGTACAGTTTTGTGGTGGCTTGCATGTTGCTGTGATGCTAGGAACTATGACCCTAGTATTACAACTACCAGCAGGGCAACCCGTGATGGACAGGTTTCAGCAGAGCTTCCAGACTATGACTAGGAAGAAGAACCTGGCAGTTTACTTCTGAAAAAACTGGACAGTGAAAACCTTATGAACAGCAGTAGAACATTGACTGATACAGTGCTGGAAGAGGAGCTCCTCATGTTGGAAGGCACACAAAAATACGACCAGGAAACAGCTGCCTCCTCTAAGTAAAGTCAACCTTAATGATGTGGATGGAGTCAAGCCTTCAGGACCTTCATTTGCTGTTGTGGCAAGACTCAAAAGAAGAAATAGCTGCAAACATCCATTAATGATTAGAATGTGGAATGCAGGAAAATTGGAAGTTGTCAAAAATGAAAGGGAACACATAAACATCGATATCCTAGGCATTAAAAAAAATTCGTTGAATATCGCCATTTGAAACGATATAAACAGCGGCTATACACGTTAACCTCACAGGATGGAAAACACAGGAATCATATCAACTACATCTGTGGAAAGAGACGATGGAAAAGCTCAACATCATCAGTCAGAACAAGGCCAGGGGCCCTTCGAAACAGACCATCAATTGCTCACGTGCAAGTTGAAATTGAAGAAAATTTAAAAAGTCTGCAAGAGCCAAAATATGACCTTGAGTATATCCCAGCCGAATTTGGAAACAATCTCAGGAAAAGATTTGACACACTGAACACTAATAACCGAAGACAAGACAAGTTGTGGGATGACATCAAGGACATCGCACATGAAGAAGGTAAAAGGTCACTAAAAAGACAGGAAAGAAAGAAAAGACCAAAATGCTTGTGAGAAGACACTCTGAAACTGCTCTTGAACACAGAGTAGCTAAAGAAAATGGAAGACATGATGAAGTAAAGGAGCTGAACAGAAGGTTTCGAAGGATGGCTCAAGAAGACAAAGTAAACTATTATAATGAAATGTGCAAAGACCTGGAGTTAAAACACCAAAAGGGAAGAACACGCTCAGCATTTCTTAAGCTGAAAGAACTGAAGAAAAAATTCAAGCTTGAGCTACAATTCTGCGTGATTCTACAGGCAAAATATTAAACAACACCAGAAGCATCAAAAGAAATGGAAGGAATAAACAGAGTCACTGTGCCAGAAAGAATTGGTCAACATTCAGCTATTTCGGGGGTAACCACATATTCCAGAACCAATGGCTTTGAAGAAATAAGTCCAAGCTACACGGAAGGCTTTGACAAAAAACAAGGCTGCAGGAATTGACGAAATACCAATTAAGATGTTTCAACAAACAGATGCAGCGCTGGAGGTGCTCACTCATCTATGCCAAGAAATTTGGAAGATAGCTACCTGGTGAACAGACTGGAAGAGATCCATATTTGTACCCATTCTAAAGAAAAAGGATTCAACAGAATGCTAGAATTATCCAACAATATCATTAATATCACATGCAATAAATTTTGCTGAAGATAATTCAAAAAGTGTGGTAGAGTATCAACAGAGACCTGCCAGAAATTCAAGCCATATTCAGAAGAGGATGTGGGGGTTGTATCCTTTCATCATACTTACCCCATTTGTATGCTAAGCAAATAATTCGAACAAATGGACTACATGAATAAGAATACGGCATCAGGATTGGAGGAAGACTTACTAACAAGCTGCAATATGCAGATGACACAATCCTGCTTGCTGAAAGCGAGGACTTTAAGCACTTACGAAGATCAAAGACTACAGCCTTCAGTATGGATTGCACCTCAACATAAAGAAAACAAAAATCCTCACAATTTGACCAATAAGTAACATAAAGATAAACAAACAACAGATTAAAGTGTTAAAGATTTCATTTTACTTGGATCCACAATCAACGCCCACGGAAGCGGCAGTCAAGAAATAAAATGACGTATCGCAACAGGCAAATCTGCTGCAAAAGACCTCCTTCAAATGTTGAAAAGCAAAGATGTCACTTTGAGGACTAAGGTGCACCAGGCCCAAGCCATGATTATTTTCAGTGGGCTCATATAGGTGTGAAAGCAGGACAATGAACAAGGAAGACCAAAGAACTGAGGCATCTGAATTATGGTGTTGGTGAAGAATGCGGACTATACCATGGACTGCCAGAAGAATGAACAAATCTGTCTTATAATTAGGTTCCTAATTATAAAACTGTAAATAGTCTATATTTGACTCTACCAGTTCTAAGTTACACAAGAAGTCTTGAGAGGCTAGGGTAATTCTCCAGCAATGCGATGATGATACCTCTTAATCCAAACAGAAATGCAAAGATACACGCACATATACCCCTAAATTTCCTCATTTAAAACAGAGCTTTCTGACATCTCTTAATTTCTTGCTCATACCTAACATAAAATACTTCCTGCTATCAGTATTACATCTCATCTATGTGGAATCCAGTTCTCCTAAATTATAATTTTACTCTTATTTTTAAAATCAATAATTAGACAAACTTGTACGCCTATTTAAATTTGTATTCTTTGTTCAAGTTCAGATAAAAACCCGATGTACACCGAGTAATGCAGGAGAAAGAGGCTGGATAAACGTTATTATATCACAGTAGATCAGACTATTTCAAATCTTTAATGAAGGTGTATAAGAAAAGGGTACATGCTTTAGAATTTTAAGATTGTGATCAAAATATTCTTCCTTTACAGTTTCTATAAACCTCCCTATTTATTTTAATAAAGAGAAACAGATAAGGAATTACTTCAGAGCATACATACGATTGCTTTTTCTAGACAAAGCAATTCCCTCATTTCCGAATCTAAAGGCTCAGACCTGAATACCTGCCCTCTGAGCAGGTGCCCTTCAGTCAGCAGCTGTGTGCACAACCACCGTGTAGCTGACAAGAAGGGAGTAACCAGTAGATGATGGAGAGAAAGATCCTCTGGCAAAGAGGCAGAGGGGCTAGAAGGCTTCTGCTACGCAGTTACAGTGCTCAGCCTGAAAAAGGCAAGGGTGGGGAAATCAATCAATACATCAGAAGGTATTTGGATCCTGAATTAAGGGAGTTAAGAAAAGTTAGTAACTTTCCATTTCAGCCCGTTGAAAATACAACCTGAGAAGAATCTCTGTGACGAAAGGTTTTCCAGGAGAGAGGACCATCAACCCCAACATTTCCCAGGAGCTGAGCAGACCCGTGTGCCACACAGGCTCCTAGCGACAGCGACAGCCCACACAGGTTCCTAGCGACAGCGACAGCCCACACAGGCTCCTAGCGACAGCGACAGCCCACACGGGTTCCTAGCGACAGCGACAGCCCACACAGGCTCCTAGCGACAGCGACAGCCCACACAGGCTCCTAGCGACAGCGACAGCCCACACAGGCTCCTAGCGACAGCGACAGCAGCAGCAGCAGCGCTTTACAGCCTCTGGTAGGGAGGAAGACAAAAGTGCCTCCTAGCAACCGACAGGAGGCAGCCAGCCTGAAATGTTACCACTGTGCTTTTAAAGATGATTCTAGAAGAGACTGAAAGAAACCTTTAAAATCAGGCTGATATGTGAGAAAGGGTCAATCTAGTTTTCTCCAGTGTATTCATTACAATTGACCTTCCTTGTCAGCTGGAAACTGAAAATTGACTGAGGGGCTGCTCTTGCCCAGGAACTTCCTCTGGTTCTGGCTGATTACTTCAGGGCAAGCTAAAATTCAGTGTCAGTTACGGCACATTTTATCCGTCAACTAAAGTGATTTCATCTGCAGGCTGTTTTCCTCGTTGAAAATAAGGTATTGCTGTCATATCTTGATACACAGGAAAAATGTCCGCCTTACTGTTCCCTCCGAAGTCTCACTTTTCTTATCTATTGAAATTATAACACTTTTTTTAGTTGTAAAAGGTTATTCCTCCATTTTCAAGGCTGTAGTAACTTATTCCCATAAAAGTAGGCTCAGGTCTCGTTTATATTTTTTAATTACTCATTTAAACATTTATCTTGTGCCACTTGTCACCTCCTTAAATTGTATTAAGAAAATTTTTAAATCTACTAAAATTGTCTTTACTGAGCCATCTGACCAAGTCAAAGCCTCTAATTTGCCAACAAGTTTACATTTTAATGTGTGAGTGGATGTCCCATGAACTTTCTACCCATGTCAATTCTGGCACTCAAGAATTACCCAATGCCAGGCAGAAAATGTGAGCAACAGTGTAAAAAACATTAAGAACTAAGTTCATGGTTTGTCAATGTCTACTAGCTTGAAAACAAAATAATACCCTTGGTATCTTTCAGGAGAGTTCAGTTATTGAGAGCTTTTCTTATTCCCACTAATACAGGGTTTTGCAATCTTGGCACTATTGACTGGATAATTATTTGTTGTGGGGAGCTGCTGTGTATATTGTAGGATCTTTAGTGGCGCCCCTGGCCTTTACCCACTAGATGCTGGTAGCAGCCCTCCTCCCATCCCGGCCCATTGTGAC
This sequence comes from Elephas maximus indicus, assembly GCF_024166365.1. Taxonomy (NCBI): domain Eukaryota; kingdom Metazoa; phylum Chordata; class Mammalia; order Proboscidea; family Elephantidae; genus Elephas; species Elephas maximus. Next base: position 80,971,827 of record NC_064836.1, on the reverse strand, counting down.
AACTAAAAATGTCTCCAGATGTGGCCACATGTCTGGAGGAGAGGGTGAGGAGAGCAAAACAGATTGTTCCGGGGAGGAAAAATAAGACCACCCTGGTATTACATAGCATATACGAACACAAACAAAACATTGGTCTACAAGAAAGCAAAACAACATAAAATACCTCATCTAGATTTCTATCAATATCAAAAGTAAGTTCAGAGGCAGTACAGCATTGGTAATTAAGAAACTTTGAAAACACTCTTCAGGGTACATAGGTCTGCTTTGACACACAGCAGCTGTTTGACCTTGTGGGAAATTAATTAACATCTTTGTGCCTCAGTTTCCTCATCTGAAAACTAGGGAAAATGATGGTACCTACTTCATAATTATTGTGAGAACTAAATTTTTTTTGATCTGTAACAAAACCGCACCTGGCACATAGTAAGCAATATGAGAATGTATCTATCACTACTATCATCATCTTCATTTAACTCTGTGTAGGTTTCCAACAAAATTAATCCACTTTTTGTCCAATTCTCTATCTTGAGGAAAAATGCTATTGTATAAAAAGAAATGCTAATCATGATATTTAAGAAATGAGACCAAAAAATATTTTTCAGATATATCACACATGGCACAAATGCCAGCGTAGTATGCACATTGTTTGATATCTTGTATTTTCCATATCAGGAGCCCTGGTGGCGCAGTGGTTGAAGCACTTGGTTGCTAACCAAAAGGTTGGCGGTTCAAACCCACTAGCCTCTCCAAGGGAGAAAGACGTGGCGGTCTGCTTCCATAAAGATTACAGCTTTGGTAACCCTGTGGGGCAGTTCTACTCTGTTCTATAGAGGAGTCACTATGAATTGGAATTGACTCAACGGCAATGGGTTTATTTTTCATATCAGCACGTGTGTGTCTGTGTTATTCTTTAAACTGGACATATGCCATTCTGTGAATATATTGTGCCTCATTTAACCAGACCATTATGGATGAGCACTTTAGTTATCTCTGGGTTTTTTTGTCTTATTTGTTTTACTTTATTTTTGCTATTACAAAAATGCTGTACTGAACAACCTTGAATATGCAATTTGGCGATGTTTTGGTAGCTATTTAAAAAGGCTGGATTTGCTACATCAGCGTTGAATTCAAGGTACTCCAGAAGATCATGGGTCTGTTAACTAGCAAGCTCTTGACACTGCTAGTTATCACTTCCACTAGATTTCACCAGAATTCTAAAAAACTCTTCAAAGTTCAGATGTGTGATGTAATGGTCACATATAAGAATTCCAGAACTCACTTTAAGGCTTAAAAAATAATGGAGGGGACACTTTCTAGAAATAATCAAAGACGTTTTGTGATGGGAACTCCCTAGAACCAAAATTTTAACTACTGTTGACCTGATTACACCGGCAGACAAGCAGCAACAACCATTCTTGGTGGTCTGTAAAGTGGTATAGCAAGTGTGCTGTGGCCTCAGCACCCTGGAGGTCTTTAGCTCTCATATGCTAGTCAGCTCCAGGTAGATAAGAATGGCTGGAGGTTAGATTAAAAAAAAAAAAAACAGGTGTGCCAATATTCTTATTAATGGTGTTAAGAATTAATATATTACTTGGTATTCTAAATCTCCACTAATTTCTTTCTACTATGTCCCGTTGCTTCCATTGCCAGAAGAATGAACAAACCTGTCTTATAATTATGTTTCTAATTATAAGACTGCCAATAGTCTATATTTGACGTTACCAAACCTGTTGCCATCAAATGAATTCCGACTCATAGAGACCCCACGTGTTACACAGCAGAACTGAGCTACATAGGGTTTTCTTGGCTGCAATCTTTACGTAAGCAGATTGCCAGGCCCTTCTTCTGTGGTGCCCCTGGATGGGTTTGAATCACCAACCTTTCCATTACTAGTCGAGTGCAAACCGTTTGTGCCACCCGGAGAGATGTTTCACTTTATATAAGCTTGGTGTACACTTAAGATTTGGATTAGTTAACATGCACTCAGACACACAGAGGCACACTGAGAAACAAAGCTACTCACATGATCTTACTGGTCAGAGTAAATGATACCGTAAAAATAATCCTGCCACCTTAATACTTCAGAGTATGTTATTCATATTAATCTGTGTTAAGAGGATCTCTGTATTCAACAAAATAATTCAGAACTGTCAGGTCCCAGATCCTATGCTGAGTACTAAAGTGAATAATAATTAATGCCTATCTAAATGACCTCCCAAGGTTAAAGATTCTTGGAAAAGCAGTCTCCAAACTTTTTGATCACATATCCCTAAAGCAGTAAAAAATCTGAGAACACACTGAAAATACGTTAATATAAATTCATTTATGAATTATATGCAGGTACTACTACACTAATATATACATTGTAACTCATCCAAAAAATAAAATAAAAAAAGAATGAGATAAAAATAAGTATAAAGAAAGGGTTTAATACCGGTTCCCGGTTTCACAGGTCCCCTGAGGTGTGCGTACTACACTGTGGACACCGCTATCTTAGGAAACAGTTTCACGTTTGTTTGAAAGTTTACAGAGCAAATTATTTTCTCATTAGACAATTAATACACAAATTGTTTTGTGACATACAGTTTTATATTTTAAACTCAGGAAATAGCTATCTACCCATTTCATGAACTTAATAATAATATCTGTTTTCTGAAAGACTAGAAATTTAAAAATGATATATCCGAATGACCTTGCTTTGTGCAAACGAGGACATCAATACATAGTGCTTACAATTAAAAAGTTACTAGATCTTGACTTAAAATAAAGGTGTGTTGCTTTTATCTTTACTTACCTGCAAAAGTACAAATCTGGATTCAGAAACAGGTAGGTAATGCTTGTGTTTAAAAAAGAAAAATAAAAAAGGTGTACCCATATTATCCATACCTCCTATGCTTAACCTGGAGTCAAATTCTGTGATATGCATAGAAAGAAAAATCAGGAACTACTGAACAAGTGAGAAAGTTAAATTTATGGTTTGGCAAGTCATTTCGGGATTAGCTGAATCTTAATAGTTGAGAAAGAAAACAGGAAGAATAATAATTATAAAGGCAGAATTAATTTTGGTTTATTTAGTTTCTCTGGCATTTTGACAGAAGTACCATTTCTGAAAAATGGGAGTGGAATTAATTGTACAGATTTTGTTTTCTGGCTCTGCATAAAGAATAAAATCAGTTTAATATTAGTATTTGAATTGTTTTAGCGATAGTGGGGACATGGTGCCTGAAAGACCCCGTGCCTAAACCTCTGACAATTTTCTACCACTCAATTTTCTGCAGTGAATATTTGGGACCTGCGCCAATGGAGGAGCCCTGGTAGTGCAGTGGTTAAGAGCTTAGCTGCCGCTCCTTGGAAACTCTACGGGGCAGTTCTACTGGGTCCTATAGGATCACTATGAGTCAAAATCGACTCAATGGCAACAGGCTTGGGCCAATGGAATGTTTGCTCTATCAGCTGTTTGTGCCTAATGAATAATCTCCCAGTTTTAGATCTGGCCTTATGTCCCACCTAGATTATATATCTCACAAGGTTGGGATTTTTTTTTCCTTTTTTAAAATCCTTCTGCTGTATCTCCAGTGCCTAGAACTGTATCTGGTACACTTTAAGCACTTGGTTTTATTTAAGGAGTGAAGCTACCCACTCTCCTGCACTGCTCGAGGCCTCAAAAGGCAGAAGTACTAATGAGGAAGCCTGTGTGTGCAGAGATTGCCCTCTCACTCTAGAGTCCTAGCGAAGCCAGGAGGTAGCCCTTATGTACAAGACTTGGCCATGGCGTGAAGACAGCACCCGTGGCTACTTCTCTCTCCCATTTGCTGGTCCCTCCACATTTCCCCAACCTCTAAATACTTACGTGCCCTAGCGTTCAGCGCTTGGACGTATCTTTTCTATCCACGCTGACTCCTTAACATTTAGTCTCAAGGCTTTAAATTTCTATCTCCAGCCTTGGGCTCCCCCTTAACTACAAATAATTCATCTCCTGGCTACCTAAAACATTTCAACATAACTAAAACTGAGCTCTGGATATCTCACCTTCCCATGAAACAGCTGAAGCAGAGACACCTGGCCAGGTCGAACCTAGATGAGACTAACTGCAGCCAACCCACAGGCTCGTGATCAAGGAATAAAAGCTCATTGTTTTAACCCTAAATCTAAGGTGGTTTGGTATGCAGCAAAAAACTGATTATAACGCTCTGTGCTACCTAAAATTGCAACATCCCATCCCCACTCCGTATGTGCTATCCTATTGTCCTTCTCTCCCTCAGTTTTCCTCCATAGCACTTATTACTAACATCTGTACATTTTACTTACGTATCCCCCATTAAAATGGAAGTTCTCTTTGGTAAGAAGGAAACTCTGGTGGCATAGTGGTTATGTGCTACGGCTGCTAACCAAAGGGTCGCAGTTCAAATCCGCCAGGCGATCCTTGGAAACTCTGTGGGGCAGTCCTACTCTGTCCTATAGGGTCACTATGAGTCGGAATCGACTCGACAGCACTGGGTTTGGGTACTGGGTATTTGGGAAGAAAGTTTTGTCTATTTTGACTGACTGCTGTATCCTCAGAGCCTAGAAATGTACTTAGTTCTCAAGCACTATGGTAAATGAACAAATAGACAACTAAGCTTGTGTTCACATCCCATGTATAATTCCCATATTGCAGCATTCAGTCTTCTACAAACACAATTCTATCAAAACTACAACTCACATCCTCATTCAGTCCAAATCATCAAATACGACTTCAGCATTTTATTATTCAGCATTGAAGGTAATAGGTCCCTGGGTGGTACAAGTGATTTGTGCTTAACTACTAACCTAAAGGTTGGTGGTTTGAATCCACCCAGCAGCACCGTGGAAGAAAGTCCTGGTGACTGGCTGTAAAGATTACAGCCAAGAAAACCCTACGGAGCAGTTCCTCATGGGGCCACCATGAGACAGAATAAACTGACAGTAACAGGTCTGGCTGTTTGGTTTATTGAAGCTAATACATTCATTTTAGGTTTTTCCAGCAGAAATAAGGTACTAAATCAAAAACCAAGCCCACTGCCACCGAAGACAACCCTATACTTGAGTTGTAAAAACCTGAGCAAGTTTTTTGTTTTTAACATCCATAAGCCTGTTTCCTGAAGTATAAAGTAGGGTAAATATCTGGCACAAGCCAAATAAAGTACAACCCATTGCCGTGGAGTCCATTTTGACTCATAGCAACCTATGCTTTATTTATAGACATTAATAAAAATTTACAGGAAAGAGGGATTTTACACTAAGCCTTTAAGAATGACGGATTTGGGACTTCCTATTATACCTTTTTTTTTTCTTATTATACCTTAAGAAAAATCACATGCTTCTATATAGCATTCTCCTTTCTCTTAGTAACACCTACTCTGGTTTGTCCATTTCCCCCAATAGGCTTTAAGCTCCTTGAAAAAGAACTATGTCTGGAACTCAGTAAATATATGATGAATGAATAAATATTAGCATTTTAAAAATATAATTACCTGACTGGTTAAAATGATTACCCATGTTTTTATGCAAATAACGCGTTCCTTCTACGTTTGTTTGCCAACTGATCTCTCTTCCCTGAGGTATTTTCATAAATAGGCTGTGCTAATTCTTTTTACATCAACATGTAAAAATTGGCATAGCTGCACTTACGAAAGTACCTCACAGAGGGAGGGAGCAGTTGGCAAAAAAATGTAGGAGGCATGCTTTATTTGCAGAAAAATACAGTATACATAATTATTTTATTAACAAAGTAAAATGCAGATGCTCGCTACATCTACTTCCTTAAAAAAATTGGTGGACATAAAAATAAACCTTTTTTATGAAAAAAGTTATCGTATGGAAATATACTAAGCCTTCAACTTTAAAAAAAAAAAAACTAGAAACAAAGAAAAATCCATGTAATGGATGGAATTAATAAAGATAAAAGTAAAACTGCTTACTGTAAACAAAAAAAAATAAGTAAACCAAAGTTCGTTCTTGAAAAGTTGAATAAAATAGAAAGTCCAACTAAGAAAAGGAATAGATATTATTAAAATGAAAAAGGAAATTTAAAACTACAAATAAGAAAGAAAAAGACTGACTGGAATACCGAATGCAAGTTGTATTGATAAATTTTTAAATCTAAACAACTGGTTTGCTAAAAAATATATATTTCCAAAATGAACTCAAGGTGGAAAAAAATTAACAGAACTTTAACCATATTTGAAATTCAAATATTTGCTGAAGATATACCACTAAATAAGGTACCAAGCTTGATGATTTTATCGGCCAGCTGCATATAGCCAAGTACCAGATGACTCCTGTGTAATCTGATTATCCCATAACAGAAAAAAGATTGAAATGCTTCACATTCATTTTTCAAAAGTAACATATAACCCACATTCCAAAATAGACAATACAAAAAAATTTATTGAAAACTCTCACTTATGAACATTCTTACAAAATTCTTAATAAAATATCAGCAAATCAACACCTGTGGCACACCATATATAGGGTTTGTTAATACTTCCTTGTTGAGCTTGGGCAAATCACTTCTCTCTGTCTCAGTTTTTCCATCTGTAAAATGGAGATCATAATAGTACCTATTGCATGAAGTTGTTAAGAAGATTAAATGGGTAAGTATAAAGTCCTTAGACTAGTGCTTGGCATTTGGCAAATGTTCAGTGTTAGCTATTATTATTATCCCAAGAACAAACAGACAAAAAAAAACACCCAACATAATCCATTCCATTAATATTTTATAGAGAAAAAGAAGATTTTTGATAAAAATTTGATAAATTTTTAGCAGACATTTTTGACAAATATTTAAATAGAGCAGGCCTAGAAGGCAGTCTTTTAAACATAATAAAGAATATTTATCACAAGCCATTAGCACAAATTATATTAAATGTTAAAATACTGAAGATATCCCTATTAAATTAAGCAATAATACAAACATGCTCAATATCACCATGATTAGATACTAGACATTATACTATTGCAATAAATACAACCAAAACCAAACCCAGCGCCATCGAGTTGATTCCGACTCATAAATACAACAGATATGAAACAGGGGATGAAACTATTATTTGCAGATAATATATAGTTTTTATAGTTAGAACTCTGAGAGTAAGCGAAGCTCTATTACAATTAGTGAGAGTTCAGTTGATAAACCGGAGAACCAAAAAAAAAAAACCAAATCCACTGCCGCCGCCGAGTCAATTCTGACTCATAGCGACCCAGTAGAACTGCCCCCCCCACCACAGGCTTTCCAAGGAGCATCTGGGGGATTCGAACTTGCAACCTTTCGGTTAGCAGCCGAAGCTCTTAACTACTACACCAGGGTTTCCAGGCTGGATAAAAGACAGATCAAAATCAGCATCTTTTTTTAGAGTAGCAATTAACAACTTAAAATTTTTTAAGAGAAAAAGAGAACCCATTTAGAGTAATAAAAATTATATAACATCCAGAAATAAACTTAATGAGATGGTACAAGACTATATGATAAACTACATAAAATTTCACTGAACATAAAATACAGCCTGAATACTCTCTATTAATTGCCTAGGCACTGCCTCCATCTTCTCTGTCGCCCAATCTAGAAATGTGGAAACTCCTCTAGACACTCCCACTCCTCACTCTTCATATCCACTATCAGTCACTAAATCCTGCCTATTTTGCCTCATACGTATTTCTTAAAATTGCCACTATCTACACTTCCACTACACTGGTTATCCTTTGGACAGGCTCCAGTAAGTTTGTCTCCCTACTTCTAGACTTCTTGTTAGCTGCCGTGGAGTCACTCCCTCACCCTCCTCAAAATCATAGCCATTCAGCTGTCGGAGTCCTCAATCTAAAACAGAAACTTGACTAGGTCATACCCAAGTGTAAAACCAGAGATTGCCCCTGAATTCAGAATGGAGTCCAAGATCAAAGCCAATAAAGCCTTCAGTCATCTGGACCCAGTCTCCTCTCCCCCTCCCCCACTACTTTGGGCTTAAACGTATGGCTCTAATGTTTCTCAAGTGAGGATACGCCAGTGTCTCTGACTAAAGACATCAAGGTTCCTCAAAATTACATAGTATGTCCCACTAAACTTACAGCGTCAATTTTTGATGAGTATTGTCTGAGGAAGACATTATTTTATATATAACATGATTTTACGGAAAAGAATGTGAAATTTGCATTACTGCTTAAGTTAAAATGCAAGATTTCAAAGAAAGATGCCACCTACGGCAGGAAGAGTAGACTCCTTCCTCTGCCCCAGGATGGGGGTGATGATGGCACACTTACCATTCGTTGCAAGGTGAAAAGTCTAACAGTATCAAACTCTTATCACTGTATTTGCCAACAAATGACAATGACACCCAATGCTTATCAAGAACTTGGTTATGCCACACACTGTTCTAAACTCTTTACGTCGACCGACTCATTTTGTAAGGTCTTTAAGACCTTACACGACTTTATTTCCAACTGTTCTCATCCTTGCTTTCTCCACTTCAGCTATGGTAGTCGCCTTGCTCTTCCTGGCACACATTGCCATGGTCCTACTTCAAGGCCTTTGGTCTTATTATTCCCTGTATCTGGAAGCCTTTTCCTCTAGACAGCATGGCTCTCTCTCAACTCCTTGCAGTATTTTTTCAAATATTGCTTTCTCAAGCAGCCCTTTCCTGACTACTCTACTGAAAATTACAGGTATAACCACCTTCTTCTCAAACGCCATTATTCCACAGTATTAACTCTGCTGTGTTTTTTCCCCGTATCATTTTTTTTAATGGTGTATATTTTTTTCTCTCCCTACCAGAATGTAAGTTCCACGGCAGTGGGGTTTTTGTTTTACTCACTAAATCCCGAGGGCCAGAATACTGCCTGGCACACTGCAGGCTCCCAATGAATGTTTATCTAATGAACAAATCTAGTTAACAGTTACTTTTATTAGCCAGATTTTACCTTATTACTACACTGAAGCACAATGAGAACTTGCCTATGGTCACACGGTAAAAAGATGGAGCTAGGATTTGTAGACAGACAGCCTGGCTCCACTCTTTACATCACTACCTGGTGTCTGTCTTTTGTATACGAAATTCCATATGCACTACTTCATATGTTTCCCTTACCAGGCAGTTACTTCCCAGCAGGGGAGGCATCATTATCTTTGTGCTGTTACTGACAATTGTATGTGTTATACGCTCAACAACTGTTTACTGAATGAATGCATGAATGAATACATTCCCTACGTAATGATCCTTACATGTTTGTCTCAATCATTTTAAGCTTTCAGATATAATAGTGAAATCGACATTTTTAATATAAAAATAAACCTGGCCTTAAAAATGTAATGATGTAAAAAAAATACATCTTTGACTCGACAAAACATGATTTCTGATGAATTATTTCATTAGAGATGTACCCTAGTCTTAAAATTTTCCAGACTGGTTTTTAAAGCTTTATTAGGTATTTTTTTTTTTAGCATAAATTAAGGAAGCTGCAGAACCAGCTACTTGACTCACCTCGTGATATACACATGCATAATACTAATTAGACAGTACTCATTACCTCTGATTTAAAAAGAAAAAGAAAAAGCAGAGAACGTAGGCGGCGAGGTTGACATCACAACCATGCCACACGGAAAGACAGCTCCCCTTACGGAAAGTGACGCTAAGGAAGCCACCCACCGCCATCACCGGGCCCAGGAGTTGCCCGGCGGTGGTTTTCTCGAATAAGCCTGACAAAGGCCAGCTAAGGACCTGACAGCCGTCACGAAATTCCAATGGTTTAGGGTCGACGAGGTAAAGATTTAAAGCGAGGTCCCCTCCCCGGCTGTCTCAAAACTCTAGGGCCCAAAGAGTCTCTGCTCAGAGCTCCTCACCGTGTCTAGACTATTTCTCAGGTAAAGGATGATGCGCAAAGGAAAAGCCAGCCATCCAGCGTGAGGGCCCAGGAAGCAAACGAAAGCAAAGCTTACAAAACAACAACGCAGCCGCGGCGCTTCACCGCCCCTCTGTGGGTTGGAAGAAACAGTCGCGCTTCTCGCGAGATAGCTCGTTCTCAAGGGTCTCGGAGATGAAACCTCGCGAGCTCAGAGGAAAGGGAGGGGTTGGAAGGAGCGCCACAACCCACAGACCCAGCCTGTGCCTCATTGAGAGGCCGTCCCCCAGAGCCCCAAACACTTCCGGAACCCGACCGGAACCGGAAGTTGCTGGGCGCGAGGGGGTGCGGCCGAAAATCAAAAAAAGCGCGGCCGGAGCTGGAGGTCCTGAGAGGGCTGGGTGGCGGCGGTCCCCGGCGAGGCTGGGCCGGTCGGGATGGACTCCACTGCCAGCCTGAAGTCCTTGCTGCTGACCATTAGTCAGTACAAAGCCGTCAAGTCGGAGGCGAACGCCACCCAGCTTCTGCGGCACCTGGAGGTGCGGGGTCCTGGGGTGGGGACGAGATGGGGCTTTCCTCCAGTGACCCCTGGTCCGCTGCCCGGTGTGGCGGCCCGAGCTGGAACGACAGCCCCCGCTCCGGCGGCTGTTGTCGCTGTTCGCGCTCGCTGTTCCCGCTGAGGGCGAACGTGTGTCAGCCGTGACCGCTCCGGCGGCTGTTGTCGCTGTTCCCGCTGAGGGCGAACGTGTGTCAGCCGTGACCGCCGCGGCGGCTGTTGTCGCTGTTCGCGCTCGCTGTTCCCGCTGAGGGCGAACGTGTGTCAGCCGTGACCGCCGCGGCGGCTGTTGTCGCTGTTCCCGCTGAGGGCGAACGTGTGTCAGCCGTGACCGCTCCGGCGGCTGTTGTCGCTGAGGGCGAACGTGTGTCAGCCGTGACCGCTCCGGCGGCTGTTCTCGTCCCGCTGAGGGCGAACGTGTGTCAGCCGTGACCGCTCCGGCGGCTGTTGTCGCTGTTCGCGCTCGCTGTTCCCGCTGAGGGCGAACGTGTGTCAGCCGTGACCGCCGCGGCGGCTGTTGTCGCTGTTCCCGCTGAGGGCGAACGTGTGTCAGCCGTGACCGCTCCGGCGGCTGTTGTCGCTGTTCCCGCTGAGGGCGAACGTGTGTCAGCCGTGACCGCTCCGGCGGCTGTTGTCGCTGTTCCCGCTGAGGGCGAACGTGTGTCAGCCGTGACCGCTCCGGCGGCTGTTCTCGTCCCGCTGAGGGCGAACGTGTGTCAGCCGTGACCGCTCCGGCGGCTGTTGTCGCTGAGGGCGAACGTGTGTCAGCCGTGACCGCCGCGGCGGCTGTTGTCGCCGTTCCCGCTGAGGGCGAACGTGTGTCAGCTGTGACCGCTCCGGCGGCTGTTGTCGCCGTTCCCGCTGAGGGCGAACGTGTGTCAGCCGTGACTCCCCACCGTCCGCGCCCGCCCCAGCCCGGGCACCGGCAACAGGGAGGCTGGCACCAAGGGCCGGGTGTTTGGCACGTTTCGGAGAGAGCTAGGAGCTGTGTCTTCTCTTCTTTTGCTTCTTGTTTCGTTGTTTGCATCGAAATTAGGCCCTCACAGAATATTCAGGATTCTAGGGGGCGGCGGAGGTGGGGGGGGATTAAAACTTGATTTTGCCCTTAGCCACTTTACAATCTGAACCTGTTGCTTACTGCTTTTGTTTGAACTCGTGTTGAGCTCGAACTTGCAAATTATTATTTCAACTTTCTTTGAATTAAGGAGCAATCCTCTTCCCCGAAACTAGTGATCATAATCTTTTTTCTTTACCAAAATATATCGCTCAGAGTTTTGAAATCCTTAAATGCTGAATTGCTTTCACTTTTTCGATTAGTTCCTGTGATTTGTGCTTAGACTACTTATTCTATTATGACGTTCCTTTGGAAAAATTGTAATCACGATTTTGTTTCTGTGATCCTGTTTGTTTTTAGATTCTCAATCTTCTGCTGTCATTTGTGTCACATTCATGGAATTCAAACTAACATGTAACCTCAGCCTCATGAAAAGCAATTAAGCTGAATCAAAGCTTGTTTTGAGAATTCTTTGTCGCAGCTTCCTTTTCTTAGCATTAGATTGAACATAATTTTAAAATCTATTTGACATACTAACCCTGTGATTGCAAATGGTACAGCAACAGTTTTTTGTTTTTCTTTATAAAAGTGGAGTATATTAAATGTGTGTTTCTTCTCTTGGGCTTTGGTGGTATTGCTCTTCATAGTAGTACAGCTGCCTATCCCCTACGCAGATTTGCCTTCTTTTTCTCATTCGTTGGCTCCACAAATCACTGCATCCTAATAACATGTTAACTGTTAGGTGGGTCAGGCTTTGCGTCTCAAGAACAGAGCAGTGCACTGGTGGATTCCAGAAGCCACAGGATGGAAAAGTAGGGCCATCAATTTTATTTAAGAATTCAGGGTTAAGTATTTTACATGGTAATCTAAAACATTACTTCTCTTTGAGAATGAACAGGTTATCATGAATTAAAGGAAACATCAAAGAAATTTGTGGATTAGAGGCTGGCTCTTTGATACCCTCCCAAACTTTGAGGCAGTTTAGAGAAAATTCTACCATTGGGGCATTTTGATGCAAAGCCGAGAAGAGCACAAGCTATAATTATCAGGGACTTATTGTTATTTGGGGAACACTGGTGGTTTAGTGGTTAAGAGCTGTGGCTGTTCAAATCTACCAGGTGCTCCTTGGAAACCAGGTGGGGAAGTTCTTACTCTGTCCTGTAGGGTCACTGTGAGTTGGAATCAACTCAATGGCAACGGGTTTGGTGTTTTTTTAGCAATAACATACCTACAGTAAAGTGCTTGAGGTGTGTTAATCTTAATTGAAGAGCTTGATGTTTTTTTTAACATTTCATATGCACTTCGTATCTAGCACCTGTATCAGGATCTAGGAAGTTTCCATCACTCCATAAGGTTTCTTCATTGTTCCTTTCTACAAGATTCATATAAGTCAACAAATATAATATGTACTCTTTTGTGTCTGGTTGCTTTCATTCAGTAGAACTAACATTTATTCATGTTTCACTTGTACCAGGACTTCACTGTTTATTGCTGCATAGAATTCCGTTATGTAAACACCCCGCAGTTAGGTACATTCCCCTGTTGATGTGCATTGGCGTGTGTCCGTTTTGGGGTGGAATTATCAGTGAAGCTGTTGTGAATATTTTCATGCATGTCTTTGAGTATATGCTCTCACTTCTCTTATATACCTAGTAGTGAAATTATGAGTCAGAATTTCTAACTCCACAGCAGTGGGTTTGGGTTTTGTTTGTTTGTTTGGTAGGGCTGTAGGGAAGGAACCCTGGTAGCTCGGTGTTTAAGTGCTGGGCTGCTAACTGAAAGGTCAACGGTTAGAACGCACCAGCTTTTTCTGCAGGAGAAAGATGTAGGAGTCTGCTTCCATACGATTATAGGCTTGGAAACCGTATGCGGCAGTTCTCCTCTGTCCTCTAGGGTCAGTATGAGTAGGTTTTGACTCACAGCAACAGGTTTAGGTTATTTTTGTGTTTAGGGGTATAGGCAACATTATTCTTACGTTCAGCTTTAGTTGAAACTGCTAAACAAATTTCCTGGAAGGTTATACCACATTACGCTCCCCAAGCAATATATCTGATGGCATAGTGGTTAAGAGTTAGGCTGCTAACCAAAAGGTCAGCAGTTCGAATCCACCAGGCCCTCCTTGGAAACCCTATGGGGCAGCTCTTCTCTGTCCTATAGGGCCGCAGTGTGTCAGAATCCACTTGACAGCAACAGGTTTTTTTTTTTTTTTTTTTGGTTTAAGCAATATATAAGGCGCCCTGGTGGCACAGCGGTTAAGCACTGGGCTGCTAACTGAAAGGTCGCCCGTTCAAACCCACTAGCCGCTCTGAGGGAAAAAGATGCGGCAGTCTGCTTCTCTAAAGATTTATAGCATTGGAAACCTTATGGGGACGTTCTACTCTGTCCTGTAGAATTGCTAAGATTCGGAATTGACTTGAAGGAATGGTTTTTGTCAGTTTCAGTATTATATAAGATTTGCAGTCATTCATCCACACCAACCCTTGTGTGTGTGTTTTTTTTAATCTTTTTAGTTTTAAGCATTTAGGTGGATTTTTATGTTAAATGCTGCATGTCTTTGTGCAGACCTTATGAGAGCAGCATCTGAGGATGCCGAGACAGGTGGGTGTCATACAAAGAGACTAGTCATTCAGTTGTGCATCCTGTCTTTAGAGTCCCGTGCTTTCGACTGGGAACCTGAGCCTTGAATTTATTTGCAGAGCTGAGCTGGTCTCGCTGCGGATGATGTTAGGAATCTTGTAGAGTGATTAAGAGCATGGATTCAGGAACCAAGCTGCCTGGGTATGAATTCCAAATGCACAGCTGTATGTATCATCAGTGTGTGCCTCAGTTTATTTGTCTGCAAAACAGTAGTAGCACCTACCTTACAGAGTTATTATGAAGATGAAAAGACAACATACATAAAGTAGAAAAATGCGTGGGCCAGAATAAGTGGTATTTAAGAATTAATTTTTACTATAATAAATTCTGTTTGTATTAAACATTGAGTCTGTTTGAGTAAAGAGGGAAATTTGTAAAACAATTCCTTATCTTACCTTGTAATAAGTAATTATCACATGTTAGAATACTTATGTTATTGAGATATAGATCCAGTCCTGAGTGGAATTATGCTAAAAGCAGAACGTATCTTATTCTTTGTGCTTTCTACGTAGGCAAACAGGCAATGCTCAGAAGGGTCCCTGCACCAGCACACGTGCTATTGATAGCCATATTTCACCTTTAGACCTATTCTTTTCAATCTTATAGATCAGGGCCCCACTTTACGCTTAGTGATATTAAATCACATAGTCCTTGGAAACATGATTGGAAGCTGTCTTGTCAGCAGAACTTCAGAAGAAGAACAGACACCTGCGTGAGGGAATTAGAGGGTTACGGAGAGGAACCACCATGTGTCTGTCAGTTTGTCTTACTGTGGTGGCTTGCGTTTTGCTGTGATGCTGGAAGCTGCGCCACCGGTATTTCAAATACCAGTAGTGTCACCCATGGTACTTCCAGACTAGAACAGACTAGGAATAAAGGCCTGGCAATCTATTTCTGAAAAGTAGCCAGTGAAAGCCTTATGAATCAGCAGAATATTGTCCAATACAGTGCAGGAAGTGTTATATGTAAGGTCACCATGAGTCGGAGTCGATGGCAACTAACAACAACAGAGGAAAGATTAGAGGATGTTAAAACAGGCTGCATAGGCCTGATCTTTTAAAAATAAGTGTTTAGAGCAGATTTAGTCTAATTGTAAAGTAACTGATTTTTTTTTATCATTATAGGAAAGATACGCTTAATATTGAATGATACTTATAAAACATTTTGGATGTATTATATTCTGACAACTGGTTTTGGCTTTCAATCCCAGCTTTACTCTGTGTGTGTGTGTGTGTGTGTGTGTGTGTGTGTAGTTGATAAGGATACAGAAAAGGAGTAAAAATAGAATAACCAAGAGTAACATTTTTCAATTCTTGGCTTTTTAAAAAAAAAATTTTTTTTTTTAACCTCCCTTCTCTGTAATCTCTAACTTTTCCAATAGTTACCCTTTGGGCTTAACTGCTTTTCACTTTCCATTTATCCCTCTCAAAGTAGGTGTAAGGAGCATACTGGAATTCTTTTATTCAGTGAAATATATTGGTAGTGGAGTCCCTGGGGGGCGCACATGCTTAAGTGCTCCACTGCTACCTGAAAGGTTGATGGTTCCAACTCACCCAGTGGTGCCTCAGAAAAAAGGCCTAGCCATCTGCTTTCAGAAAGGTCACAGCCTTGAAAACCTGTGGAGCAATTCTGCTCTGCACACATGGGGTTGCCATGAGTCAGAATCCACTGACAGCAGTTAACAGCAAGAGTATAGATTTATATATAGTCCATGCCTTCATGGAGTGTTCAGTGGCGGAGTGTTCAATGTGGTAAAGAGACTGAACGTTGCTAAGTAATTAAAAGTTTACTGACTTATGAAATAGGTGTAGGGTGGTGTAATCGGCAGAGCTAGCCTAGTTGCGGGAAGAGGTTTAGTTAGGGAAAGCTCCCTGGAGAAATTAATCTGAGACCTAGTAGGGAAGGAGATGGGTCATCTTCCAGCAGAAGGAACAGACAGCCTGTGTGAAGCCTCTAAATGGGGAAAGAAAGGGGTAGTAGCACTTTGGTAGGACAGTCTTTTTGGAAATGAAGAAGAGATAAAAGCTGGCAATTCTTAACTTACATATTTTAATTGTTATGTTATATAGGTAATTTCTGGACAGAAGCTCACACGATTGTTTACATCAGATCAGATTTTACCAAGTGAATGCTTGAGTTGCCTCGTAGAGTTACTTGAAGATCCAAACATAAGTGCTCCACTAATCTTAAGTATTATCAGTTTGCTGTCTCAACTAGGTAATTATTTCATTTCTCTTATTTTTCAAACACGTATAAATTTACTATTTTTTAAAGAGCAGATTTAGTTATTGAATCTTCTTTCAGAGTGACTTATACTCAAAAGATTTCCTCGTCACAGGTATGTCAGAGCTGTTATGCATCGTGAATCTCTTGAAAGAAGATAGTATTGTATATAGCATTTCTTAAACGGATTGGTCCGGAGTATCTAAAGCGTATCAAAGGCCCAGTGTTCTATAGAAAAGAATGCAGTTTGGGAAGTGCTGGCTTACTTTTGAGTTGGGGGGAAAAAAGTCATACATGTACTGCCAGTGTTAAGTACACCACTTAGAAAAATCAAAGCTAGTGGTCAAAGAACCATCTTTTTTTTTTATATAAACTATTTTGAACTTAGAACTGTTGCTGGTGTCGCTCTTTCTATATTTTCCCGTTATTGTTATTTTTAACATTTTCATTCGATGGTCACTTTTTTTCCTGACTTGTGTTTTAGGAGAGGGTGGATTTTTCTTTGTGAGATGATAAAATTACCACATGCTTACATAAAATTCAAGTGATCCAGAAGTGTTAACATAGCGTTACTGACCGGTAGAATGTTCTGCAGTCATGGAAATGTTCTATATGTCATCCGGTGTAGTAATCACTAGCCCCATGTGATTACTGATCACTTGAAATGTGGGTAGTGGACTGAGGAGCAGGATCTTTTTAGTTCATTTAAATTTATATAGCCATGTGTGGCTATCATACTAAACAGTGCAGATATAAAGAATAAAATGGAATGAGTCTTTATCCGTCAACACCACTCCTCCTCCTCATTTTCTGTCCTGGGAATAATATGTCTTAATGGTTCAATGTGTGTTTTTCCAGCTCTTTTTCTATGCTGTAGCAAATAAGTTTAGATCTTTGGGTGTTGTTTTTCAATTAAAAATGGTTCATGGGGCAACAGATGTTTTACATCCTGTTTTTTATTTTTATTTTTTAATGTGTATAATACCTGACCAGTACCGTATTAGCCGAAACCAAAAACGAAACCCGTTGCCGTCAAGTCGATTCCAACTTATAGCGACCTAATAGGACAGAGTAGAACTGCCCCATAGAGTTTCCAAGGAGCACCTGGTGGATTCCAACTGCCGACCTCTTAGCAGCTATAGCTCTTAACCACTACTCCAGCTGGGTTTCCATAGTACCATATTAAAAAACCAAACCCGTTGCCGTCAAGTCAATTCTGACTCATAGCAAACCTATAGAACCGAGTAGAACTGCCCCATAGAGTTTCCGAGGAGTGCCTGGTGGATTTGAACTGCTGACCTTTTGGTTAGTAGCTGTAGCAGTTAACCACTACGCCACCAGGGTTTTCGAAAAAAACCACATTAGAGGGTACTATATTTAAGCATGGAAACCCTGGTGGCATAGTGGTTAAGTGCTAGGGCTGCTAGTCAAAGGGTCAGCAGTTTGAATCCGCCAGGCGCTCCTTGGAAACTCTATGGGGCAGTTCTACTCTGTCCTGTAGGGTTGCTATGAGTCGGAATCGACTCGACAGCACTGGGTATATTTAAGCATTCCCCTAATGGTGGACACTCACGGTCTTTTTGAGCTTTTTAAATTAGAATCAGTAGTGCAGTGAACTTTTTTTAAGTGTATTTTTGCTCAAATGTTTATATATTTCTGTTGAGTAAATTCCAAGTAGAGTTTGTGTGTCAGTCTTGAACTTAATAGCCATTACTAAATTGCTTTCCAAAAAGGCCCTGCCAATTCTACCACCCACCAACAGTTTGTATGAGAATGCAGTTGCTCCCGACATTTAAATATATTAGTAATGTTTAAAGTAATAACCTTGATAGTAAAATTTCTAGAAATAATGTAAAGCAAGTTTTGTTCCTTGAGATTCATTTATTGCACATACAGAAATCATTTGTAAATTGAAAAAGAGGAGAAAACTCATATCCCCTTTTTCCAGCTCATAAAATTTCTGAGATTAAACTTCTGGAGAGTATTAGGGAATAAAATAGCCATATTATATTTAATTTCGTTACGTGATGGTACATTTAACATTAAATTAAAAATTGTTTCTCTTTTTGCCATATGAAATAGATCATATATGAAAATGATATATTTTGTGCCATTTTATTTTACCTTACAGCCTTAGACAATGAAACCAAAGACTGTCTTCAGAATACATACAACCTGAATAGTGTGCTGGCGGGAGTGGTTTGTCGGAGCAGTGCTTGCCACAACGATTCGGTGTTTTTACAGGTACAGCACCACGCAGTACTCTGTTACTTAGCATCTGGTTTCCCCTTACTTATTTTCAGATCAAAATTGGTAATATCTATTGTAAACTGCTAACTTACAGGGTATATGCTGACAATGACAATACTACATGATTAGGCACAGTTCTTATCGTCAGTAAATTGAAGAGCTGATTAGACACATGTACTACTATTTTAAAGTTTCTAGGAAGGGGAAGCTTATCCACATCTAGCACCATCATTGAAGAAAAACAAATCTACATTATAACATCTCAGTCACAGATGTCTGTGTCTTGAGATGTAAACTCTTCATGTTAAAATTATACTTAGAGCTGGTGTCTAGTCTCCATCTGTTGAGGAAACGTAACAGAAAAAAATGAAGGTATAGCTACAGTCTTACTTTATTTAGACCATAAAATGCCATAGTTGTAAGAATGAAAAAGAGTTGCCGATTAAACAGACATGCAGTTTTAGAGATGGTAAAATTGGTGAAATAGAGTATGTTTTTCAATCTGTACACAAGATAATTAAGTGGACAGAGTTTATTGCAAGTTGCACTGTTTGAAGCAGAACGTATAGAAAGTGTGGATCAGGAGATGAACGTTAAGATTCTTGTCTTACTACCTTGTATATGATTTTTTGTTTCATTTTTAAAGATAGAACCATTTTAAGAAATGGAAAAGTTCTTGCCCTAAACTCTGTCTCGTAAAATGATGACATCCCAGAATATGCACTATAGTTCATTCTTGTGAGTAGGCAATATGTTTTTATATGTTTATATTCATAACTATTTTATTATTCTCAGTGCATTCAACTTCTGCAGAGGTTAACATATAACGTCAAAATTTTCCATTCTGGCACCAATATAGATGAATTAATTACATTCCTGATAGATCACATGTGAGTATACAACCTTGCTACTTAAACATGTAAGCAAATAATCCCTTTGTTGTTTTGAAACTAAAACCATCTAGTAGTTCAGTTTTTCTTAGTTTTTGAACTTTTTAAACTGGGAAACTGATTTTTGCTTGTTGCTCTTAGATAAAATCAGGATTAAATGTTGTAAAGCAGGTTTACATTAATTTTCAAAATAAAAGTTTATTAAATGAATTGATTTTGGCCAAAAAAAATTGTTGTTGAAACTGGAGATGGTATGTTTATATTTAATGTTCTTGATAGGGGAGGTATACTGACGAAATAGCACACGATCACTCTGACAGTTATTTCCACGTTCCTTTGAGGCAATTGAATAAGATAATTTGGTTTCATAATGTGAAATAAATGATCAGTCCTGTTCAGAACTAGACAGGCTTAACATGGTAGTTTTTTTTTTTTTTTTTCTTGCTTGTATAAAAGGAAGAAATGTTTACTCTTAACTGCTATAGTTGGTAGAAAAAAATTAAAAGGGTAAGTTACTGTATCATTTTGAGTAGAATAGAATTAACCCAATTCTTTTTCTTATATATGTAAAACTAAAACAACAGTCAGTCTTCTGAAGATGAGTTAACTATGCCTTGTCTGGGACTACTGGCAAATCTTTGTCGGCACAATCTTTCTGTTCAAGCGCATATAAAGACTTTGGTAAGAAGTTTATTTTAAAAGGTGTCTTTCTTGTTTTGTGGTGGGTTCTATGCTTAAAGAAAATTTTATCCATTTTTTTCTTAAATAAAAATTTTAACGATTCTCACGTCTAGTCCAGAATCAGATCGACACATAAGTGTTTGAAGTATTCTACCCTTTGAAGGCCATAAGGGTTAATACAAATGTTAAGTGCTAAAAGTTTTCTCTCTCGGTAGCATCACACTATTTGTCACATTGAATAATATTAAGAAATGCTAATTATTCTGTGCTTAATAGATAGAAGGCACATCACTAGCAATCTATCCTATTTACCTCAGTCTTTTATTTCCACAAAATCAATAGCAACTCCACCAAAAAAATAGGTAAGTAACTGCCTAGTATCATCTACAGTGGCGTGGTAGCTAAGAGCTCGGCTGCTAACCAAAAGGTTGGCAGTTTGAATCCACCAGCTGCTCCTTGGAAACCCTGTGGGGCAATTCTTTGTCCTATAGGGTTGCTATGAGTCAGAATGGACTCGACGGGAACAAGTTTGATCAGGTTTATCACTATGGTAGGAATCCCTGGGTGGCACAAACATTTAAGTGCTCAGCTGCTAGCCAAAGGTCAGCGGTTCAAACGTACCAAGGGATGCCTGGAAGACAGGCCTGGTGATCTGCTTCCAAGAGGTCACAGCCTTGCAAACCCTGTGGAGCCGTTCTACACATGGGGTGGACATGAGTTAGAATGGACTCAAAGACAAGTAACAACAACAATATCAACTACAATTACATGTGATGAGTGAGGGCACACAAAGCTAGCTGAACCACATTTGAGAATATATTAAATGAAGAAAGTTCACTGATTCTTTAAGGTGTTTTGTGAACAATGCCTCTGCTATGCAATATTCAGAATTACTTGTTTGATTTTAATATTAGTATCTAATTTGTTCATATGCTAGATTTTTCTGACCTGGTTTTACTTTGAAGGTGGTTTTTTTTGAGCCATGGAAGTGTTTGATAAAGGTTTATCGAGAGGGAAGAACATAGATATTTCTGTGTTTATCTCAGCATTTATTTATAACCTTACTAAAGGTTTATAGATAAACAGGTACATACATAAAACATAGATCGTTCTTTATGCCCTATATGCATATTTCTAAATTGAAAAAGCTTGTACTTTACACACTTAAATCTAATGAAGAGTCAGCATTTACCCACAATCCCATATCTGGAAACTTATTCACTAAGATTGTACCTGTCTGCAGTTTGCTGCTGCCGGCACCGTGTTTAAGTACCCATCCCACTCACCCCTGTAATGATCTCTTCAGTTTTCATGGTAAGCAACAAGTGTAACAAAAATGTGTAACACAAAATAGATTCTCTAATTTAGTAAATGTTTTCTTACTTTTTACCGTAATCATGAGGGTTCCTCATTATAATTTATTCATTAACTTAAACTCTAAACAACTTTTCCTGCAGTGTTTAGGGTAGCTGTTCAGTTTCCAGTCTCCAAACTCTCCATGTGTCTCTTTTGAACTACTGTTAGAATGGACACCCAGATTTACTGTCAGGGAATTATTTATTCTAAGATGATAAAACTTGGCAGAAATCCACCTTACATGCATTTGGACACCTTTACTTGGTTAGTTTTTGCCTAAACGCTCTTTGTTTTTAACAGTCTTTTCCGTTTATCTTCGACTGTATGACGTTCTCCCTTAGAACACCATAAAACATCTCTTAAAGGTGACAATCATTTTTTAATGGATTGATAAAACCTGTTGCCGTTGAGTCGATTTCAACTCACAGTGACCCTAAAGGACAGAGTAGAACTGCCCCATAGAGTTTCCAAGGAGCGCCTGGCTGATTTGAACTGCCGACCTTTAGGTTAGCAGCCATAGCACTTAACTACTACGCCACCAGGGTTTCCATCATTTTTTTAATGGATTGATAAAACCTGTTGCCATCGAGTCGATTCCAACTCACAGTGACCCTAAAGGACAGAGTAGAACTGCTCCATAGGGTTTCTAAGGAGCGCCTGGTGGATCTGACCTTTTGGTTACCAGCCATAGCTCTTAACCACTATGCCACCAGGGTTTCCAGTAGATTGATAATGATGTTTAATAACAGTTTACCTACTCTACAAGGTAATATTTTTTAAGCCAAAATATAAAACTTAGAAGTTTCATTCTTTTTTTTTTCCTCAGAGTAATGTGAAATCTTTTTATCGAACTCTCATAACTTACTTGGCCCATAGTAGTTTAACTGTGGTTGTGTTTGCACTTTCCATATTATCCAGTTTGACATTAAACGAAGAAGTTGGGGAAAAGGTAAATATGATTCAATAAATTATTTATGAAGGTAATTCACCAGAAGTTTATAGTTTCTAATACTTTAAAAGTTATCAAGGCCTTTTGTTACATTTTAGGATGGTGTCAGCTTCAATTTTTATGTAATATACTTTCCCCAATTTGTTTTTAAGCTGTTCCATGCTCGAAACATTCATCAGACTTTTCAGTTAATATTTAATATTCTCGTAAACGGTGATGGTACACTAACTAGAAAGTATTCAGTTGACCTGCTAACGGATCTCCTTAAAAATCCTAAAATTGCCGATTATCTTATCAGGTATGATCTTTGGTAAATTTTAGAATTTTTTTTTTTTAACCATGAAGTGTTTGTGAGATATAAAACTGCCTTTGTAGATTTAGGAAATACCAGTTCTACTGATTCTCAGTAGAGTAAATGTTTTGGTGTGCTTTATTTCCACTTGTTTGCTTCCGTGGCCTGAAATGTAAGATTGTAACAAGGTTTTCCACGCACACACATGTGTGTTTCAGTCTTTGTCTTGGGTGAATAGGGTCCTGTCATTTTCCAAAATACAGATGTCTTCATTAATCTGTTTCAGAACCATTTTTAAATCCTGAGCATGATATGACTCTTTGAAAGAATATTTTTATTAGAAAAACATTCTCGTTAGCATGCCTTAGAGTCTTTTCTGTTCTGGATTAAAAATGGATAATGTTCCTTTTGGTGCATGCCTCTGTCGTGCTGTAAGATAAAATGGGACTATGCAATTACGTGTCCTTTCTGTCTCAGTGGTATTTCGTGGGATTCATGTAATCATTTATATTTTGAGGTCAGTAAGCAACCACTTTCCTAAGAGCTGTGGTCTTTGACATCTTAAGGGAAATTTGCTCGGGGCCGAAGCTGCTTTCTTGTGCTAAGTCAGGAAATTGTTGAAAATGCTTCAAAGTTAATTCAGCTTAGCAGTCACAAATGAAAAAATATTTATTGAGCGCCTACTGTGATCAAGCATTGGGAGAGGAGGGGAAATTAGCAGTGGCAGGGGTATGAAGTTTGAAAGATCCAGCCTAAATGCGAGGGCAAGGTGGCTCCTTAGCTAACTGCAAAATCAAGACGCATTCGCAGTCACGTTTTACTTTTTCTTCTTTTAAGCGTTGGAAGGTAAGAACTTTTTTTTTTTTCCTGAGTGCCTTCCCTTTACCTGCCCTCCCCTCACTTGTTCGAAGACTTTTCCCAGTATATTCTCACGTGACATCCATTCTGGCCACCAGCTTCAAAGTAAGGAAAAGAATTCTTTTGGATCTACCTCTCCAGGAAGACAGAAGATAATCCAGTTTAGCATCTGTAACTAGTTGACTAATCTCTTCTATAAATCTCTCAGTTCCATGATCTCTTTTCTTCCCTATCCAAACTAGAATTTAGGAGTCATTTCTGGCAAGAGAACAGTGCTTAACTGTGTTTAATTGTGTTGTCCTCTTATTTATCTGCCATAAAAAAATACCAGTTGGCAAAACCCCAGTCCTGATCCTGTTCCAGAGTCTAACTTAATGCCTGTGTTCCTAAGCAAGCCTTGAGAGAAATGGTAGTTTTACTTGTCATTAACTTCAGCTGGGCCACTACCTCTTGTATTTTTTCCTAGTCATCTTTCTTTTCTCATTTCCTACAGTGGTTGTATCAAATCTTCACTACTGACCTCTTGCTACCTTTCACTCAGAAGATGACCTTATCTTTGTTTTACAGAAAGGAAAAAAAGAATTCCATCTGTTTGGAGTTCCCTCAAATCTATGTCCCTGGATAGACTTACTTACCTGTGCTTATACCTGTTCTTACTTAATTTCATCATGTTTTATTTTTAAAAACATCAGATTCTATGTAATAAGTCTCATTCTGTCCTACCTTCTCCAGCAGTTCCCCCTGTAGCTTCAGTGCCTCCTATCCAATTGACTCTTTCACTTACAAATATGCTCAACTTTCAACTTCTCTTTAACCGTACTTCGCTTTTCAAATCTGTGACCCTCCCATTGTATTCAAGATGAATATCAAAGTTCTCACTATTGCCTTCCCAAGTCTGGTCCTTGGAGACCTCTCAGCCTTGTTTCTTCACATTTGCCTTCTTATGTACTTTTGTCTAATCGTATCAGACAATAAATAGAACTTCCAACTTTGCTAGAAAACCTTTTTATGTATCCACGTTTTCTTTCCTCTCATACTTCCTCTGCAATGCTGGAATAAGCTTACCCCATCATATGTATTGAAACCCTGGTGGTGTAGTGGTTAAGACTACAGCTGTTAACCAAAAGGTCAGCAGTTCAGTTCCACCAGGTGCTCCTTGGAAACCATATGGGGCACTTCTGCTCTGTGTGATAGGGTCACTATCAGCCCGAATTGACCTGATGGCAACGGATTTGCTTTGGTTTTTGGTATTCATAACTCTTTCTTATTCTTTAAAACCCAAGTCTGGGAAGCCTCACCTGATCAGGCTTGCCCCGCCAAGTATAGGTGTGGTACCAGTCCTCTTTCCACATGACCCCTGTCTTAGTCATCTAGTGCTTCTATAACAGAAATACCAGAAGTTGATGGCTTTAACAAAGAAAAGTATTCTCTCACAGTCTGATAGGCTAGCAGTCTGAATTCAAGGGCCCAGCTCCAGGGGAAAGCTTTCTCTCTCTGTCAGCTCTGGAGGAAGGTCCTTGTGATGAATCTGTCTTTCCTTGGTCTGGAAGCACCTTGGTGCAGGAACATCAGGTCCAAAGGACGCGCTCTGTTCCCGGTGCTGCTCTCTCGGTGGTATGAGAACTCACTTCTCTGCTCGCTACTCTCTTTTATATCTCAAGAGAGACTGGCTTAAGACACCATCTAATCTTGTAAATCTCATCAATATAACTGCCACTGATCCATTTTATTATATCATAGTGATAGGATTTACAACATATAGGGAAATCACATCAGGAGATAAAATGGTAGACAACCGTACAACGGAGTCATGACCCAGCCAAGTTAACAGATATTTTTGGGGGACATAACTGAATCCGTGACAACCCCCTTACATTCCTCTATCATAGTGGTGTATTTTACATTACAGTCTATTATTGTTTCCTATCTTTCTGCTTCTGCCCTAAGACTATGAACTCCCAAATCAAGGCTGCACCATTCACAGAGAGTACAATGTGACTGGTACCTCTGGTACCTCTTTAAGTTGTGTCACAGAGCCCTGCCTCTGACCTCTGTATTTGCAGGGTGTCACTTCATGCCTGGCAGTTGTGTATGCTCGATTAATAAGTAGCTGCCTAGTTCACTAGATTACCTCTGTGTCCTTTGAATTTCTACAAACTGAACACAGCCTTAACAAGAAAAAAAACAAGGCAGTTGAGGGACTGCAAGTTTCAATGATTTATTTATTGCCATCTTTTTTTTACTGTTCAGTAAATGACGGGACCAATTGATGTATACCATGGTGGTACTCTAGTTTTGAGTAAAAACTTTACAGAAGACTATGTCCTATTTTAGAAGGCCAAAATAAATAGGTGATGGAAAATGCACTTTTATGTTTATCTTGTAGTTAAATGCCTTTTGATGTGTCAATTACATGATTATCATTTAATCTCTATTTTTATGTTAAACCCAGGTATGAGCACTTTTCTTCATGTCTTAGTCAAGTATTGGGTCTTCTTAATGGGAAGGATCCTGACTCTTCTCTAAAGGTATGTGAAAATATAACTTTTGTTTTATTTTAAACATTTAACAAACTGTAAAGTACAGAAAACATGAAGTGCACTGCCCTCTGGATTTCCACAGACTGAACAAAGCCGCATGCCAAGTGCTCAGATCAAGAAACAGTATTGCCAGGACCCTAGAAACCCCTCTCACATTCCCTTGTAGTTGCTACCTGCCCTTCACATTCCCCATCCTTAACAAGGGTAACCTCTGTCCTCAGGCCAACAGCATGCTTAGTTTTTTCAACTTTACATAAATAAAAGCTTATTATATTCTGTCTAGATTCGTTTGTTCAGCATTATGTTGTTAGTTTCATCCATCTTTATTTCTTCTGTTGATGGATGTTGGCATTATGAAGCATCTTGCTTTTAACATTCTCTAATTATCTTTCCGTGAGCTTGTGTGCGTGCTTCCCTTGGGTATATGCCTGGCAGTGGAATCGCTGGAACATACATGTGTTCAGTAGATACCCTGAAACAGTTTTCCAAAGGGTTGTACCAGCGAGTGAAGATTCCAGTCACTCCATGTTCTTATCAATATTTGGTATTTTTCATCTTAGCCAGTCTAATGGTTATATAATAGTATTGCCTTATAGTTTACATTTGTCTTTCTTTAATAAGCAGTAAAGCTGACTATCTTTTTGAATATTTATTGGCCAGTTGATACCCTGTTTGATAAAGTACTTCCCATGTCTGTTTCCTGTTTGACTATTGTGCTGTCTTTGGCTTATTTATATGTAGGAGTTATTTTAGAAAGGGCCCTTTGTCATACTTACATGTCTCTCACACACACTGAATATCTTTGTTCTATGAATTTTCTTTTCACTCTCTTAATGTTGTCTTGATTTTAATGGAGCTTCATTTATCAATCATCCTATATGGTTGGTACTTTTTGTGTCTCATTTAGGAAATCTTAGCCTACTCCAAAGTCACCCAGATGAACTGCCATGTTTTCCTCCAAAAGCTTTATAGTTTTATCTTTCACACGGTCTGCAATCCATGTGGAATTAACTTTTGTATTTGATGTGAAGTACGACTCATCATGTTGCCAGGCCAGACTTTATCTTACAAGTTTTTGTAAAAGAAAACCATCAGAATGGCTTTGAACTACCCCTCTGTAACAGAGAACCTAGAAAAACAAGCTCAAACCATTTGCACTGCCCAGGGAACTTGTAGAAGATGGTAGAGGAGTTGAAGTAGTACGGAGTTCATTGCCCAACAGTTTTCCTTTCTGTTTTTGTTTTGAGGTTTTTGTTCTTATTTGTTTATTCTTTCCAGAGTCTTTTCTGGGACGTTGTCATCGGGTGAAGTACTTGGATAATATACTCTAAATATTTTTGAATCTTAAAATATCCAGCTTGAGAACTATTCCTAATTATTATCTAAATGAATCTTGTTAGAGTGACAAAAAAAAAACAAAACCCAGTGCCATCGAGTTGATTCCAACTCATAGTGACCTTATAGGACAGAGCAACTAGAGATATATAATATACATGCTAAATAAAGATTATTGGAATACAAAATATATACAACAAGGGGAAAATCTAATATTGATCTAAAAGTTCTAAACTATCTCAGGAGTTCAGGTAGGTCAAAAGAGTAGAAGCATTGCAAAAGTGCCATATGGTGTCAGAAAACCTGAACGGGAATGGAGAAATAAAGGTAATAAAAAATCTCTCATTATAATTCATGGGATGGGGAGCAGTGACAGCAAAAAGCACCTTGGTGTAGGGAAAAATAGTGAGATATCTTATTTTTTGTGTAATAGACAAATGAGTTTGATTATAAGGCCAATGTAACCTTGATGGCAAAACCTGACAAGGACAGTACAAGAAAGGAAAAGTCTATGTACTCTTTCATAGATGCAAAATTCTAAATAAAATATTAGCAAATTAAAGCCAGTGTTGTGTAAAAACGATCTTATTACCCATGGAGCTTTATGCCAGGAATGCCAGGGTGGTTGAACATGTGAAAATTAATAATTCATCACAGAAAAGAGCAGGAAAACTGTATCATGTTATTAAAGACAAAAAGTACTTGATTAATACCCATTCATTGGATAAACATACTGTGGCACATATGCACAATGGAGTATTACGCAAGGATAAAGAACAAAGACAAATCTGTGAAGCATCTCATAACATGGATGAATCTGGAGGGCATTATGCTGAGTGAAATAAGCCAATCACAAAAGGACAGATATTGTATGAGAGCACTACTGTAAAAACTCATGAAAAGGTTTACACACAAAAAGAAACAATCTCTGATGGTTATGAGGGAGAGGAAGAATGCGGAGGGAAAAACACTAGACAATAGATAAGTGATAACTTTGTTGAAGGGTAAGGCTCTACACAATACTGAGGAAGCCAGCACAACTTGTACAAGGAAGGCAAGGTGATGGAAGCTCCATAGACACATACAAAGTCCCTGAGGCACCGAATTGCTGGGCTGAGCACTGTGGGGACGGTAGATTCAGGGAACATCTAGCTCAATTGGCATAACAGAGTTTATAAAGAAAATGTTCTACATTCTACTTTGTTGAGTAGTGTCTGGGGTCTTAAAAGCCTGTGAGTGGCCATCTAGGATATTCCACTGGTCTCACCCTTTCAGGAGCAAGGAAGAATGAAGAAAACTAAAGATACAAGGGAAGGGTTAGTCCAAAGGACTAATGGACCACATCTACCATGGCCTCCACCAGACTGAGTCTAGCATAACTAGATGTTGCCCGGCTACACCACTGACTGCTCTGACAGGGATCACAACAGAGGGTCCCAGACAGAGCTGGAGAAAAATGTAGAACAAAATTCTAACTCAAGAAGAAAGACCAGACTTGCTGGCCTGACAAAGACTAGAGAAACCATAAGAATATGGCCACCAAACACCATTTCAGCTTAGTAATAAAGTCACTCCTGAGGTTCACCCTTCAGCCAAAGATTGTACAGGCCCATAAAACAAAATGGGACTAAAGGGACTCACCAGCTCAAGGGCAAGGGCTAGAAGGCAGGAGGGGACAGGAAAGCTGGTAATAGGGAGGCCAAGGTTGAGAAGGGAGAGTGTCGACATGTCGAATTGTTAACCAGTGTCATAAAACAATATGTGTACTAACTCTTCAATGAGAAACTAGTTCTGTAGACCTTCATCTAAAGTACAATTAAAAAAAAAAATTTTTAATACTCATTCCTGATAAAGATTACCAAACTAAGAATAAACAGAAACTTTATCTGACAGAGTTCCTACCAAAAACCTACAGCATCATACTTAAGGGCAAATTATTGAAAGCTTTCCGTCCATCATGAGTGAGAAAAGGAAGCCATTATCACCAGTTGTCAGTACTATATTCATTGATGGTCCCAACCAGTCCAGTACTTCAAAAAATAAAAAAGAATAAAAAACACAGGGATTGCAAAGAAAAGTGGAAGTCATTGTTCAGATGATATAATTATGAATATAGAAAATCTAAAATGTATAAAAATAACTTAAAGAGTAAATTTGGCAAGTTTGCTGGTTACAAAATCATATATATAAGTAAATCTGTATACTGGCAACAGACAGAAAATGAAATTTATTAAATTATACCATATACAATGCCATAAAAAGTATCAATGTCTAAGAGCCCTGGTGGTGCAGTTGTTAAGAGCTCGGCTGCTAACTGAAAGGTGGGCAATTCAGATCCCCACCAGCTGCTCCTTGGAAACCCTGTGGGGCAGTTCTACTCTGTCCTATAGGGCCACTATAAGTTGGAATCGAGTTGATGGCAATGTTTTTGGTTTTTAGGGGATAAGTCTAACAAAAGATATGTTAGGACTCTACTCTGACATTAGAAAGCATTGAGAAAATAATAGACCTAAGTAAATGGAGGGATCTACCAATTTCATGAATTGTAAGAGTTGGCAATATTAGGCTATTCAAAATCATGGCATGTTTTTGTTTTGTTTTGGTATGTGGAATTTGGAAAGCTGATTACAAAATTTATGTGGCTATGCAAAGGCCCAAGAATAACCAAGGCTGTCCTGAAGAACATGAACAAAGTTGGAGTCCTGATATTACCAGATATCAAGACTTAATGTAAAACTGTCATAATTAACACAGTGCAGTATTGTCATAAGGATAGATAGCTAGACCAGTAGAACAGAATAGGGTCCAGAACCACGCTCATAGCATATAGTTGTCCTGATTGATAACAATACATTCTTGAAAGGATGTTCATTTCAGTATATGGCATGGGTCGACTGGATATCCATCCAGGAAAAAAACCTAAATTTTGACCCCCTACGTCACACCTATAGGGTCGTCGCTAGGAGTCGGAATCGACTCGATGACACTGGGTTCTGGGTACATCACACCAAGTGTAAAGGTCAATTATAGACAAATTGCATGTCTGAATGTGAAAGGTGAAACACTGAAGCTTCTAGAAGAATCACCTAGAATAGCTTCATGACCTAGCAGGAGACAGGTTTCCTTAAGAAAAACACTTAGCTTAAAGGAAAAAGATTGAAAAATCGGGCTACGTTAAAATTAAAAACTTCTGTTCATAAAAAGACCTCCAGTAGAAGTAAAAAGGCAACTCAGAGTGGGAAGAGGTATCCACAATACATATTTTCAACAAAGGACTCCTATCCGAAATACATGTATTAAAACAACAACATATGAAATACGTGTATTAAAACAACAACATACGTATATGTAAATCCAAAAAAAAGGCTGATAGCCCAATAGATACCTGAGCAAACAACTTGAATTGGCTGATAAACATAAAATTGTTGCTCAACTTCGTTAATCGTTGGGGAAATGTAAATTTAAACAGTAAGCAATACCACTACACAGCCACTAAAACAAAACAAAAACAAACCACACAATTGTGCCTCGTGGAGACTCCATGTGTGTCAGCATAGAATTGTGCTCCGTAGATTTTAACGACTGATTTCTCAGAAGTAGATGGGTAAGCCTTTCTTCCAAGGTGCTTCTGTGTCAATTCGAAGCCCCAACCTTTTGGCTAGCATCCAAGTGCATTGACTGATTTCCTCACCCAGGGACTCCCACCAGATTGTTAAAAACATATGGGAAATATTAATCATAGATGAGAATGTGGTGCACCCATCACTCTCATACAGTACGATGGGACTGAAAATTGCTACAAGTACTGAGGAAAATTGGCTATATCTACTAACGCTGAACATATGCGTACGCTATGGCCCCGCAATTCCACTCTTAGGTGTTTGCCCCTAAGAAATGTATACATATGTTCACTAAAAAACATGTACAGAACGTAGCCATATGGCTTCTCATAGCCAAGAACTGGAAACAACCCAAATGTCCATCAACAACAGAATGGGTAAATAAGCCCTGGTGTATTGGAACACCATACAGCAATGAGTATGACTGAGCCTCACCGACGTAATGACACCACACAGCAATGAGTATGACTGAGCCTCACCGACGTAGTGACACCACACAGCAATGAGTGTGACTGAGCCTCACCGACGTAATGACACCACACAGCAATGAGTGTGAATGAGCCTCACCGACGTAATGACACCAGACAGCAATGAGTATGACTGAGCCTCACCGACGTAATGACACCACACAGCAATGAGTGTGAATGAGCCTCACCGACGTAATGACACCACACAGCAATGAGTGTGAATGAGCCTCACCGACGTAATGACACCACACAGCAATGAGTGTGACTGAGCCTCACCGACGTAATGACACCACACAGCAATGAGTTTGACTGGGCCTCACCGACGTAATGACACCGCACAGCAATGAGTGTGACTGAGCCTCACCGACGTAATGACACCGCACAGCAATGAGTGTGACTGAGCCTCACCGACGTAATGACACCGCACAGCAATGAGTGTGAATGAGCCTCACCGACGTAATGACACCGCACAGCAATGAGTGTGACTGAGCCTCACCGACGTAATGACACCGCACAGCAATGAGTGTGACTGAGCCTCACCGACGTAATGACACCGCACAGCAATGAGTGTGAATGAGCCTCACCGACGTAATGACACCACACAGCAATGAGTATGAATGAGCCTCACCGACGTAATGGTAAGAAGCAAAAGACGGGAGACCTAAGAGTGTGTACTGGGATTTTGTTTATATAAAATTCCATGTGGGTTTCTTTGTATAAATTGGCAGGATGATTCAAAAATTATGTGGAAATGCAGAGGTCTGAGAACAACAAAGACAAAATCAATCTGCGGTATCAGAAGTCTGGTGGGGTGGTGCAGTTGGGGTGTTGTCTGGAAGGGACCACGAGTCCCTGGACTAGCAGTGGAGTTCTCTTTCTGAGCTGGTTGCCAGTTACACAGGGGTGTTCTCTTTGAAAATCCATCTAGCTTTGCACTGATGATTGATCTGTTTATTTTTCCTGTTTATGTTGTACTTCACTTAAAAGTGTACACGAGGAAGTATATATATATTTGCTTATGTATGAATCATGCTTCTCTGATAAGATATACAAGAAGCTGGCAGCATAACTTGCCTCAGGGGAGACCGACAGAGAGCTAGAGTACAGGGTAGTACCTTTTACTTTGGAACCCAGCACATGTGTTGGCTTTTCAAACACAAGTAATACAATTTATATCTAAAAATCAGATCAAGATTGTTTATCATTTTTTTACAATAAATGTTAGTGTATTGAATTCTATTAAAATCAGGTACTATCTCAATTATATGTGATTAACCCAAAACAGTGGATAGAGAGGGGTAGAAAAAAAGTAGATAAAGAAAATTCTAACAAAATGATAATTTGGTAATACGTGAAATAAGGCGGAATTTAACTTAACGTGAGCTAATGCACAGGTTGCCATGGGATGCCCTTTAATAGTGGAAGGCCCAGTTTTGAAGTGGAGAAGAAATGGAGCAGAAGGGGGTCATCACGGGCCATGATGCCAGCAGCGTGCTAACTTAGCATGCAGGTAGCCATCTTGAACCCTGTAAAGCTTTGGGAAGCCACTCTGGAATCTTACCCTAAAGTGTTTTAGAGTAGCAATTCTTTAATCTTAGGATAACTAATTTTATTTTTTAAGTTTTTTCACCTTAAAAACACATGGTGGTTAAAAAGACAAAAGGACTGCAGAAGGAGTACATTAGTTGAAGCTGCCCTCCCCCTCTGGCTCTCACAGTCATGCTTGACAGAGGTTGTTGTCGTTGGGTGCTGTCGATTCGGTTCCAACGCATAGCCACCCTACAGGATAGATTAGAACTGCTTCGTAAGGTTTCCTGAGCTAAAATCTTTATGGGAACAGATCACCAGGTCTTTTCTTCAGAAGAGCAGCTGGTAGGTTCAAACTGACCTTTCTGTTAGCAGCCGAGTGCTTAACCATTGTGCCACTAGGACTCCTTTCATTAGAGGTAATTGCCACTAAAAAATTCCTTTGTAACTTCTGTAACCTCATCACACATTTGAAAAATAATACTGAAAAAAGATTAGAAGCTGTTTTTAATATTTGTTTTTGAGTATTAAAAAAATTGCCATTTTCAGCTTCATCGCTTGATTGCTTTATGCATTAAAGTCCAATGAAATTGATATTTAATGAAGACTTTGTATTGCACAGGTTTTAGAATTACTTCTTGCCTTCTGTTCAGTGACTCAGCTGCGCCACGTACTCACCCAGATGATATTTGAACAATCTCCGTCTGGCAACACCATTCTGGGAAGCCGTTCTAAATGTTTAGAACCTACTGTGGCTTTGCTTCGTTGGTCAAGCCAACCTTTGGACACATCAGAAAATTGTTCTGTTTTAGCATTGGAGTTGTTCAAGGAAATATTTGAGGTAGGAGGATGATTGACAAATTGATTTTTCCCCTTTGAATTAACAGTTTTTAACAGTTTTTTTTTTTCCCAGAAATGTTTATAGTAAACTTCTAGTCATTCATTTGCTTTAGGAAAACAGAAGTGACATGACTTGCAATCATTCAGCTGCTAAATCTCTTTTTTCTGCCATATTTTAGTGTTTTCCTCTTTTTTACAGAAAAAAAAAAAAAAAGAGTAGCTTGTATATACTCACTCCAGTGTAGTAAATACAAGTATTAGCTAAGATTAGTATGTTTGGGTGTTTGGTGACTACCCCTGTAGGACGGTGCCGTAGTCACATTGTCTTGCTCCGTCTCAGTGGATGTTCTCAACTGTCTTCACATAGCTGTTGAACGGATAGGTATAAGGACATTGGATTCAGTCAGTGAAATGGAATGGAGCAAATATATTTATGAGTGATTGTGTTTGTTGAGGATTATGCACGCATCATTCTTTATATTTTATGTTGGTCTGGACTCTTAATCAGTTTTGCGATTCTTGATGGTAATTGTTCATGGTTGTAAAGTACTAAGACCAACATTGTTATTTAATTATTGTGATTATATTTAGCAAATTCAGGATATTACTTTTCAGTAAATACTTCTAATTTAGAATAATATAAAAACCACAGGCATAAAAAAAATAGTCCATTTAAAAAGGTCTTATAGAACAATAAAGCCTTATTGTTCCATTTGAGGAAAAAGTCATCATGTCCTTGAGACTGAATGAAAAGATAGATTTTAAATAGGAATTTTTAAATAGGAGATAGGAAATATTAAGTAATTCTAAGAAATTGAAAGAGAATGTTGCAGCTCAGTGAGGACTTCCTGCATTCTATTTTACATCTTTATTTTTCATCATTGGTGGTGCTTCATTCTCCAGGATGTCATAGATGCTGCTAACTGTTCCTCAGCTGATCGGTTTGTGACCCTTCTGCTGCCTACGATCATGGATCAACTTCAGTTTACAGGACAAAATCTAGATGAGCCCTTATTAAGAAAGAAATGTGAAAGGATGGTCAAGGCCATTGAAGTTTTGTTAAATATCCTTTTCTGTCGTAAACATGGAAACTATACATAACCACTCATTTCTCCCTAATATTGATTGCATTTACTCAGCTTGTTTCTATTCTCAATGAAATCTTCAAAAAAGTTTTCTAGACTTTTCTCCTTGTTTTTCTGTGTAAAACTGTTACGCTAAAATGCACTTTAAGACATAGTTTTTAAAGTTGGCTTGTACATTTTTACCAGAAGTTGGGATTAGAAGATACGTCCTAAAATGATTGTTTTATCCCTCCTTGTTAATCCGTCTTCTGTTTTTGATGCTAATTGCTGCCCCTGGATGATGTGTGGTGCCATTCTTTGGTGGACTATATTAGAAAATAAGGAAATAGTGGTAGAGTTATTGTTTTAGCCCAGTTTTTTGTTGCTTTGTGTTTTTAAAATGAACATCAACCTCCATAAATGTTTTAATATGACATCACACTTGATTATAAAAAAGACAAATACATCAAGACAAATTAACTCATTTCAGAAAAAGAAAACCTTGAGTACAATTAATGTTGCTGATTAAGTTGTATACAGTGATTCTCTTGAGTCTTTCTTGGTGTTAATTTTATGTTTTTAGATCAACTGATTCTAAGTTGCTAGGAAGTCAAGTCTGAGTTCTTTTACTATTTCATTACTGTTTTTTTGTGAGCAATGAGCCTCCATATCTCTTAAATTTACCTAGATTTTCTTGTATCTCTGAAGAAGAATTTGCTAAGCTTTGTCCGTCCTTGAGCAAATGCCACCTCTGTTTAATCTTCCCTCTGAGCTCCTGCTATGCCTTTATAGCAGTGGATCTCAACTGGCTGAGAATCACCTGGGAAACGTGTTTTAAATATTTACATCAGATCCTTACTTCCAGAGAATCTAATCTAATTGGAGTGATGTGAAACCCTAGTGGTGGGTGTGTGGGGTGGGGGAGAGAGAGTGAGTGAGTGAGTGAGTGAGTGAGTGAGTGAGTGAGTGAGTGAGTGAGTGAGTGAGTGAGTGTGTTTAACGTACCCAGCTGATGGCTGTAGGGATTTGTGATTACTCTCCTGACCTTGCTATTTGTAATGAATGTATTCAAGCAGTCTGTCATTGAATGGTACCATAATTTGATCCCTTTCTAATGATAGATACTCAAATTATAATATACCAAATATGAAAAATAACTTCCTTTAACTTATTGAACCATTATGATCTACACAAAATTACCATCTAGTGGAAAACACCCATCATGCTTTATCTTTGAGTCAGAAGTGTTCGGTGCTAGTCCATCTGTGTTATTTACCAGTCACGTAAATATCCTGAGCATCAGTTTCCTAATCTGTCATTGAGCTAATGTAACACTAATCACACAGGATTGCAATGATGAGATAATTTGTATGAAATCATCCTAAATGCTATAAAATCAACCTCTTGCCGTTGAGTTGATTCTGCCTCATGGTAACCCTGTGTGTGTCAGGGTAAAGCTGTGCTGCTTAGATTGCAATGACTAATTCTCCCGAGGTACCCCTAGGTGTACTTGAACCGCCAACCTTTTGGTTAGCAGCTGAGCGCCTTAACATTCGTTTGCACCACACAGGAACCCCAGATACTGTAAAGTGCTATAGAGAGAGAAAGAATGTTTTGTTTGTGTTCCTTAACAAAACCTACCTCTGTGTGGAGACGATACTCTCAAAATGCACCTTGCAAAAGTTGTGACGACTACCAAATGCACCACTCTGATAGAACAACAGTTTACGTATGGCAAGATCGACCTGGGGTTTGGAACAAAGGTAGCAGATTCTGAATTGTGGTAAGCATATTCAACCCAGGTGGCAAAATGGTAAAGACAAATTTACTAAAAATCAAAAGATGGGGTTTTATGGCAGTGATTTTCATCCCTTTTGGAGAATCACACTTGGGTATGTTCTGTCAACTCAAGGCATAGCAGAGAATTAAAAATATTTTCATGATGAATTTATTTTTTTAATTCATAGATCTTATATATCTCTGAAGAAAGGTATTAACACCTGTGGTTTATTTTTTATTGTTTAGGTTGATTTTGTTTTAATTAATTGTGATTGTCTAAGAGTTTTATATACTCCTGAACATTTTTTTTTCTGGAACTCCTTTTTGAGATTTTTACATTTAATTTTACATTTTTAAATAATAAAAAAAAAAGTTTTTGCTACAGGGAAATAATTCACTGCTGAAAGTTTCATATTGACAGAGACAATTCTTCTTAATGATTGAAGGTGGATTTTCACTGATAGTAATGAGATACTGTTTTATCCCCTTAAAACCTCATGAATTAAGTCCATTTGACAAATCTTATTGAAAGACTGCTAAATGCAAGACTCTGATTTGTTCAAAATTCCATAAGTGTCATAATTGTCAGTGATTGTGTTACTGAATGCAGGTTCTTGTCCTGTCCTATTAGCCGAGCGAAATAACTTGGACATACACCACCGATTGCAAGGGAAACAAAGTGGGAATTCATTGTTTGCTCAAACAAGGAGCAGTGTGGGCCCTAACAGCCAAATGACCAGGAGCTCACCACCCCAGAGGAGGTGGGAGCTTTTCTGTCCTTGAGTCCCCAGAGGGCAGGGATTGGCGCCGGAAATCACAACCCCCCGAGCCCTCCCATGCCCATATTTGGAGAGCCGGGTGCTGAGTCTTGTTGCAAAGCAAGTCCGCATTGTGGGACTTCTCATTTTGCAAAGGGACTTGGGTACTGCAGTGTTCTGGAGAATATGTTCCCCTCCGATGCTCAGGTCCAGGGTCAAGTAAGGGCACGGTTCCTTAGCTCCTGCACATGCGTCAAGATGCTGGCCCATGCATACGCAGGGTTCTGACACAGAATTCACACCATGGTGTGGTTGGGCCAAACCGCAGTTAGAGACCTTGGCTTGGTGGGCTGCAAGTGGAAGCGGGCAGGGGGAACCGCTGTGGAGACTTCAGTCGCGTCCAAGAACAAGGTGATCTCTTTACTTTTTTATACTTTTCAGCTACAAAGTTGAGAACACAGCCTAGTATAATTCTTGCAGCGCATATTGGGTGTTCAGCAAATCTGTATGCCTAAAGTTACCCTCTAGTGTTGACACTCCAGTGACAAAGCGAAGAATTAAATAAGAATTAAATTGCTGACACTGCTACCAATTTTGAAGCCGAAAGTTGAACAAGAAACACTGACTGAACTTGAATTATTAACGCTGATGTATCGTCTTTGGGTCTTGGATTAAAAGGATGTTGATCCTCTGTGATATTTTTACTTCTCAACAGGAATAATACTTCACCTTCTTGAGGTTTGAAAGCAAACAAGTGTTAGCTTTTTGTTTTCTTTACAACTATGAAGGGAAATAAGCTCTAAGCAGTTTCTGAGTTGTCTAATTTAACTACAACTTATTTTTAAAGCAAACTCGCTGCTGATGTAATTTTGAAAACTCTTGATTTGATGAATAAACTTAAGCAGCTGGTCGCTGGTCTGGAAGTAAGCTTTTACAAAATCCTTCAGGTGAGTTTAAACCCTTCAAACCTTGAAGTACATTCATATGTAAAGGCTTCCTAAAGTAAAGCTTTCTGTTTTAATATTACCTATCTTTTGAAGATGTTTTTCTTAGAATTGGCCATCAGAAGAAAGTTCAAAATTGTTAAGAGTCTTAAGTACTTATAGTATTCTCACTACACAGTTATTTTACATAATTTGACAGAAACTGAACGTAAGTGCTCCTGAGTCCAATGCTCAGAGTGTTCGTTAGAGTGCTGCATCCTCAGCCTTTTCTTCCTTGTGTCCTACATGCAAGGTTCTTCTGTTTCTCTTGGCATTTGGAGGGGTGGTGGGGGGGTGCATGTATTTTGGGGGTTTCCTGTTTGGTCGTGGTCGTGGTTCTAAGGGAACAGAGAGACTTCCGGAAGAAAAAGACTTGATTATGACTGATAATAAGATTAGTGGGGACGTGCAGAGAGTAGCTAACCAATTTCAGTGATAGTGGTCGCTCACTAAGAGCGCTAGATATCTACCTTGATACTCACAGCACCTGGCTTGTTACAGGTATCTAGCAAGCATGTGTGATTCATTTACTACACTTTGGAATCCAACAGAGATGGCTCTACAGTATGTGTAGTCGGGGTAGAAGCCAACACTAAAACCTTAGGCATGCTTGCGTGTTTTGAGAGCGTAATGCGTAAGATGCTGGGTTCAGGTGTCAGCGCCACCACTTGTTAGCCAGTGTGTCCTTGAGCCGGTTATTTCACCTCGCTGAGCTGCTGTTTCCCTGGCTGTAAAGTGGAGTAATAATTCTGTTCCCTGGGAGGAGTTAGGAAGGGTTACCGTGGAAGGTTATGAAAATAAATGCCAGATGTTAGCATAGTTCTTTGCAGTTGGGTTATACTTGAGTGCTTCCATGACACTCAGCATTTAAAAATGGTGGTAATTATACAGGACTTGTATTTTAATATTTTCTTCGCTAATAACTTGATAATGTATGTTTTTTAAAAATTGGGTTAAACTGATTTTGTGTGAGTTCTTAGGAGATGCTTTTCATAATAGATAATTTGGGGGCCGCAGTGCTAACGTATTTACTGACATGAAGGACTCATACTTCAAGTATGATTGTTTCAGTCAGTACGTTTAGTTTGAGATGATTTGGATTTTGCTTTTATTTTATGGCTTTAATTTTGAAATGATTAAGCCATTTTTAACTTTTTCTTCTTTTAAATGATAGCTAGAAAAATAGTTCAAAAATTAGTTGTGGATGGGCTTTTAAATTTATCAGAATAAGATGATTTTCAAAGGCACAATTGAAAAGATTCAAAAGGTTTGCTAGAACTTCTTTAAGCTGGCATTCACAATGATTGTGTGACAGTGTACACAGCCGTAGCAGGGCAAAGACTAATAATACATTGAAGCCCCAGATAAAGACACATTGGGGTTTGCCTGGAATTACTTTATGATTTAGCACCGCTTGCTCATCACACCCTTAAAGGCCTGGCATTGTTTATTCTTTCCCTTTTGCAAGATAACCTGCTTCTTACCTTTTGTTTTCTGATTTGTTTAGGATTCACGTTTGATTACTCCTTTGGCTTTTGCTTTAACATCAGATAATAGAGAACAAGTACAGTCTGGACTGGGAATATTATTGGAAGCTGCTCCACTCCCAGATTTTCCTGCTTTGGCGTGAGTTGGAATCCTTTGCAGTGTACCTCTTGTGGTACTGGAATAGCCTGCTGTGTCTCTTTGGCAGCCCTCCATGCAGATAAATTAGCAAATAGAGTTGGATGTTTCACACTCTAATAGTCGATAATCTTTCAAATCATTTTTAAAAAGACAAGCTTTTGACTCTAACTGTAAAGTCCTGGCATATTCTCAGGCAGGGAAAAGCTAGCCCAGGTGCTTCACTGTATTATCGAAGCACTGTCCCTCTCGGACTCTCACCACCTATGTGTTTGGATGCTCTAACTCACATCCTATCACTGGACTTGGTCTGTAGAAAGAGTTTCTCCCAATTATTTAAGTGAAAAGTAAACTTCCCTCTCATTGACCAGAACCTGGGTCACATGCCAAGGAGAGAGATCTACTAGGAGAACTACATGGGTGGAAAGTTCGGATGGGGTAAGGGAGAATTTCCGTAAAGAAAAATGGGTGCTTTTATCTCAAAATGAAATTGATGCTGGCAAGGCAAAACTGTCACTGTACTCATTAATTTCAAATAATAAAAGAATATTTGAAATTGTGTCTCAAAAATTTCAGGTTTTCAGGGCTGTCTCTAAAATTTGGCAAAATGTCTGCTAGGGGATCTACTTTAATGAATTTTAAAAATTAAGTAGTTTATATAAATGAGCCTGTAAAAGTGGTTTGAATAACCTACTGAAGCATTTGGTGAGAATAAGTAAGACATCCTGTCTGCCAGGGTCGGCAAACTATAGCCCACAGATAGGTCATCTGTTTTTGTAAATAAAGTTTTATCAGTACACAGCCACATGTATTTTCATATTTTCTGTGTTGTCCCTGGCTGCTTTCACACTACAGCAGCAGAGTTGATTAGATACAACAGAGACTGTATGGGCCCTCAAGCCTAAAATAGTTATTATCTGGTCTTTGAAGGAAAAGGTTGCTAGCCCCTACAGAATGCTATTAACTGACCTAGCAAACGTTTTTTCAGAATAATATGTTGTTGCTGTTAGGTGCCATCGAGTTGGTTCCAACTCATAGCAACCCTGTGTACAACAGAATGAAACACTCCCTGGTCCTGCACCATCCTCACACACAATCGTTGTTTCGCTTGAGCCTATTGTTGCAGTCGCTGTGTCAATCCATCTCGTTGAGGGTCTTCCTCGTTTTCAGTGGCCCTCTGCTCTACCAATCATGAGTTCCTTCTCCAGGGACTGATCCCTCCTAATAACATGTCCAAAGTATGTGAGACGTCGTCTTGCCATCCTTGCTTCTAAGGAGCATTCTGGTTGTACTTCTTCCAAGGCAGATTTGTTCATTCTTTTGGCAGTCCATGGTATATTCAGTATTCTTGGCCAACACCATAATTCAAAGGTGTCAGTTCTTCAGTCTTCCTTATTCATCGTCCAGCTTTCACATGCATATGAAGCAACTGAAAATACCACGGCTTGGGTCAGCTGCACCTTAGTCTTCAAAGTAACATCTTTGCTTTTCAACACTTTAAAGAGATCTCTTGCAGCAGATTTGCCCAGTGTAGTGTGTCTTTTGATTTCTTGACTGCTGCTTCCATGGGTGTTGATTGTGGAGCCAAGTAAAATGAAATCCTTGACAACTTCAATCTTTTCTCCATTTGCCATGATGTTGTTCATTGGTCCAGTTGCGAGGATTTTTGTTTTCTTTATGTTGAGATGCAATCCATACTGAAGGCTGTGATCTTTGATCTTCATCAGTAAGTGTTTCAAGTCCTCTTCACTTTCAGCAAGTAAGGTTGTGTCACCTGCATAACACAGGTTGTTAATGAGTCTTCCTCCAATCCTGATGCCCTGTTCTTCATATAGTCCAGCTTCTTGGATTATTTGCTCAGCATACAGATTGAATAAGTGTAGTAAATGGATACAACCCTGACAGACAACTTTCCTGACTTTAGACCTGACTTTGAATGGAATAATATAGGTGGTCATAAGTCAAAAGTTGAAGAACTGTGGAATGTTTGGCCACATATTCAAACTTCCTTTTGTTTTGTAATACTTCTTTTTAAATAAATAATAGGCAAACAGGAAGCTTCTCTTTATTTT
This sequence comes from Elephas maximus indicus, assembly GCF_024166365.1. Lineage (NCBI taxonomy): Eukaryota > Metazoa > Chordata > Mammalia > Proboscidea > Elephantidae > Elephas > Elephas maximus. The sequence goes on along the minus strand of NC_064836.1, from coordinate 80,929,624 downwards.
ACAAGATAGAAGTGGTCACTGAAGCTGCTTCATTTTTTAGTGGCTTGCTTGCTTCAAGTGTGGTAATCTGATGTATGAAGCAAAACCCAGAAGCTTCAGAGTGGGAAGCTCCTGCCTCACTGGAAATGGGAATCTCATCCTCTGTGTGTGAGACCCTCCCAGCATTTTCACTGTGCTTTGGTTTTCCTCGTTTTACTTTTCTTGTAAATAATTTTCCTTGAGCACTAACTTACATGCCTATTTATGCTTACCATTTTATTTAATGCCCTTATTTGACGTTATCTTAGTTTAAAAAGGTGAATTTATATGTTGAGTTAGGTAGATGGATGGGTAAGTAGGTTTTTTTTTTAATTACTGTTGAAACACTTAGCGAACATGTAATGTGTGCCAGCTATGTGTCAGGCCCTCGTCTAGGCAGTTTGGATATTGCAGGAAATAAGACTAGATGCCTTCTGTCATGAGGTATACATTCTAGTTGAGAGATAAACAAAGAGTTTCCTATTGTACATGTCTCTGTGGGGAGGGCTGGTTAGTATTTACATTATGTGGGGGATTAGTGAAGGCCTGTCTGAGGAGGTGAATTTGAACTGAGAAGGAACGGCCCTGTGCAGACCTGGTGAGAAGAATGTTCCAGATAAAGGAACAGCACATACAAGGCCCTGAAGCAGGAGTTTTAAAGGGCAGAATGCAGGTCCGATTGGTTAGAGCACACCCAGTGAGCAGGGGCAGGGGGAAGGATATAGAAAGGCCAGGTAGTATTGCCCATGGTAAGACAGGTGCTCTGACCAGTAACTTTGTACTGTATTTTTAGAAATAGTCCACACTCACAAACGTTCTTCAGTGCCTCCAAGAGGTGGGGTTTCTGAAAATGGTTGTGGTTGAAAATGGGGTGAGTCCTCCTGCAGATTTAAGATATTTCCTAAAACCTTGCTTCATCGTGGTCTCCAAGAAGATTACTTAAAGAGTATTTGAACACTTCTTTAAAAAAAAAAAAAAAAGGGGGGTGGGGAAGGTGCCCTGGTGGCACAGTGGTTAAGAGCTCGGCTGCTAACCAAAAAGTCAGCAGTTCGAACCTACCAGCTGCTCCTCGGAAACCCCTTGGGGCAGTTCTGCTCTGTCTTGTAGGGTCATTATGAGTTGGTATCGACTTGGCAGCAACAGATTTTTTGGTTTTGGTATTCTAAAAAAAAGACCCATTCTAAAAGATTCCTGCATTCTGCACTAACTCTTGCTTTATTTTTATCTGATTATTTCTTTCTCCTTTTTGATCCTGCCATTCAGACTTGGAGAAAGTATAGCAGCAAACAATGCCTATAGACAACAGGAAGCAGACCGTATGCCCAGAAGAGCGCCTTTGCAGTCATTAAACCACAGCTTCCCAGCGTCAGTGAAGTGTTTAACTCCTCCCCTTTTGAAGGATAATGTTCCTGGATTGAACATTGAGGAATTAATAGAGAAGCTTCAGTCTGGAGTGGTGGTGAGTGATAAATGATAATTATAAATAGGGTTAAAGTGGTACATACCAGCCAAATGACAACCCTGGTTATAACATTTATTTAAACAGCTTTAGATGCATATTCCATCACTGAAATCTTAACCTTTTTAGGTTTATTTTAGAATATAAAAGTAACAATTTTCTGGAAAGTTTGGGAAGAAAGGAAGACTCAGTCATAAAATTCCGACATTTTAACACATTTGCCGTTCTTTTCCTAATTGCCCCACACCCCACAGCTTAAGAAATACTTTTAAAATTCCCACGAGCGTATCAAATCTTACCTCGAAATTGTTCTGCAATGTCCGGGTTAGTGACTGCTTCTGACCCACCCAATATGGCATTAATTGTTTTATTTTGTTATTCATTAAATTTTAATTATTTAGATTCATGGTAGGCATTTATTTGTTATTTATTTGTCTAATGTTGAAGTTTTCTGACCTTTGAACTCTGTTATATTAAAACCTAGGTAAAGGATCAGATTAACGACGTGAGGATTTCGGACATAATGGATATATATGAGATGAAATTGTCCACTTTAGCCGTGAGTGCTAACTTATTTAATTATGTGTAACAATTAAACTTCAATAAATGTTTTTTCTGTAATTGCTAACGGTCAGTGGTATATTTTCTTATAGTCCAAAGAAAGCAGGCTACAAGATCTCTTGGAAGCAAAAGCTCTAGCCCTTGCACAAGCCGATAGACTGATTGCTCAGTATCGCTGTCAAAGAACTCAAGCAGAGACTGAGGTATGTACGACATTAAAACATGCCTGATTAGTAGAAAAATAAATAATGAAGTAAAACATGTACCCAAAAAATCAAACCCATTGCCATCAAGTTGATTCCAACTCATAGCGACCCTGTAGGACTGAGTAGAACTGCCCCACAGGGTTTCCGAGGCTGTAATGCTTACAGAAACAGACTGCCACATCTTTCTCCCATGGAGCATCCAGTGAGCTGGAACTTCCAGCCTTTTGATGAGCAGCTGAGCACTTTAACCACTATGCTACCAGGGCTCCTAAAACATGTACAAAATACTAATTATATGCTTTTTACTCTAACAGAAATTCTTCTCAGCATTTGACACAGGTACTCCCTCTATCTTGAAACTCCCCTTTAATTTTGGTTACGTCATTATTTTCTGATCTTTTTTCTATCCTTTGGATATTCTTCAATATACTTTATGAGCCTCTCTTCTTCCACTAAACTCTTCAGCGTTGAGGTTGCCCAAGATTCTGTTCTGTGCCCTTTTTCCCTTCTTACATGATTCATGGGTTCAACCATTACCAAAATGTTGATGCCCCAGTTTTTTGTCTAGCCCAGATCTTTTGCTAAGCACTAAAAGCCTGTGTACCTCCATTTAGATATGTAGCAAACACTTTCAGCTCAGCGTAATGAGCCCTGAACTCATCACCTCGCCCCTTTTTAAAAATTTCTTTGTTTTGTATTCCACCTGCTGCTGTTAGAGTTGTCCAATAAGAAACCTGGAAACCATGCAGTTTACCTCCCACAATTAATCATTTGCCATGTCTCGTTGCTTCTTCCTCCTCAGTATTCCTCATTTCTGCCTCATCCCTGTTCCCACCGCTGTGCTGTCTGGGTCAGCCCCGTTCCATTTTCCACATGAGTCACAGCAGTCTCCTAGTTGGTCTTCCTACTTCAGTCTAGCACCCTCTTCCCAATCGCCCTCTACACTGCCGCCAAGGTGCTGTCTCCCTTGTGTTTATCCTTCCCCCCAACACACACACACACACACACACACATCTTTCTGAGGCAGTAATCTGATCCTGTCACTCCTGTGCTGAGTATCCTCCATAGTGCTCCCCACTGCTCTCAGAATATAATCTATATTCCTGAGTTTGGAGTACAAGGATCCTAACTACTTGTCAGGCGTCATCTTGCAATGCCACTCGCTCTCTGCAGTCAGCCATATTAGACCAGTTTGCAGTTCCAGAACCTGCCATACACCTGCGTTTACCTGCCTTTGCACTTGCTGTTTCCTCTGTCTGGAGCACTTTTTCCTCTCTTTCTTTGCCTAACTCATATTCCTTCAGATTTCATTTTAAATACCTCCATTTCCCAGAACCTTTCTCTGACCTTTCTCTTCCTGCATATGTGTTTGTTGATCCTTCCTTTAACCATTTGCACTGTGCTTAACTCCATATCACACTTATCCCATATGGAAACTATTATCTCCCTGCCCTCTCCATCATGACGTCAGGGACAGTTTCTGTATAGCCAGGCCTAGTGTAGCGCTCAGTACGTGGTGAGTGCTTTTAGGTTTGGCATTATGCTAAGTAAATAAAAACCAAGATAATAAAGGCATTATATTGTACATTAGGTCCCCGGGCAGTGCAAAGAGTTTGTACTCAACTTTTAACCAAAAGGTTGGCAGTTCAAACCCAGCAGCACTGCAGAAGAAAGGCCTAGCAACCTGCTTCCATAAAAAATTACAGCCAAGAAAACTGTATGCAGCCGTTCTACTCTAATACATGAGGTCGCCATCAGTTGGAGCCAATTTAATGACAATGAGTTTGTTTCCCAGCAGATGCAAATGAATCTAGACAATTGATATCATTTGTAATGAATTATAATAAAGTTTTTCTGGCTTTTGCAAGAGGCATTAAAATCAGTGATAAGTAAAATACCTTTTAAATCCTTTTGGAATAAAGATATTCTAAAAAATATAAATAAATCCTATCGTATTCTTTTTTTCTTATTTTAACATGGGTGCATTATCTTCACAGGTCTGTTGAATTTTTCATAAATTCCAAGAAAGAAAATTAGTGGTATTAAAAACCCCTCTCCTTATAAGCCACATTATTGTATTCTGTGTCTATTAGACACGTCTTGCATTTTATTAAAGAGTGTAGTGTTTTATCAATGTTATTGGAAAGGCTTCTTATAAAAGCATCCCTAAATAATTGGGATTACTGCATTACATTCTATATTATAAAAGCAGAGAAGGGCTTAGGCATTTAACTGGCATGGTAGAATAAGTAGTATTTAGGGTTGGTGGGGAGTTCACTTCTCATTCTGGTTGCTTTTCTGCTTCAATATGTTTCATGTCAGATTGTTTTGTATCAATTGTAGGTCGTTTTCCCTGAATTTTCACACATTCACTTTAAGCATCTGTAATGGAGCTAAGGTCTTATTCTTACCTGAAATGGAATAACTTATGTCTGCAAATTGTGTTTTGACATCTAAACCCAAGGACTCTACCCTTTTAGTTGAGTATTATATGTAAAATTTATAAGCCAAGAGCCACCATCATGTTACAATTATTCATTTATTTCCATTAATCTGCTTATAATGAGAAGGTTGTTATTAGAGCAGTCTATTAAATAAACTATATCAGTATCAGATTTATTAGAAGTAGCTAAGTAGTCAATATATTTGACTAATACAACCTTACATAGCCCAATAGATGCTAGCCTATGAGTTGTTTGGTAAATCTTCTGAATTGTAGAAATGGAGCATATTATGTAAATAATGTTGCAAAAGTCTGTGTTCTTCTGTTTCATTTTAAGGCACGGACACTTGCGAGTATGTTGAGAGAAGTTGAGAGAAAAAATGAAGAGCTTGGTGTGTTGCTGAAGTCACAGCAGGTTGAATCAGAAAGAGCCCAGAGTGATATTGAGCACCTCTTTCAGCATAATAGGAAGTTAGAGTCTGTGGCTGAAGAACATGAAATACTGACAAAGTCTTACATGGAACTTCTTCAGAGGTAAATTAATAAAGTAAAAGTTTCTGTATAAGGTTAGAACCTAGAACGAACCCACACTGTTTCTTTTTTTGTGGCCCTAAAATCTTTTCTGAATCATTTCGTGTGTTCTGATCATATCATAAATTTCAGTAGTGAGCGAGAAACTAAGTCCTAGTGAAATGAAGTATTGATTCCTCAAACGCAGTGTTGAAGTTGGAAACAGAATACAGGTCTGTCTCCTTCTGGGTGACTCTGCTTTTATTTCTTCATATAGTCATTTGGGGCATAAGTTCCACATGATAATTTTTTTTGTCTATTTTATTCACTAACAAATCCGTAGGGTCTAAAACAGGGCTTGATAGTCAGCCCCTCCATACGTATTTGTTGAATGCACTGGATTATAAAAATAAAAGCACTCTGAGGAACTTACTTATTGTTTTAAGATTGGTTAAGATTTGTAAAAAATGTCCCACTGTTAACATGCTATTAATACAAAAAGGTAGAATTTTATTTAGCTTTGCAAGGCCCACAGGCTTAGTTGCCCACCAATTAAAAATGAAGGGCAGAAAATGAATAGCATCTAGAAAACTTGTGACAAGGTGATTTCCAAATAGGACGTTTTCCCTTCTTTTTTTTTCCAAAGTCTGGTTGTTTGAGGCAGCACAAGTAGAATGCATGATTAATACAGGAAGTAGTCTAAGATAAATATGTGATTTCCAGAACCTACTGAGGAATCCCTGGGTGGTACAAATGGTTAAGCACTCAACTACTAGCCAAAATATTGGCAGTTCGAACCCACCCAGAGGCGCCACGAAAGACAGGCTGGCGTCTGCTTCCAAAAGGTCACAGCCTTGAAAACCCTACGGAGCAGTTCTGCTCTGACACACGTGGGGTTGCCATGAGTCGCATTCCACTCAGTTGTGGCTAACAACAGCAGAGCCTACTTATGAAGTAACTTCAAGCCTTGAAGAGCCAGGCGGGTTAACAAGTAAATGAACCTGGTTGGGGAAAGGCCATTTGTAATCATAGAGACTATCTAAAGGCATTCAAATTTTTGAAAATCCTATGTAGGGCAAATAAACACTTCTGCTGGCCAATTTTGGACAGTGCCACCAGTTTTTTATCTTTGTACTTAGTGAAATATAAGGAGTATTTTATGATTGAGATAGTTGAGTTTCAGAGTATCACCTTAGAGTTTCATCTGTGTTATCTTGCAGGTAAAGATGCAGAGCTTTAAAGGGCAAAAGAAATTTAGAATCCCAAACTTCCTAATTACTAGAAATATTTATTCATTGATTTGACATTTTTAATTAAACACATATCATACCCAAGAGGCTAATGAATGATAACATCATTAATTTTTTAAAGCGTTATTCTTTTATAATTGTTTTAATTTCTAGACTTAACTCTAATGATATCTGTACGTATTTTATAGCAAATTATGTAATGCAATATCATCTGTGAAATAAAGCTCTATAAAAATACCTATAAAGATGAGGTTAATACTCCACGTGTTCGCATTTCACGGTAGTGTTTACATCAGTCAGCAAAGACGTATCTTTACAGCCTTTTAGAGTTGATATAATTCTGTGCCCTACAGTATATACAATTTAGTTAGAAGAAATAATAAACACTGTGCTATAAGAGTTTCTCTTCTCCATCATATGTTTTTCTCCTTTAAGATATTCACGTATCTGTTTTCTTTTCAGGAATGAAACTACAGAAAAGAAAAATAAAGATTTACAGATCACATGTGAATCTCTGAATAAACAGATAGAGACAGTGAAAAAGTTGAATGAATCACTCAAGCAACAAAATGAAAAGTAAAAATCTCCAGTTCTTTCTTCTAATTTATTTTGGATTTTTCAAAAACAATAATTCTCTTTCTCTGCAGAACATTGTTTATTAAAAAATACATTTGGCAGAATTTAAGAGTAATTACTGTTCCTGTAAAACTTTTGCTTAAACTACTTGTTGGGGAGAAGTGGCATGGTTCATTGATTTTTTTTTTTTTTTTCTTTTCCCCTACATTTTTTTTATAACCTCAGAACTATTGCCCAATTAACAGAGAAGGAAGAACAAAGAAAAGAAGTACAGAACCTGCTAGTAGACAGAGAGTGTAAACTAGCAAGTAAGTAGCTCCTTATTTGTTAAATTGTTTCTTAACAAATCTTATGTTGAAAGAAAAGCGTGAATGATTTTTATTTTGCTTTTTCATTATTTTCCAGTTCTCTTGTTTTTTTAAACCATAAACCACATCCTAAACAGCTTCTCTTGTCTTGCCACAACATTTCACCAAAGCAGTTTATTTGGGGAGGTCAAATTGAAATTTGGGGCTTATAGGAAGTGATTGCCCTTTATAAAATAATTTTTTTTTTTTAAGAAACACAACAGCAGGTGGCAGTGCTAGGTAACTTTTAGTTTCTAGCTTCTTAATGGTACCAAACCCATCGCCTTCAAGTGGATACTGACTCACAACAACCCTATAGGACAGAGTACAGCTGCCCTTTAGGGTTTCCAAGGAGTGCCTGGTGGATTCAAACTGCCGACCTCTTGGTTAGCAGCTGTAGCTCTTAACCACTACGCCACCAGGATTCTTCCAAAAAAAAAAAAAATGGTAGTAGCTGTGAAATGATTCACAAAAACTTGTTTTTCTAACTAACTTGTCTTGGAGCAGAGATACCTACCTGTATTATTTTTGATTGTTTTCTCTCTCCCTTTCTCTGCTAACCCTTAAACTCTGAGGACTGTCCTTTTCTTCTCTACTGTATGTTATGTTTAGAGTAGAGGAAAAGGGAAACACATGGGGATTTTGCACTTTCTGTTTTATACTTGTATAAATCAAAAAGAAACCTGCTACTATCAAGTTGATTCCGACTCATAGCAACCCTAAAGGACAGAGTGGAACTGCCCCATAGAATTTCCAAGGAGGCCTGCTGGATTTGAACTGCAAACCTTAACCATTATGCCACCAGGATTTCCTAATACTTGCATAGGAGGCGGGTTTCGTAGTGTTTTCTATTCAGTACGTACTGTAAAGTTTATATGTCCAGCAAGATTTTTTGTGATCTGCCTAGACATTTTTTCTCGTATAATAGCTACTAATCCTTTTCAGAGTAATACCAATAAAAGACCTCTGAGATACAGCCAACTGTTTATTTGTTTGCTTTTTAAGACTTGCAACAAAAAGCAGTAGTACAAGAAGAAAAGATTGAAACTTTACAAAAAGAAAAGGAAGATAAGGAAGAAACCATTGACATCCTTAGAAAAGAATTAAGCAGAACAGAACAGATAAGAAAAGAGTTGAGCATTAAGGTAAGAGCCTGTTCAAGTTTTCCTTTGAGGTAAAGTGATGAAGTCTTATTTTATGTGAAGAGTGGACTTGGGCAGCTAATATTCTGTTTCCTTAGTAATTTTGTTTAGAAGATATTAGGATCTCAAAGTGGTTTGACTCATTTATTATGAAATCCCTCTCACAATGTGAAAACCTGTATTTCCTAAAATCATCCAACATATATTAAGTACATACTGTGTGCCAGCACTTAGCTGCTTTCAGGTGGGCAAAGCATACAGCAAGGGGCCCCCAGTTCTTGGTGTCACAAACAGGTAGCTGTATAAAGTATATAGCCTGCGGCGCTTTGCTTATAGGGACGGTAATAATAATAGCTCAGATTTGTTTGGAACTTTATAATTGGCAAAGGAGTCTTAAACATTTGCTTTTTTAATCTTCCTCACTGTAACAAATATTAAATATAAATATTTTCAACTTACAAATGAAGAAACTGAGTCTCCGGTTAAGTTACTTGCTCGAAGTCACACCGTCAATAAATGACAAAATAGACTTAAATATTCTGAATTGAAGTCCCACGGCTCTTTCTACATTATCATCGTTGTGTACCCTGAGTAGTAGCTGTGAATAGTGCTTTCTGACCCATTGACTTACTACCAGGCAGATGAGAACAGACCAGGATTAAACAGCTGTCTGAACTACTACAGAGCATGAGTGAAAGAAAAGGCATAAAATTTAATGGCATATTCAGATTTCCTGGCTCTGTTTTAATTTGATTATTTTCATAGTAATTCTAAGTAGAAGTATGTAGTATTTTCAGCATCATTTCAGCTGCTACGTTGACTGAAAAAGGCAAGTTGAAAGCATCTTCCCAATTTGTATTTTATTGTTTAATGATTATTTATCTTAAACTTTTCATGTAAAAAAGTTGACTAAAATATAATGCATACTTATAATGTGTCTTTTGATGTGGTTATCTTACAAATAAAAGATAAAGACACCTTAAAATCTCTGTGGAGAGAGAGTATGCTAAGTTGTTTTTTTCCCCCTCTTCCCCATCCCTTAGGCTTCCTCCCTAGAAGTTCAAAAGGCCCAATTAGCAAGTCGTTTGGAAGAAAAAGAATCTCTGGTGAAACTTCAACAAGAGGAACTGAACAAACACTCGCACATGATAGCCATGATCCACAGCCTAAGTGGTGGGAAAATAAACCCAGAGACCGTGAATCTCAGTATATAGACATGATGGCGTGTGGAGTCTGTCATCTAATATTTTTCATTTGTTTATTTGTTGTGGGGTAGGGGAGGCAAGGCGCGACTCCAAAACAATAGGAAATTATTATCCAGTGATTAATTTAGTAAAGATCCTGACCTGATACATGTTTTTATTTGCTTTTTTTTAAATAGATATTTTTAAAGTTTTCCTTTCTATTTCTGGCTTCTTCTATTGTGTAAAGCTTTCTTTGGTTCTTACATCAGGATATTCTTATCACGCTGTCATCATGTTTCTGCTTTCCATTCTCTTTTTATCTTATTTATTCTCATTTGTGACTATTTTGATTTTCAAATCAAACTTTCATGATATAACAATGCTAAAGATTCTTAAATTAAAAATACAATTGATAAAAAGAGAAAAGGTACAGTATTGCTAGAGAAGTTTTTCTCTACAGTAGCACTAAAGAAATAGAATAATTTTTATTACGTCATTTAAGATGTATGTCATATGTTCTAAATTTGAAAAAAGATCCAATGAATAGCTATCAGAAGTAATGTAGAATTAAAAAATAGCTGTGTTAAATGATTACATTGTCATATAAAGAACTATGTGATAACTTATAGAATTTTTTATATCCAGTTTTTTTATTCTTTTTAAAATGGTGCATATTGACTCACCATATCACTTCCAATCAATGAATGAATTTCTTATGATTTCCATAAGAATAATTCCAATTCTGTTTTTGCTACATATTTAGAAATTCAGTGTTTGCTGCTAATTCTGATGTGAATTGCATTTAATGTATTATCTTAGAGCTAAATAGTTTTTAATTGGACCATTTTATTTTAAAAGAATAGGTTAAATATCTTTATTCACATATTTCTTGAGTACAAGGGAATTTTTCAGTATTTTTCATTTGAATCAAATGATGTAAGTAGTGTGTTTATGAAAAGTATTCATATCAATATTTTGATATTACCACCATTCATTTTAGCATTTTCTTCTATAGCTGCTTGTTTTTAGTGAGTTTAGAAGCATACTTCTAATTTTTAACCATAGTATTTCTGAATTTATGTTTAGAATATTTGTATACCTTTTGTACAGTTTTGCAAATTTTTAAACATTGTGCAGAGTAAAACGTGTTAAATTGCTGCTTGTTCTGTAGAGGTACATTCTGTTTTCTTTTGAAGCAACATACATTTTCAGTTTAATATGAAAAAAATGTTTAAATGCATGGATATGACCGAAAAACTAAAAGTAGACTTTCATCTTGCCTAGGTTTTGCCTTAGTTTTGTAAAATAAGTGAGTGAATTAATAAAAAGTTCTGGGGAAAATCAAACAATTTAGAAACTCTTGTCAAGACATTGAGCCTAGCCCAGTGCTACCCAGTAGGACTTCTCTGTAGTAATGGAAATACTCTAGATCTGTGCAGTCAGGTATCACAGCTATTAGCCATGTGTGGCTGTTGGGTACTTGCCATGTGGCTAGTGCAACCGAAGAGCTAAATGTTAAATTTTATCTAATTTTAATTAATTTAACATTAAATAGTCACCCTGCTAGTTAATACAGATCTAGCCCATTCTTGCAAGTACGCATTTATTTGAATGTATGTGCCTCTTAGAAACCTCTACAGGCAGAGACTCCATGTATTTCCTGTAGCCTTGTTTTGAATACAGCTATAACTTTCTTCCCGACCTCTTCTTTCTGAAGAGGGAAAAGTGTATGTAAGTTTTGAAGGTGAGTACTATCACTTCTATTTTTCCTATCTTTCTCTCTTGTAGCACCTTTCATATTGTTTTTCCTAATAACCCTAGTATAATGAGTACTTCTATTTTTGCTTTTTGATTTTGTGTGCCTGAGATTAAAGAAAACATAAGCATGCTTGTGTGTATGGTTTTTTCCTTTGATTAAAAAAAAGAAATGTTATTTTAAGGAACTTCGAGCCACCACCACAGTTAGGATTTTACAAATGATTTGTGTGTGTGTCTGTTTTCTAAGGTAAAAACAAAACTTAGTAAATGCACCCGTATACTGGGATTCTTCAGACTCTCAGCAGTTTTACTAGGTAGAGTTTTTCTTCAGTAGACATTAACAGAAGTTGTTTTACCATTTACTCTTAACACTTGAACAGATATTTTCTCTTAAAATGCCTCTTAAAATTTAACCAATTAGAGTTTATACTTACCTGTCTTAATTTAATGGCAGAGCAAAGGAAATACTCATTAAAACTTAATGCTGTATCTTGGGAGAAAATTAGCAAACTAGTACCTTTTTAGTTCTATTGTATGTTATAAATAATAAAGACCAGTTATTTTAATAATGTAACAATAGATTGTCTTGAGTTACAACAGTAAGTTAAATGAAAATGTTTTTGGATTTCAACTTATTCCTGAGGCTCGTGCGTATGTTACGGGTACCTCTGATCAAGATATGTTCTCTAAAAGTCATAGCCATATATTGATGTGATTCTTGCTTTCCTCCTTTCAAACAGGTGTGGAATGCATTTACATTTGTGCCTTTGACTTACATTCTGTTGGGCTAGACATGTCCTGTGCATGACCTGATTTCTCTGCAGGTTATAGGGTCTCTGTCACAGCTACTTAAGTCAGCCATTGTAGCACAGAAGCAGCCATAATAGAGTGTAAATCAATGGGCATGACCGTGTGCCAATAAAACTTGATTTATAAAAATAACCAAAGCTTTCCTATTGGGTGCATAAATATTTATGAATGTTAGATCTTACTTATTAATTAGTTCTTATCCTTAAGAAATGTGCCACTTTAGTAATAATCTTTGTCTTGAGATCTACGTTGAGGTTGCCACTCCAGCCTTTTTATGTTTTTTGTTAGCATGGTATGTCTTTTTATATTGATTTACTTTTAACCTGTGCCTCTACATATAAAATGCATGTTTTATAGACACCATACAGTGGGGTCTTTTTTATTTATGTTGACAGTATACTTCCTTAACTTTCCACTATCCATTTAGACTTACTCTTGTATCACTTAAGATAAAATGTAGAAACCTATGATTGTATAGGTCCATTTCTCCTCTTACCCTTTGTTATTGTTGTCGTATATATTATATCTATATACTTTCCAGTCCAGTCATCAGATTGGTTCCAACTTATGGGGGCCTGATGTGTGTCAGAAGAAAACTGCTCCAAAGGATTTTCAATGGCTGATTTTTAAAAGGTAGATCACGAGGCCTTTTTCACAGGCACCTCTGGGTGGACTTGAACCTCCAGCTTTTCAGTTAGCTGCCAGGTTCGTTAACCATTTAGAATACCAGGGACTCCCTGTTTATGTTACTGATCCCCAAAACTAACTGTTAAAATTTCTTCTTTAAATGGTAATATGGAGATACCTTGGCCTCCAACATCACCAATATATTTACCTATCTGCATGCTATACTACTTACAGAGCAGCTTCTTTAATGTAACATTACTGTTTGCCCTTTGAAATTAATAAGTGATATGTACAGAAATGCTGCAAATCTCCTTTTCCTCTTCTGACTTTTATCCACTGCCTGAATCAGTTATTATTTTGATGGTCGCCAGATGGTTATTTTACTTTTTTATGAGAGGGAACTGAACATTTTTGTAATGTTCTATAATATGCTAGGAATAGCAGTCTAAATTGCATCATTTATTACATGTCATTGACAAAATGAAAATATTCATAATTCTATAATATAGCACATGCTTCTTCATTTTTTGGTACATATTTTCAAAGCCAAGAATTTCAGTATTGCGTTTTGTAGTTTAAGAAAATGAATATTAGGTATGGCAAGTGTATTGAACATTTTTTCAAACTGCAGGGGCCCTTTGGAAATGATTCTCACTACCCAAACCCCATAATTTAAGAATTGCTTATTTAGATCGTGAGATTCCAATACAGGTAGGCCCCAACTTACAGTGTATTCAAGTTACAACTGTCTTTTTTTTTTTTTTTTTTGGTACATCTTATCATTAGTAATATGTGGTACAGACCTATGTTCACAAAGAGGCCAAGTCGATGCCTGGTTTGAAGGCATTTAAGACAGTCATGCTGCTGCTTGGAGGAAATGCTGCTGGATTTAAATTAAAACCCCCTCTTGGTTACCATTCTGAAAACCCCCAAGCAGTGAAAAACATTGACAAGAAGCTGCTGATCTACTACAGGAGTAACTCCAAGACCTGAATGACAACTGTGTGATTCAGAGACTGGTTTTTAAATTGCTTCACCCCAGAAGTGTGTGCCTACTGCCCTGAAAAGAGCATTTCTTTCAAGTTCTGCTGCTACTTGATAATGCCCCAAGACATCCTCCTCACATAGATGATCTAAATCAAGATGTCAAATTGGTATATCTACCTCCCAGTACCACAGCTGTGATTCAGCTTATGGATCAAGGTGCAATCAACACTTTCAAGACATATTACCTATGCGCTACGTTTGCTCAGGCAATAGCTGCAACAGCTGGAGGTACAGTGATACGTGATTTCTGGAAAAATTATAATACTCTCCAGTGTATGCGGAACATTGCATCCTCCGGGGAGAAGTTATGGGAGAATGTATGCAGGAGGATTGGAAAAAATTGCTGAGTTATGTGAACACACTGCAAGCATTTGATCAGGATAATATGATGGGAAAGATCAGTGCCCACATGACAAGAGCCCTGAATTTAGAACTTGTTATCACCAATGGGGAACAGCTCATAGATCATGAAGGAGGGGAATTTACAGATCAGGACTTACTGAATTTTGAAGAGGAAGTGCTGAAGAAGGAAGAAATAATGAGGAAGAAGGAGAGAAGTTGTCAAAAAACTTTATAATGAAAGGATTAGCTGAAGTTATTTCTAAATTAAATCAGGGGCTTCAGTTTGAGAACGAACCAAAAGCTGATCACTTTGGTAAATAAAGTGACAAAGACAAAGCTTGGGTTTATAAAGATACTGATAAGAAAAGGCAATAATAATGAAAGCTAAAAAGAAAAAAATGAGGTATTCGACTTAAAACCGACTTACAATGGAGTCCTCAGAAGGGAACCCTGTCGTAAGTCAGGAGTTACCTGTATTTGCGTGTGTCATCCCTTGGCCTGACTTCCTCCATGATCACCAATAAATATAAAGTGCATGTTGTCCATAATGATAGATTAGTCATTTGGATTAAGAAAATAATTGTACATTTTTTAGCATTCACAGTCAAGATAACAAAAAAATAATTGAACAAAATTAAAAAACAGCCTGTGCTCCCTGTATACCATTTTAACTCAGAACTGAAATCACTCCTGAGGTTCACCTTTGAGCCAGTGATTAGACAGGCCCATAAAACAATAATACATGTAGCTGAACCACGTATATGAGACTAAACAGATGCACCAGTTCAGGGGCAAGGACAAGAAGCCAGGAGGGGACAGGAAAGCTGGACCAATGGAAATGGGAAACCCAAGGTTGAGAGGGGGAGAGTGTTGACACATCATGGGGTTGGCAATGACTGTCACAGGACAACATGTATTAATTGTTTAATGCAGAACTTTTGCTCTGTAAACCTTCATCTAAAGCACAATTTTAAAAAGGTGTATCCTTTAAAAAGGGAGATTTAATTTGATTTTTATAATGTGGATAATGAGTCTGATAAGTACCTAAAATTGTATGCCACTTTAATCCATAAATTGAGAGGAAATCTTGTAAAATCACAAGAACAGGGGGTCTTTTCGATCTGCAAATTACTTCAAAGTCTTAGAAAGTCTTGCTCTGTTCTTCACTTTATTTTGGACGGACTGATCCTGTCATTCAGAGATTGTTAGGCCTGTTTTGTTTATACTTGTGTTCTAAACATTTCAGAAATACCCTAGAGGAAACTTAATTATCACATTACCGTAAATGAGAGGTATCAGTTCTCAATAGCCAGTTTTTTTTGCACATTGAGCTACAAATAACTCTTCATTAAATATGAGAAGAAAACTAAATGCACTTTTTTAGTTACCTAATTCAAGTCCTTGAAGTTGCCAAGGATTTAATTTTACTTGAATCCACAATCAATGCCCATGGAAGCAGCAGTCAAGAAATCAAATGACATATTGCATTGGGCAAATCTGCAAAAGTCCTTCTTAAAAGCAAAGATGTGGAGACGGAGCCAAGATGGCGGAATAGATGCTTCCCGCGAGCACTCTTTACAACAAAGACCCCAAAAAACAAGTGAAACGAGTGTATTTGTGAGAAGCTGGGAGCCCTGAGCTTCAAAGGCAAGCTTAGAAAACGAACTGAGGGGCAGGGAGTAGAAGAGACCATTCAGAAGGGGAGAGGAGTTACCGAACCTGAATTGCAGGGAGCTCTCAGGCACCATTCCGGAGCAGTGGCAGTGGGCTGGCACTAGCGTTCAGCCAGTTTCCTCACGGAGAAGCAGCCAGCGACACGGCCTTCTCACACCTCTGGAGCCAGAGAAGAACGGCGCTCTCGGAAAAGCTAACTGCTTGTGTATATTTTACCACGCCCCCCCACCCCCAAGCCTGCTTTAGCAGCTGAATTCCCTGGGCTTGAGATAGGCCCTGTTGAGCACCTAGAGCCATCCTCCTGGCCTTGGAGAAGTAAAAAATTTGTACGTGGGGCAAAACATAATTTGCCAGGTTTTTTTTACTAACTGGGGGAGCTCAGGTCAGACGCGGCTCCTGTCCAGGCATAAACGGTCCGTGGACTTTGAGCACCTTTCCCTTATGCATGGACCTGTGTGGGCCTATTTCGGGAGAATAGGCCCTTGTTGGCAGACTCCAACCATTTCAGCTGTGCGGCGGAGAGGTGGATGTGTGGTGTTTGACATTGTTTTGCCTATTGAGCAGCATTCTCACCTACCCACATCAAGGGCCTAAGGACCTGTAGCTCCACTCAGGTCACCCAGCCACCTGCAACAGGGATTCAAGGATAACTGGTACCTTCCAGTCCTCACAACCAAAAACATTGGGTGCCCATGGTCCATCTGCAGAACCTACCCACCTATACACTCTGGGGAACAGAAACACACTTGCATCAGAGACACATGGGGGAAGATTCTCACTCCCCTGCCTCATTCAGAGTGTGACACCCTGCTACAACTAGATACTGGTACCTACACCAACCACCCCCGCCCCTCTAAGACTCTAGGACAAAGCCTGTACCACACACTTGATGATCAGCTACCTGGACACCTGAGCTGAATTCATACAAGAAAAGTGAATGGACTGCTAAACAAATAGACCTAATAACAGCTCTAGCCATCTGGGGACAGGATTTCAGAGCTCCAAAGGCAAAAATAAGCTAGCTCACTCAAGCAACCCATTTGGGTATATCAAAACAAAGCAAGAAGCTACAACACAATAAGCAAGCATAAACTAATACAATAACTTGTAGATGACTTGGGGACAATAGTCAGTATCAAGTCACATAAAGAAACAGCCCATGATCACCTCGGCAAGCTCTCAAAACAAAGAATCCAAGAATCTTCTAGATGAAAGTTCATTCCTGGAATTACCAGAGCCAGAATACAAAAAATTAATATACAGAACCATTCAAGACATCAGGAAGGAAATGAGGCAATACACAGAACAAGCCAAGGAACACACAGATAAAGCAATTGAAGAAATTAGAAAGATTATTCAGGAACATAATGAAAAATTTAATAAGCTGGAAAAATCCATAGACAGCAATCAGAAATTCAGAAGACTAACAATAAAATTATAGAAGTAGACAACTCAAAAGAAGAGCAGAACTGAGCAAGTAGAAGCCAGAATTTCTGAACTCGAAGATAAATCACTTGGCACTAATATATTTGAAGAAACATCAGATGAAAGAATTTTAAAAAAGTGAAGAAACCTAAGAATCATGTGGGACCCTATCAAGAGAAATATCCTATGAGAGATTGAAGTACCTGAACAGGGATGGATAACAGAAAATACAGAGAGAATCGAAGATTTGTTGGCAGAAAACTTCCCTGGTATCATGAAAAATGAGAAGATATCTATCCACAATGCTCATCGAACTCCACGTAAGGTAGATGTTAAAAGAAGGTCACCAAGACGTAATCAAGCTTGCCAAAACCAAAGATAAAGAGACAATTATAAAAGCAGCAAGGGATAAAAGAAAAGTCACCTACAAAGGAGAGCCAATAAGAATAAGCTCGGACTACTCGGCAGAAACCATGCAGGCAAGAAGGCAATGGGATGAAATATTTTAAAAGTTGAAGGAAAAAAATTGCCTGCCAAGAATCATATATCCATCAAAACAGTCTCTTAAATATGAAGGTGAAATTAAGACATTTCCAGATAAACTCAAGTTGAGGGAATTTGTAAAAACCAAACCAAAACTACAAGAAATACTAAAGGGAGTTCTTTGGTTAGAAAATCAATAATATCAGGTATCAACCCAAGACTAGAACACCGGGCAGAGCAATCAGAAGTCAACCCAGATAGGGGAAAAAAAAAAAAAAAATCCTCAAAACAGGGTAACAGCGACGTAATTATATAAAAGAAAGCAGCATTAAAACAATAAAGAGGGACTAAGAACTGCAATCATAAATCTTCCATATGGAGAGGAAGATAGAGCGATACAAAGAAATAAAAGTTTTAAATTTAGAAAAATAGGTGAATAATAAGGTAACCACAAAGGAGACAAACTATCCTACGCAACAAAATAAAATTCAAGACAAAAATAGAGACTCAACAGAGACAAAATCAACAACGAATATGAGGAAAGAACAGTAAATAAAGATAATCTACTCAGCACATAAAATTAAGTGGGAAAGAGAAACTGTCAACATGCAAAAAGAGATATCAAAATGATAGCACTAAATTCACACCTATCCATGGTTATGAAGAATGTAAATGGACTAAATAGACCAATAATGAGAGTGGCAGAATGGGTTACAAGATCTGTCTGTATGCTGCCTACAGGAGACACACCTTACACTTAAAGACACAAACTAAAACTCAAAGGATGGAAAAAAATATATCGAGCAAACAATCAAAAAAGAGCAGAAGTAGCAATATTAATTTCTGACAAAACAGACTTTAAAGTTAAATTCATCATAAAAGATAAGGAAGGACACTATATACTGATTAAAGGGACAATATACCAAGAAGATATAACCATATTAAATATTTACGCACCCAATGACAGGGCTGCAAGATACATAAGACAATCCTTATCAGCATTGAAAAGTGAGATAGACAGCTCCACAATAATAGTAGGAGACTTCAACACACCATTTTCAGTGAAGGACAGCATCTAGAAAGAAGCTCGATAAAGACACGGAAGATCTAAATGCAGCAATCAACCAATGTGACCTCACAGACATACAGAACACTCCACCCAACAGCAACCAAGTATACTTTCTTTTCTAGTGCATATGGAACATTCTCTAGAATAGACCACATATTAGGTCATAAAACAAACCTCAGCAGAATCCAAAACACTGAACTATTACAAAGCATATTCTCTGACCATAAGGCCATAAAAGTAGAAATCAATACCAGAAAAAGCAGAGAAAAGAAATCAAACACTTAGAGACTGAGCAATAAATACCTTGCTCAAAAAAGACTGGATTATAGAAGGCATTAAGGATGGAACAAAGAAAGTCAGAGAATCCAATGAGAATGAAAACACTTCCTATCAGAACTTTTGGGATACAGCAAAAGCAGTGCTCAGAGGCCAATTTATATCAATAAATACACATATCCAAAAAGAAGAAAGGGCCAAAATCAAAGAATTATCCCTGCAACTTGAACAAATAAACAGAGAGCAACAACAACAACAAAAAAACCCTCAGGCATCAGAAGAAAACAATAATTAGAGCAGAACTCAATGAAATAGAAAACAGAATAACAATTGAAAGAATTAACAAGACCAAAAGCTGATTCTTTGAAAAAAATCAACAAAAATTGATAAGCCACTGGCCAAACTGACAAAAGAAAGACAAGAGAGGAAGCAAATAACCTGAATAAGAAATAAGATGGGTGATATTACAACAGACCCAACGAAATTAAAAGAATCATATCAGATTACTATGAAAAATTGTACTCTAACAAATTTGAAAACCTAGAAGAAATGGATGAATTCCTAGAAACACACTATCTACCTAAACTAACACAAACAGTAGACCCGTAACGAAAGAAGAGATTAAGAAGGTAATCAAAACGCTCCCAACAAAAAAAGCCGTGGTCAGGACGGCTTCACTGCAGAGTTCTACCAAACTTTCAGAGAAGAGTTAACACCACTACTACTAAACGTATTTCAGAGCATAAAAAAGGACGGAATACTCACAAACTCATTGTATGAAGCCGGCATATCCCTGATACCAAAACCAGGTAAAAACCCACTGCTGTCGAGTCAATTCCAATACCAATCCTATAGGAC
The DNA here is from genome assembly GCF_024166365.1 of Elephas maximus indicus. Taxonomy (NCBI): domain Eukaryota; kingdom Metazoa; phylum Chordata; class Mammalia; order Proboscidea; family Elephantidae; genus Elephas; species Elephas maximus. Next base: position 80,909,559 of record NC_064836.1, on the reverse strand, counting down.
AGAGTAGAACTGCCCCATAGAGTTTCCAAGGAGTGCCTGGCGGATTTGAACTGCTGACCTCTTGGTTAGCAGCTGTAGCACTTAACCACTACGCCACCAGGGTTTCCAAACCAGGCAGAGACACCACAAAAAAAGAAAATTGTAGACCTATATCCCTCATGAACTTAGATGCAAAAATTCTCAACAAAATTCTAGCCAATAGAATTCAACAACATATCAAAAAATAATAATAATAATTCACTGTAACCAAGTGGGATTCATACCAGGTATGCAGGGGTGGCTGAACATTAGAAAAAACAGTAATGTAATCCATCATATAAATAAAAGACAAGAATCAAGTGATTTTATCAATTGATGCAGAAAAGGCATTTGACAAAGTCCAACACCCGCTCATGATAAAAACTCTCAGGAAATAGGAATAGAAGGAAAATCCCTCAACATAATAAAGGGCATTTATGGAAAGCCAACAGCATCCTAAATGGACAGAGTCTGAAAGCATTCCCACTGAAATAGGGAACCAGAGGAGGATGCCCTTTATCACCGCTCTTATTCAACATTGAGTTGGAGGTCCTAGCCAGGGCAATTAGGCTAGATAAAGAAATAAAGGGCATCCAGATTGGCAAGGAAGAGGTAAAAGTATCTGTATTTGCAGATGACATGATCTTATACACAGAAAAACCTAAGGAATCCTCCAGAAAACTACTGAAACTAAGAGTTCAGCAGAGTATTGGGATATAAGATAAACATACAAAAATCAGTTAGATTCCTCTACACCAACAACAACAACAAAAAAAAAAAATCAAAGAGGAAATCACCAAATCAATGCCATTTACAGTAGCCCCCCAAAAATAAAATACTTAGGAATAAATCTTACCAGAGATGTGAAAGACTTATACAAAGAAAACTACAGTACACTTCTGCAAGAAACCAAAAGAGACTTACATGAGTGGAAGAACATACCTTGCTCATGGATAGGAAGACTTAACATTACAAGAATGTCTATTCTGCCAAAGGCAATTTATACATTTAATGCAATTCTGATTCAAATTCCAACGGCATTCTTTAAGGAGATGGAGAAACAAATCACCAACTTCACATGGAAAGGAAAGAGACCCCGGATAAATAAGGCGTTACTGAAAAAGAAGAACAAAGTGGGAGACCTGACTTTACCTGATTTTAGAACCTATTATACTGCCACAGTCATCAAAACAGCCTGCTACTGGTAAAACAACAGGTACATAGACCAATGGAACAGAATTGAGAATCCAGACATAAATCCATTCACATATGAGCAGTTGATATTTGACAAAGGTCCCAAAATAGTTAAATGGGGGAAAAGACAGTCTTTTTAACAAATGGTGCTGGCATAACTGGATGTCCATGTGCACAGAAAGGAAACAAGACCCACACCTCACTCCATGCACAAAAATGAGCTCAAAATGGATCAAAGACCTAAATTTGAAACCTAAAATGATAAAGATCATGGAAGAAAGAATAGGGACAACGTTAGGAACCCTATTTCATGGCATAAACAGTATACAAAACATTATTAAGAATGCAGAAGAAAAACTAGATAACTGGGAGCTCCTAAAAATCAAACACCTATGCTCACCCAAAGACTTCAACGAAAGAGTAAAAAGACTTCTTACAGACTGGGAAAAAGTTTTTACCTATGACATTTCCGAGCAGTGCCTGACCTCTAAAATCTACATGATACTGCAAAAACTCAACTACAAAAAGACACCCAATTAAAAAATGGGCAAAAGATACGAACAGACACTTCACTAAAGAAGACATTCAGGTAGCCAACAGATACATGAGAAAATGCTTATGATCCATAGCCATTAGAGAAATGCAGATCAAAACTACAATGAGATTTCGTCTCACTCCAAAGAGGCTGGCATTAATCCAAAAAACATAAAATAGTAAATGTTGGAGAGGCTGTGGAGAGATTGGAACACTGCTACACTGCTGGTGGGAATGTAAAATGGTACAACCATTTTGGAAATCAATTTGGCACTTCCTTAAAAAATTAGAAATAAAACTACCATACGTTCCAGCAATCCCACTCCTCGGAATATATTCTAGAGAAATAAGAGCCTTTACATGAACAGATGTATGCACACCCATGTTTATTGCAGCACTGTTTACAACAGCAAAAAGATGGAAGCAACCAATGTGCCCATCAATGGATGAATGGATAAATTATGGTATATACATACAATAGAATGCTACGCATCGATAAAGAACAGTGACGAATCTGTGAAACACTTCATAACATGGAGGAAACTGGAAGGCATTATGCTGAGTGAAATTAGTTGCAAAAGGACAAATATTCTATAAGACCACTACTATAAGAGCTTGAGAAATAATCTAAACTGAAAAGGAAACATTCTTCTGTGCTTACGAGAGGGGGGAGGAGGGTTCGAGAGCGGTGTTCACTAATTAGACAGTAGAAAAGAACTACTTTAGATGAAGGGAAAGAGCACACAATACAGGGGAGGTCAGCAAAACTGGATTAAACAAAATGCAAAGATGTTTCCTGAATAAACTGAATGCTTTGAAGGCCAACATAGCAGGGACAGGGGTTGAGGACCATGGTTTCAGGGTACATCTAAGTCAATTGGCATAATAAAATCTATTAAAACGTTCTGCATCCCACTTTGGAGAGTGGCGCCTGGAGTCTTATATGCTAGCAAGCAGCCATCTAAGATGCGTCAACGAGTCTCAATCCACCTGGATCAGAGGAGAATGAAGAACACCAAGGACACAAGGTAATTACGTGCCCAAGAGACAGAAAGGGCCACATCAACCAGAGACTACATCATCCTGAGACCAGAAGAACTAGATGGTGCCTGGCTACAACCGATGACTGACAAGGAACACAACAGAGAACACCTGAGGGAGCAGGAGAGCAGTGGGATGCAGACCCCAAATTCTCATAAGACCAGACTTAATGGTCTGACTGAGACTAGAAGGACCCCGGTGGTCATGGCCCCCAGACCTTCTGTTGCCCTAGGACAGGAACCATTCCCGAAGCCAACTCTTCAGACATGGATTGGACTGGACAATGGATTGGAGAGGGATGCTGGTGAGGAGTGAGGCTCTTGGATCAGGTGGACACTTGAAACTATGTTGGCTTCTCCTGCCTGGAGGGGAGATGAGAGGGTGGAGGGGGTTAGAAGCTAGCGAAGTGGACACGAAAAGAGAGAGTGGAGGGAGTGGGCTGTCTCATTAGGGGGGAGAGTAATTGGGAGTGTGTAGCGAGGTGTATATAAGTTTTTGTGTGAGAGACTGACTTGATTTGTAAACTTTCACTTCAAGCACAATAAAAATTAAAAGAAAAAAAGGGTACATGCTGACAGTTGTTTCACTGTCACCTCTCCTAGCCATCTCGTCCTTCTCCCCCACTGACCCAATGACTCTTACCAGTTTATGTATCCTTAAGAGATATTGTGTAATACATAAGTATATGCATATATGTGTTTTGGGTGGGTTACAGAAATGAAAGCATTGTATATATATTTCATACCTTCCCTTTTCCCTGACACTCTAGGTAGTAAATTCCAGGATACCTGTACACTTATCGTTTTTTAATGCTTTATAATATTCCACTGTATAGATATACCACAATTTATTTAACTTAATAATGAACACTTACATTGTTTCTGTCTTTTACTATAATAAAGATGCCATAATTAACATTCTTATACTGATGGCATTTAAAGTAGGATTCCTTGGTCAAAGTGTATGTGTATTTTAAAATCTCTTGACAGCAATTTTTGTTTTCCCACATCCTTATCATCCCATTATAATCAAACTATGAACCAGTATGGTATTATCAAAATTTTTGATGACTGTGTAAAAATTATCTCTGTTGCCTTTTCTGTGAGCTGCTTATACCTGTCGAGCCAAGATCTGAGACCATCAAGAAAGACACAACTCATACACAGGGATTGGATGGAACAATGCTTTACTCACAAAGAGATAGAGCAAAGTCAGCTTCAACAGTGGGCATCAGTCCCATGGCCAGTAGGTCACTCGCTGCAGCAGCTGACACAGGGATGGTCTGCCTGCACCCGTTCTGTGCCACAGAAGAAATGGACCTCATTCCCTCCCCTCTGGAAACAGATACCATATGGAAGTAGGGTTGGCCAGGTGACATATGATGCACACACATAAGCAGTAAGCAGTCTGTACCCAGAACAAGGAAGGAGTTTCCCTGAGAAGGGATAAGACATGATCAGAAGGAGGCTCAGTTCCCAGCCTCCATTATTAGGGAATGTTCTGGGCCCAAGGATTCTAAGTAGGTAGTCCAGGTGAGGGTCCCAAGGCTACACAACAGACTGCCTTCCCAACAATATCACTTTCCTATTTTTATCTCGGTTTATTAATCTTTTTCTTACTGAGTTGCAAGGGGCCTTTAAGTAATAAGTAATTTATTTAATTTGTCCTTGGTAAAAGTTGCAAATATTTTTCCCAGTTTTTTTACTGTCTTTTGACTTTGTTTATGGTGTATTTTTTCTCTGAAGAATTTCCATTTGTAAGTTTCTTGTCTTTTCTACTTTTTTATTGTTGCAGGTTGATGACGTTTTAATATCTTGTAGAACTGATATCCCCTCATTTTTTAATTAAGAATTTTCCCGAATATATTTGCTCATTTTTTTCATATTAATTTAGAATCATCTTGTCTAGTAAAAACAACAAAAACAACTATTTTTTTTGGACTCTGTTAGATTTATACATTATTTTAGGAAGAATTGACATCTTTGCATTTAATCAAGTTTTTTATTAATGACCTTTGATAAAATTTTAACGTCCTCATGTGTACAATCCTTGTGAGGATTTGGTATCTATATTATTCTAGCTTTGTACATGTATTAAGAGTGTTTTATTTTTTATGCTTCTATATAATTTAAGCAGAATTGGAGTTTTATGTTTCTTAAAGGTACAGTAAAATTGACCTGTGAAACCACCTACGTATTCTGCTCTTTGGGGGAGGTAGTGCTAAGATGGCTTTCTATACTTCTTCTATGTTAATGGATCTGTTATTTTTTTCTCTTTTCTGGATTCAATTTTAATAATTTATATTTTCTGAAAAATATTTTTCATTTTCATTCCATGTCTTCAATTATCTTGAGCAAAGAAATATCCTGATAGTTTATTTTTTCTTATTTTTTAGCGGAACTATACATGGCAAAGAATACATCATTTCAACAAATTTTGCATGTAGAATTGACAATGTTTACATTCTTTGAGTTGTGTAACCCCCTAAGCTTCTCATCGAACCTTTTGAAGTGCTTTTGTCAATTTATCCCACACAGATAAACCTTTGAAAGAGCTCAATGCTCAAGCCAGACATACCTTACTAACTAAGCTAAACTATTGTTTGGTTCAAAGCAGACTTCTGAGGAAAGTTCTGGTTTGAGGTTTAAGGTTTAAAGATTATCTCAGGGCAATAGTTTCAGGTGTTTGTCCAGCTGCAATGGCTCCAGAAGTTCTGGACTCCATTGAGAATTTGAAATCCTGTTCCATCCCTCCTCCCCTTTTGATCAGGATTTTTCTGTGGAATCTTAGATCAAAATGTTTAGTAAAAGTAGCTGGGCATCATCCAGTTCTTCTGGTCTCATGGCAGAGGAGGTAGATATTCATGGTGGCATTGTTTCCTCTTCTGATTCCTCATTCTCCTTCCTCTGCTACACCAGGTGAATGAAGACCTATTATTACAGCTTGGATGGCCGCCTGCAAGCTTTGAACACCCCCAGGCACTACAGAACAAACTAGGAGGTAGACAGAAGCACTGAAAAGCAGTATCAGGCCGATTGACTGAGACACCCCATGAGGCTGTGACCCTAAACCAAGAAAAAAAACCTCGTGAGGTATCTGGCTGCACATGAGTAGCATTAGCAGTTGCTCCCTACTATGTTTTTAACTTCCTTTGCATTTGTGATTATCATTCATTATCTTTTTCTATTTTATGTGTTTGAAATTTTCACTTTTGTCCAGCTTCAGATTAGAAGTTTATCTGTTTATGTGTTTCAAAGTACCAACTCTTTGATATATATTTATTAGTTCCACTGTTTTTCTGTTTACTAATATATAATTCATCACTCTATTATTTAGTTTTTTTTAATTGTGAAGAATAGACATAGGTAGAGAAGTGCACAAATCATAATGTTAGTCCATTAGATATAGCAAAGTAAGCATTAGTGAACCACTGGCTATGTCAAAAGTCCATGTTGTGCACCTTCTCAATTTCAACTCTTCCCTCCTCTTCAAAGGCAAGCTCTATCATGCTAACACTAGTTTCACCACACCTGGGTTTGAACTTAATATGAATGGAATCATAAAGTATGTTTTCATTTGTATTTTTCTTCTGTTATTCAATATTACGTTTACAAGATCTTTTTTTAATTTCATTTTCTAAATTTGTACCTATTTTTTTATATATGAAAGGGCTGGCAGTTCAGATCCGCCAGGCACTCCTTGGAAACTCTATTGGGCAGTTCTACTCTGTCCTATAGGGTCGCTATGAGTTGGAATCGACTCGACGTCACTGGGTTTTGTTTTGGATATTGAAACATAATTGATTTTTTTATATTAACCTTGTATTCAGCCAATTTGCTATATACACATTCTCATAATTTATCTATTTTCTTGGATTTTTATATGCATGTCATATTGTCTGCAAAACAATGGTATTTTTATTTCTTTCTTTCCAATTCTTATACTTTTCATTTCTCTTTGTTGCTTTATTGCATTGGCAAACCCCCCAAAATACCAAACTGTGACTGTTGAGATCATGCATCAACTTGGCTGGGCCATGGTTCTCAGCAGTTTGGCAGTTATGATGTAGTTTGGCAGTCATGTAGCGATGTGATCACCTCCATGATACGATTTGATATAATGTGATAGCCTCCACAGTGAGATCAGCTGTGAGTATCCAATCAGTTGAAAAGGAGTTGCCTTGGGGATGTGGCCTGCATCCAGTATAGATGGACCTTCTGTCAAGGCTCATGGGCTTCTGCTCACACTGAATCCAGCAGTTGGCTTCTGTTTCTCTGGCTTCTGGTTCTTGGAACTTGAGCTAGGAGCTTACCTGCTGTCTTGCTTGCCGATCTTGGGATTCATCAGTATTCACAGCCTGTGAACCAGAGCTCTGCTGTCTGACTTGCCAATCTTGAGTTCCCTGCAGCTAGGTGAATCAGGAGAATCCTCTAGCCTGACCCATGGAGTTGGGACATTGCAGCCTCTACAACCACGTGAGCCATTTCCTTGACATAAATCTCTCTCTGTATATATACTTATAGGCTTTACTGGTTTTTCTTCTCTAGATAATCCAGCCTAAGAGATAATCCCATTGCTGTAAAGTCGATTAGGACTCATAGTGACCCTAGGGCCTCAATAAAATGTTGAATAGAATGGATATTCTTATCTCCTTCCCAATCTTGAAGGGTAAGATTTTAATATTCACCACTAAGTATGATTGCTATAAGTTCTTTGAGGAATATTGTATTAAAGGAATTTACTTCTATTTTTAGTCTGAAGTAATTTAAAAAGTTTTATTGAATGCTTTCTGTGCAAGGGATATAAGTAGAATGGTCTGCGCTATTTCCATTGATCCAGCAGAATTGGTAATTTCTGTTTCTATTCTCTTAGGTGCTGCTGGATTTGAGTTTCTGGTTCCCAGAGTAAGAAATGTTTCCACCAAGGGACACAACAATTGTTCCATTAAATTGGAAGTTGACACTGCCAACTGGCCACTTTGCCTTTATAATGGCAGTGAACCATCAGGGCAAAGAAAAGGGGCTAGTGTACTGAGATGATTGATCCTGACTACTCCACAATGGGGGCAGGGAGCAGAGTGGAACACAGGAAACCCTCTGGGCTGCCTGTTAGTACTCCTGTGTCTGTGATAAAAAATAATGGAAAATTGCATTAACCCAGTACAGGCAGGATTGCTAATGATGTCAACCTTTTAGAAATGACAAATTGAATCACCCTAGCATGCCACACACCATGACCACTTGAAGCATCTGCATAGATAGTGGTTTCTAAACTTAGGTGTACATGAAAATCACAATCACTTGGAGGGTTTGCTAAAACAGATTGGTGAGCTCCACCCTCTGAATTTCTGTTTCATTTGGTCTAAAATGGGGCCCAAGAATTTGCATTTCTAACAGGTTCCCAGGTGATGCTAATGGTGTTGACCCACAGACAAGGATTTGAAATTTGCTGTCTTGATGTCAAGGCTGTGTTGTCTTCTCCCACATCTATTTTTAGATAATAAACCCCAGTTAATTTCTGTTTGTTGCTGTGTGGAGTCATATTATACATTTTGATGAAGTCGAATGCTAAAGTTATTCCAGTGCCCGAAATGTTTCATCACAATTACCTTCTTGAACAGAAAATAATTTTCTTTTCACCTCATAAAATTTCTTGTACCAATCTCTTTAAATGTTAGGAATGATTTCTAAAGACTATTAATAAATAGTATGTCTTATCATATAACTTTTTGATAAAAATTAAGAGAGAAAATTAAACATTTCATTATAATAATAATTGAATATTTCCCTTTCTTCTGAATCTATGGAAGACCAAATGATTTTAATTTTGAGTGCCATTAGTTTGACAGAGCTTTCATCAGGCATCCTCTCAAGGTAAAACCTTTTGGAAGAGAATGTACTAATAAATAAAAAAAATAAATAAAATAGACAGGTCTAATTTCCTACTTACGAGTTAAATGAATTAATACAGCCAATATTGTATTTTATCATCATATGCAATGGAAGTTTTCTGATGTGTACATTGGTGATTACTATTATTGAGCATTCTTCAAAGAACCTTGGCATCTCATTAGTTACTGAGCAGCTTGATCACTCATGCAGCAGCTGGAGAAAGGTCTTGTATTTCACAGTATCCTTGGATTAATGACCAGAAAGCCTCTGGTAGTGACCCGTGAATCTTTAAAAAAAGCTCTTCAAATTTACAAGCGTAGGTTTTTCAGAGTAGGCATTAAAAAACAATGCTTATAGTAAAGATCTTCTTGACTCTCTACCCAGTATCTCTCTTTACCTCCAAATCTAGGAATGTATTGTCTCTCTCCACCTGTAGATTCAGCTCTACAAAAGACTCTGAGATCAGCCCAGGCTTTGGTCAGGTGGCATTTAAAAATCTTGCAAAGAGGGACAGAGTGGTTTCACATTGCCCAACATGCTAACAACCAGCTCTAATTGCATGTCCAGATTCTACAACCTAAGCTTTTGTCACTTACTTAAAGACTTAAAACCAAGTCCTAATAAATGGATTCCTATGTGTATTCTAGCCCTCTGTCCAGAACTTCAGTTCTTCCATCATTGGGGCCCTCTCAAGACCCCATGTCTTCAAAGAAGTGCAAGACTGACTTCCTCCTCAGTCTGAGCCTTAGTAAACACAAAGTCTACAATAAAAAAAGAAATGAAAAGAAATTCCACAAACAAAAAGAACTCAGCACAGGAGAGTAAGAGGAACAACAATAACAAAAATGTCAGCACCACAAAAAAAAAAAAAACTACAAAATGACAGCAATAATCTCATACCTACTGATAATCACACTGAGTGAAAATGGTTTAAATGCACCTGTAAAAAGACAGAGAGTGACAGAATGAATAAAAAACAGGACCCATCAATATGCTGTCTTCAAGAGACACACCCGAGACACAAAGATATAAATTATTAAAAATCAAAGGATGGAAAAAAAATGCCAAGCAAACAGCAACCAAAAAAGAGCAGGAGTGGCAATACTAATCTCAGATAAAATAGATTTCAAACAAAATCCACCGTAAAAGACAAGGAAGAACATTATATAATGATTAAAGAGACAATCAACAATGATAACATAACCATAATAAATACGATGCACTCGAGAAGAGAGCTCCAAAATACATAAAACAAACTCTAACAACACTGCAAAGAGATACTGGCAGTTCCACAATAATAGTAGAGGACTTTAACACACCACTCTCAGTAAAGGACAAAACATCTTGGAAGAAACTCAGCAAAAATACAGAATATCTAAACACCACAATCAACCAGCTTGACTTCACAGACTTACATAGAACAGTCCACCCAATCGCAGCAAAGTATACTTTCTTTTCCAATGCAGGATAAACCACATCTTATGCCACAAAGCAACCCTCAACAAAATCCAAGGTAATACAAAGCATCTTCTCTGATCATAACACAAAAAGTAGAAATTAATAACCAGAATTAATAGCAGAAAGAGCAAGGGAAAAAAATCAAATACATAGAAACTGAATAAAACCTTGACTAAAAACCACTGTGTGGTAGAAGAAATCAAAGATGCAATCAAAAAATTCCTAGAATCAAATGAGAATGAAAACACATCATACCAGAGCCTTTGGGACAAAAACAAAGGCAGTGCTCAGAGGTCAAATTATAGCAATAGATGAGCATATCAAAAAAGAAAGGGACAAAATCAAAACATTAGCTACACAACTCGAACAAATAGAGAACAGCAAAAGGAGCCCACAGCCACCAGAAGAAAGGAAATAATAAAGATCAGAGCAGAAATAAATGAAATAGAAAACAGGAAAACAATAGAAAGAATCAACAAAACCAAAAGTTTGTTCTTTGAAAGGATCAACAAAATCGACAAACTACTGGCCAAATTGAGAAATGAAAAACAGGAGGGAAAGAAAATAGTTCAAATGAGAAATGAAATGGGGGACATTACAACAGACCCAACTGAAATAAAAAGAATCATAACAGAGCACCATGAAAAACTGTACTCCAACAAATTTGAAAACCTACAAGTGGACAAATTTCTATAAACGTAAAATAGCACAAACTGAGGCAGAAAATCCGAATAGACCCATAAAAAGAGAAGAGGTTGAAAAGATAATAAAAAAATCTTCTAGGGCGGGGCCAAGATGGCGGACTAGGTAGACGCTACCTCGGATCCCTCTTGCAACAAAGACTCGGAAAAACAAGTGAATCAATCACAGACATAACAATCTACGAACCCTGAACAACAAACACAGATTTAGAGACGGAAAACAAACAAATACGGGGAAGCAGCGACTGTTTTCGGAGCCTGGAGCCAGCATCCCAGCCAGGTAACCTTGGCGCCAAGATTAGGTCTGGGCCCAGGGGAGCTGAACTCATAAATCTTATGACGGCGCAAACAAGGGGCGCAGCCCTACTCCCCTGAACTGAACCCGGGAGGGGGCCCAGCGGGTCCGCACAGGCGGCACGGCGACGCGGCTGGTGGGAGAAGTCCCCGGGAGGCAGTGACTGGTTTTGGAGCCGGGAGTGCAGCGTACCAGCCGGGGAAACTTGGCTTTGACTGGATGCTGTCACGGCGCAAGCACGGGGCACAGCTCTACTACCCTGAACTAACCCCAGGAGGGGGCCCAGCCAGTCTTCAGGGGCAGTGCGGCCACGCAGCTGGCGGGACGGGAAGTCCCCGGGAGGCAGCGACTGATTTTGGAGTCGGGAGAGCAGCGTCCCAGCAGGGGAACCTTGACGCTGAGCTTTGGATTGGCAGCGGAGGATCTGATCGCGGCTTCAGCAGGCCAGACCCCCGGGGGCAATCTCCACACAGCCTGCACAAACAGGCGACACGCCCCCTCGGGAATCTCAGATAAAATAGTCATTCCAAGCAAGACAAGCAACTCTGGCTATATTCTGAGGTGCTACTCTCCTATCTCTCTGATCCCTCCCCCACCCTCCCCAGGTGGCTTCATTAACATTGGAATTTCCTGAGCCAGAGGGAGAACGGCTCCAGCTCCGCAGCGACTTGGCTTCCCTCCGCCTTTTTTTTTTTTTCTTTTGGTCTTTTCATAACCCACTCTTCCGGCCTGAGAGAAGGAACCACAAAAAACCCAGGGACCAAAAATCCATCCCTAATTGGACTAAAAACACAGAACCAGCTACAGCCAAGAGTATATGATCCAAATCTCGGACTTTCATCCTTACAGGGAACAAGGTGGCAGTTATAATCCAAAGGCAGTTCTGATAGGGATCTGACTGCATTTTTTTTTTAGCGGATTTTCTGGAAAAACAAGTTTCCCAGTGATGGCTCGGAGACAGCAGTCGATATCAAACCACATAAAGAAGCAGACCATGACAGCTTCTACAACCCCCCAAACAAAAGAACCAAAATCTTTCCCAAATGAAGATACAATCCTGGAATTATCAGATACAGAATATAAAAAACTAATTTACAGAATGCTTCAAGACATCAGAAACGAAATAAGGCAAACTGCAGAAAGAGCCAAGGAACACACTGATAAAACAGTTGAAGAACTCAAAAAGATTATTCAAGAACATAGTGGAAAAATTAATAAGTTGCAAGAATCCATAGAGAGACAGCATGTAGAAATCCAAAAGATTAACAATAAAATTACAGAATTAGACAACGCAATAGGAAGTCAGAGGAGCAGACTCGAGCAATTAGAATGCAGACTGGGAAATCTGGAGGACCAGGGAATTAACACCAACATAGCTGAAAAAAAATCAGAGAAAAGAATTTAAAAAAATGAAGAAACCCTAAGAATCATGTGGGACTCTATCAAGAAGGATAACTTGCGTGTGATTGGAGTCCCAGAACAGGGAGGGAGGACAGAAAACACAGAGAAAATAGTTGAAGATCTGACAGAAAACTTCCCTGACATCATGAAAGACGAAAGGATATCTATCCAAGATGCTCATTGAACCCCATTTAAGATTGATCCAAAAAGAAAAACACCAAGACATATTATCATCAAACTTGCCAAAACCAAAGATAAAGAGAAAATTTTAAAAGCAGCCAGGGAGAAAAGAAGGGCCTCCTTCAAGGGAGACTCAATAAGAATAAGTTCAGACTACTCAGCAGAAACCATGCAGGCAAGAAGGCAATGGGACGACATATACAGAGCACTGAAGGAGAAAAACTGCCAACCAAGGATCATATATCCAGCAAAACTCTCTCTGAAATATGAAGGCGAAATTAAGATATTTACAGATAAACACAAGTTTAGAGAATTTGCAAAAACCAAACCAAAGCTACAAGAAATACTAAAGGATATTGTTTGGTCAGAAAACCAATAATATCAGATACCAGCACAACACAAGGTCACAAAACAGAACATCCTGATACCAACTCAAATAGGGAAATCACAAAAACAAATTAAGATTAATTAAAAAAAATGCTCATAACAGGGAATCACTGAAGTCAATATGTAAAAGATCACAATAATCAAAAAGAGGGACTAAATACAGGTGGCATAGAACTGCCATATGGAGAGTGATACAAGGCGATATAGAACAATACAAGTTAGGTTTTTACTTAGAAAAATAGGGGTAAATATTAAGGTAACCACAAAGAGGTATAACAACTCCATAACTCAAGATAAAAGCCAAGAAAGACGTAACGACTCAACAAACATAAAGTCAAACACTACGAAAATGAGGATCTCACAATTTACTAAGAAAAACATCTCAGCACAAAAAAATGTGTGGAAAAATGAAATTGTCAACAACACACATAAAAAGGCATCAAAATGACAACACTAAACACTTATTTATCTATAATTACGCTGAATGTAAATGGACTAAATGCACCAATAAAGAGACAGAGAGTCACAGACTGGATAAAGAAACACGATCCGTCTATATGCTGCCTACAAGAGACACACCTTAGACTTAGAGACACAACCAAACTAAAACTCAAAGGACGGAAAAAAATATATCAAGCAAACAATAAGCAAAAAAGAAGAGGAGTAGCAATATTAATTTCTGACAAAATAGACTTTAGACTTAAATCCACCACAAAGGATAAAGAAGGACACTACATAATGATAAAAGGGACAATTGATCAGGAAGACATAACCATATTAAATATTTATGCACCCAATGACAGGGCTGCAAGATACATAAATCAAATTTTAACAGAATTGAAAAGTGAGAGAGACACCTCCACAATTATAGTAGGAGACTTCAACACACCACTTTCAGAGAAGGATAGGACATCCAGTAAGGAGCTCAATAGAGACACGGAAGACCTAATTACAACAATCAACCAACTTGACCTCATTGACTTACACAGAACTCTCCACCCAACTGCTGCAAAGTATACTTTTTTTTCTAGCGCCCATGGAACATTCTCTAGAATAGACCACATATTAGGTCATAAAACGAACCTTTGCAGAATCTAAAACATCGAAATATTACAAAGCATCTTCTCAGACCACAAGGCAATAAAACTAGAAATCAATAACAGAAAAACTAGGGAAAAGAAATCAAATACTTGGAAAACGAACAATACCCTCCTGAAAAAAGACTGGGTTATAGAAGACATCAAGGAGGGAGTAAGGAAATTCATAGAACGCAACGAGAATGAAAATACTTCCTATCAAAACCTCTGGGACACAGCAAAAGCAGTGCTCAGAGGCCAATTTATATCAATAAATGCACACATACAAAAAGAAGAAAGAGCCAAAATCAGAGAACTGTCCCAACAACTTGAACAAATAGAAAGTGAGCAACAAAAGAATCCATCAGGCAGCAGAAGAAAACAAATAATAAAAATTAGAGCTGAACTAAATGAATTAGAGAACAGAAAAGCAATTGAAAGAATTAACAAAGCCAAAAGCTGGTTCTTCGAAAAAATTAACAAAATTGATAAACCTTTGGCTAGACTGACTAAAGAAATACAGGAAAGGAAACAAATAACCCGAATAAGAAATGAGAAGGGCCACATCACAACAGACCCAACTGAAGTTAAAAGAATCATATCAGATTATTATGAAAATTTGTACTCTAACAAATTTGCAAACCTAGAAGAAATGGATGAATTCCTGGAAAAACACTACCTACCTAAACTAACACATTCAGAAGTAGAACAACTAAATAGACCCATAACAAAAAAAGAGATTGAAACGGCAATCAAAAAACTCCCAACAAAAAAAAGCCCTGGCCCGGACGGCTTCACTGCAGGGTTCTACCAAACTTTCAGAGAAGACATAACACCACTACTACTAAAGGTATTTCAAAGCATAGAAAATGACGGAATACTACCCAACTCATTCTATGAAGCCACCATCTCTCTGATACCAAAACCAGGTAAAGACATTACAAAAAAAGAAAATTACAGACCTATATCCCTCATGAACATAGATGCAAAAATCCTCAACAAAATTCTAGCCAATAGAATTCAGCAACATATCAAAAAAAAAAAAATAATTCACTGTAACCAAGTGGGATTCATACCAGGTATGCAAGGCTGGTTTAATATCAGAAAAACCATTAATGTAATCCACCATATAAATAAAACAAAAGACAAAAACCACATGATCTTATCAATTGATGCAGAAAAGGCATTTGACAAAGTCCAACACCCATTTATGATAAAAACTCTCAGCAAAATAGGAATTGAAGGAAAATTCCTCAACATAATAAAGGGCATCTATACAAAGCCATCAGCCAACATCACTCTAAATGGAGAGAACCTGAAAGCATTTCCCTTGGGAATGGGAACCAGACAAGGATGCCCTTTATCACCGCTCTTATTCAACATCGTGCTAATAGTCCTAGCCAGGGCAATTAGGCTAGACAAAGAAATAAAAGGCATCCAGATCGGCAAGGAGGAAGTAAAACTATCTCTATTTGCAGATGACATGATCTTATACACAGAAAACCCTAAGGAATCCTCCAGAAAACTACTGAAACTAATAGAAGAGTTTGGCAGAGTCTCAGGTTATAAGATAAACATACAAAAATCACTTGGATTCCTCTACATCAACAAAAAGAACATCGAAGAGGAAATAACCAAAACAATACCATTCACAGTAGCCCCCAAGAAGATAAAATACTTAGGAATAATTCTTACCAAGGATGTAAAAGACCTATACAAAGAAAACTACAAAGCTCTACTACAAGAAATTAAAAAGGACATACTTAAGTGGAAAAACATACCTTGCTCATGGATAGGAAGACTTAACATAGTAAAAATGTCTATTCTACCAAAAGCCATCTATACACACAATGCACTTCCGATCCAAATTCCAATGTCATTTTTTAAGGTGATAGAGAAACAAATCACCAACTTCATATGGAAGGGAAAGAAGCCTCGGATAAGCAAAGCATTACTGAAAAAGAAGAAGAAAGTGGGAGGCCTCACTCTACCTGATTTCAGAACCTATTATACAGCCACAGTAGTCAAAACAGCCTGGTATTGGTACAACAACAGGCACATAGACCAGTGGAACAGAATTGAGAACCCAGATACAAATCCATCCATATATGAGCAGCTGATATTTGACAAAGGCCCAGTGTCAATTAATTGGGGAAAAGATAGTCTTTTTAACAAATGATGCTGGCATAACTGGATATCCATTTGCAAAAAAATGAAACAGGACCCATACCTCACACCATGCACAGAAACTAACTCCAAGTGGATCAAAGACCTAAACATAAAGACTAAAACGATAAAGATCATGGACGAAAAAATAGGGACAACCCTAGGAGCCCTAATACAAGGCATAAACAGAATACAAAACATTACCAAAAATGACGAAGAGAAACCAGATAACTGGGAGCTCCTAAAAATCAAACACCTATGCTCATCTAAAGACTTCACCAAAAGAGTAAAAAGACCACCTACAGACTGGGAAAGAATTTTCAGCTATGACGTCTCCGACCAGTGCCTGATTTCTAAAATCTATATGATTCTGTTAAAACTCAACCACAAAAAGACAAACAACCCAATCAAGAAGTGGGCAAAGGATATGAACACACACTTCACTAAAGAAGATATTCAGGCAGCTAACAGATACATGAGAAAATGCTCTCGATCATTAGCCATTAGAGAAATGCAAATTAAAACTACGATGAGATTCCATCTCACTCCAACAAGGCTGGCATTAATCCAAAAAACACAAAATAATAAATGTTGGAGAGGCTTCGGAGAGATTGGAACTCTTATACACTGCTGGTGGGAACGTAAAATGGTACAACCACTTTGGAAATCTATCTGGCGCTACCTTAAACAGTTAGAAATAGAACTACCATATAACCCAGAAATCCCACTCCTCGGAATATACCCTAGAGAAACAAGAGCCTTCACACAAACAGATATATGCACACCCATGTTTATTGCAGCTCTGTTTACAATAGCAAAAAGCTGGAAGCAACCAAGGTGTCCATCAACGGGATGAAAGGGTAAATAAATTGTGGTATATTCACACAATGGAATACTACGCATCGATAAAGAACAGTGACGAATCTATGAAACATTTCATAACATGGAGGAACCTGGAAGGCATTATGCTGAGCGAAATCAGTCAGAGGCAAAAGGTCAAATATTGTATAAGACCACTATTATAAGATCTTGAGAAATAGTATAAACTGAGAAGAACACATACTTTTTTGGTTACGGGGGGGCAAGGGAGGAAGGGAGGGAGAGGGCTTTTTACTGATTAATTAGTAGATAAGATCTGCTTTAGGTGAAGGGAAGGACAACACTCAATACACGGAAGGTCAGCTCGACTGGACCAAAAGCAAAGAAGTTTCCGGGATAAAATGAATGCTTCAAAGGTCAGCGGAGCAAGGGCGGGGGTTTAGGAACCATGGCTTAAGGGGACTTCTAAGTCAATTGGCAAAATAATTCTATTATGAAAACATTCTGCATCCCACTTTGAAATATGGCATCTGGGGTCTTAAATGCTAACAAGCTGCCATCTAAGATGCATCAATTGGTCTCAATCCACCTGCAGCAAAGGAGAATGAAGAACACCAAGGTCACAGGACAACTAAGAGCCCAAGAGTCAGAAAGGGCCACATGAACCAGAGACCTACATCATCCTGAGACCAGAAGAACTAGTTGGTGCCCGGCCACAATCGATGACTGCCCTGACAGGGAGCACAATAGAGAACCCCTGAGGGAGCAGGAGAGCAGTGGGATGCAGACCCCAAATTCTCATAAAAAGACCATACTTAATGGTCTGACTGTGACTAGAGGAATGCCGGCGGTCATGGTCCCCAAACCTTCTGTTGGCACAGGACAGGAACCATCCCCGAAGACAACTCATCAGACATGAAAGGGACTGGACAGAGGGTAGGAGAGAGATGCTGATGAAGAGTGAGCTAATTATATCAGGTGGACACTTGAGACTGTGTTGGCATCTCCTGTCTGGAGGGGAGATGGGAGGATAGAGAGAGTTGGAAGCTGGCAAAATCGTCACGAAAGGAGAGACTGGAAGGGCTGACTCATTAGGGGGAGAGCAAGTGGGAGTAAGGAGTAAGATGTATATAAACTTATATGTGACAGACTGACTTGACTTGTAAATGTTCACTTGAAGCTCAATAAAAGTTAATAAAAAATAAAATTAAAAAAAAATCTCCTAACAAAAAAAAACTACTGGATGGCTTCAATGGAGAATCCTACCAAATATTCAGAGAAGAGCTCACATCAGTACTAATCAAACTATTTCAGAATATAGAAAATGAAGGGATGCCTCCAAATTCATTCTATGAAGCCAGCATAACCCTGATACCAAAACCAGGCAAAGACACTAAAATAAATTTTAAAAAGGAAAGAAAAAAAATTATAAACCAATATCTCTCATGAGTATAGGTGCAAAAATTCTCAACAAAATACTAGCCAATAGAATTCAGCACCATATTAAAAAAAATAATACACCACAACCAAGTGGGATTCATACCAGGTATGCAAAGATGGTTCAACATTAGAGAATCAATCAACATAATCCACCACATAAATGAAATGAAAGAAAATAAAATGATCATCTCAATCAATGCAGAAAAGGCATTTGATAAAGTCCAACACTCTTTCCTGATAAAAATTATCCATAAGATAGGAACGGAAGGGAAAATCCTCAACGTTATAAAGGGCATCTATACAAAACCAACAGAAACCCTGGTGGCATAGTGGTTAAGACCTATGGCTGCTAACCAAAAGGTGCTCCTTGGAAACTCTATGAGGCAGTTCTACTCTGTCTTACAGGGTCTCGATGAGTCGGAATCAACTCGACAGCAGCGGGCTTGGTTTTGGTTTTATACAAAACCAACAGCTAACATCACTCTCAGTGGAGAGAGGCTGAAAACATTTCCTTGAGAACAGGAACATGTCAAGGATGCCCTTTATCACCACTCCTATTTAACGTTGTGCTGGAGTCCTAGCTAGAGCAATAAGGCAAGAAAAAGAAATAAAGGGCATCCAAATGAGTAAGGAAGAAGTAACACATACATAGATCTGAATCCAAACGATTCCACAAGAAAACTACTGGAATGAATAGATTCAGCAGAGTAGCAGGATACAGGATCAACATACAAAAATCAGTTGGATTCCTCTACACCAATAAACAGAACTATGAAATCGAAACCAGGAAATAATACCATTTATAATATCCCCTAAAAAAATAAAATAGGAATAAATCTAACCAGGGACATAAAGGACCTATATAAAGAAAACTACAAAATACTACTGCAAGAAACCAAAAGAAACATAAATGGAAAAACGTACCATGCTCATGGATATGTAGACTCAACATTGTGAAAATGTCAGTTCTACCGAAAGCAATCTACAAATACAACACAATCCTGATCCACATTCCGACAGCATTTTTCAATGAGATGGAAAAACTAATCTTTAAATTTATATAGAAAGAAAAGAGGCCCCAGATAAGTAACCAAAAACCCATTGCCACTGAGTCAATTCTGACTCATAGTGACCCTATAGGACAGAGTAGAACTGCCTCATAGGGTTTATAAGGAGCACCTGGTGGATTCGAACTGCTGACCCTTTGGTTAGCAGCCATAGTTCTTAACCACTACTCCACCAGGGTTTCCCCAGATAAGTAAAGCACTACTGAAAAAGAAGAACAAAGTGGGAGGACTCGCACTACCTGATCTCAGAACCGACTATACAGCTATGGTAGTTAAAACAGCCTGGTACTTGTACAAGGACAGATGCATTGACCAATGAATAGAGTCAAGAAGCCAGATGTAAACCCACCTACCTACAGCCACCTGATCTTCGGCAAAGGCCCAAAGTCCACTAAATGGGGGAAAAGACAGTCTTTTTAACAAATGATGCTGGCAAACTAGATGTCCATCTGTAAAAAAATAAAACAGGATCCATACATCACACCATACCAAAAAAGTGATTCAAAATGGATCAAAGACCTAAATATAAAACCAAAAACCATAATGATTATGGAAGAAAAAATAGGGTCAACACTAAAACTAAAAAAAAAAAAAAAAAATATGGCATAAACAGGATATAAACCATAATTACAAATACACAAACACCAGAAGATATGCTAGATATGGAATCTTCTAACAATGTAACAGTTACACTCTTCAAAAGACTTCACCAAAAAGAGTAAAAAGAGAACCTATGGACTAAGAAAAAATGTTTGGCTATGACAAATCTGACGAAGGTTTGTTGTTGTTAGGTGCCACCAAGTCGGTTCCGACTTATAGCGACCCTTTGCACAACAGCACGAAACACTGCCCTGTCCTGAGCCATCCTTACAATCATTGTTATGCTTGAGCTCATTGTTGCAGCCACTGTGTCAATCCACCTCGTTGAGGGTCTTCCTCTTTTCTGCTGACCCTGTACCTTACCAAGCATGATGTCCTTCTTCAGGGACTGATCCCTCCTGACAACATGTCCAAAGCATGTAAGATGCAGTCTTGCCATCCTTGCTTCTAAGGAGCATTCTGGTTGTACTTCTTCTAAGACAGATTTCTTCGTTCTTTTGGCAGTCCATGGTATATTCAATATTCTTCGCCAACACAACAATTCAAAGGCGTCAGTTCTTCTTCGGTCTTCTTTATTTACTGTCCAGCTTTCACATGAATATGATGCGATTGAAAATACCATGGCTTGGGTCAGGCGCACCTTAGTCTTCAAGGTGACATATTGGCTCTTCAACACTTTAAAGAGGTCCTTTGTAGCAGATTTACCCAATGCAATGCATCTTTTGATTTCTTGGCTGCAGCTTCCATGGCTGTTGATTGTGAATCCAAGTCAAAAGAAATCCTTAACAACTTCAATCTTTTCTCCGTTTATCATGATGTTGCTCATTGGTCCAGTTGTGAGGATTTTTGTTTTCTTTATGATTATCATTAGTAAGTGCTTCAAATCCTCTTCACTTTCAGCAAGCAAGGTTGTGTCATCTGCATAATGCAGGCTGTTAAAGAGTCTTCCTCCAATCCTGATGCCCCATTCTTCTTCATATAGTCCAGCTTCTCGTATTATTCACTCAGCATACAGACTGAATAGGTATGGTGAAAGAATACAACCCTGATGCACACCTGTCCTGACTTTAAACCAATCAGTATCCCTTTGTTCTATCCGAACAACTGCCTCTTGATCAATGTAAAGTTTCCTCATAAGCACAATTCAGTGTTCTGGAATTCCCATTCTTTGCAATGTTATCCATAATTTGTTATGATCCTCACAGTCGAATGCCTTTGCATATTCAATATAACACAGGTAGACAAAGGTTTAGTCTCTGAAATCTATAAGAAAATCTAACACCTCCACAACAGAAAGACAATCCAATTAAAAATGGCCAAAGGACATGCACAGACATTTCACCAAAGAAGACATTCAGACAGCTAACAGGCACTTGAGGAAATCCAATTACTAGCCATTAGAAAAATGCAAATCAAAACTACAATGAGATATCATCTCACCCCGACATTACTGGCAGGAATCAAAAAAACAAAACAACAGTTTTTGAATAGGCTGTGGGGAGATTGGAACTCTTATGCACTGCTGGTGGGAATGCAAAATTGTACAACCATTTTGGAAAACAATATGGTGCTCCATTTAGAAGTTAGAAATAGAAATATCATATGATCTGACAATCCCACTCCAGGAATATATCCTAGAGGACTAAGAACTGTCACAAATAGACATATGCACACCAATGTTCACTGCAGCATTATTCATAATAGCAAAAAGATAGAAACAACCTAACTGTTCATCAACAGATGACTGGAAAAACTATGGTACATATACACAATGGAATAGTACTCAACAATAAAGAACAATGATGATCCTGAGAAGCATGTCACAACTTGGTTGATTCTGGAGGGCGTTATGCTGAGTGAAATAAATCAATCATAGAAAGACAAATGCTTTTTGAGATCACTATTATAAAAACTCAGGAATATGTTTCCACACAGAAAGAAAAAAATCTTTGATGGTTACAAAGGAGGGGAAGGGTAGGGAAGTAAACACACTAATAGATCGTAGATAAGTGGTAACTTTGGTGAAGGGAAAGACAGTACACAATGCTGGAAAAGTCAGCACTACTTGAACAAGGAAAACTTAACAGAAGCTTCACAGACAAACCCGAACACCCTGAGAAACCAAGCTGCTGGGCTGAGGGTTGGGGCCCATGGTCTGGAGGCACATCTAGCTCAACTGGCATACCATAGCCTATAAAGAAATTATTCTACATCCCACTGTGGTGAGTAGCATCTTGGGTCTTAAAAGCCTGTGAGCAGCCATCTAACATACATCTACTGGTCCTATCCTGTCTGTAGGAATGGAGAATGAAGACCAAAAACACAAGGGAAAGATTAGTCCAAAGAACTAATGGACCACATTAGCTTAACGGATCACATCCTCCACCAGACTGAGCCCAGAACAACTAGATGGCACCTGGTTACCACCTCTGAGTGCTCTGGCAGGGATCACAATAGAGGGTCCCAGGCAGAGCAGGAGAATGTAGAACAAAATTCAAATTCACACACACACACAAAAAGACAAGCCTTGCTGGTCTGACAGATATTGGAGAAACCCTGAAGGTATGGCCCCCAGACATCCTTTTAACTCAGTACTGAAGTCACTCTTGAGGTTCATCATTCAGCCAAAGATTAGACAGGGTTATAGGGCCACAATAACACACGTGAGGAATAGCTTTGTAGTTCAGTTCATGCATAGGAGATTAATGGGCATACCAGCCCAAAAGCAAAGATGAGAAGGCAGAGAGGGACAGAAAAAATGGATGAATGGAAACATGGAACCCAGGGCAGACAAGTGGCTGAGAAGGGGGAGAGTGTTGATCCACGGCAGACAAGTGGCTGAAAAGGGGAAGAGTGTTGATACATCAAGAGGCTCGAAGCCAATGTCACAAAACAATTTGTATAATAACTGTTTAATGACAAACTCATTTGCTCTGTAAACTTTCACAGAAAGCGCAATTAAAAGAGAAAGAAATAATCAAGTGGGCCTGTTGGTAGTACTTCAGTTTTATTTAATATTTAACTTAATTATAGGAAATCTAAGCCTTGACCTGTAACCCGTTGCCATTGATTCGATTATGACTCCATAGCAACCCTACAGGACAGGGTAGAACTGCCCCATAGGGTTTCCAAGGAGTGGCTAGTAGGTTTGAACTGTCGAACTTTTTGGTTAGCAGCCGTAGCTCTTGACCACTGTGCCACCAGAACTCCACTTAAGGCTTAGAAGGATTTTATAAACTACCTAGAGCTAGTAAATAATAGTAATTTGAGATCAGGTCTTCGAAGCATAAATTCAGCACAGTTTTCTTACCCTCCATTCGTGCCAGACTTCTCTGAATTTCTGGCACTTTTCATGCCTGAACTTTTCACCGCTTGCTGTTGGGACTTTATCTGGGGCAGTCTGGTATCCAGATTAAACCTGGTCTTGTCTATTTTACCTATCCTCCTACTCAAAACTCTTGAGAAGCACTAGAAAAAAGTTCTATTATCCTCTTAAATATTTTATTGTTTAGTATATCTGAATTGAATTAAAATACAGCCATAAAGATACATGATTGGAGATTAGGAAGAACAATTCACCCAAAACATAAATTTGTCTCCAAAATATGTCCCTGGCCCCTGAAAAACTTTATTTGATTTAATTCTATCATCATCATCATTATTCATTTCCAAATACATGAGAGTTTAAAGCTACCAATTGTTGGAACATTGATAAAGCAGAACTATAGCCTCAGTAGTCAGTAAAGTGTTGGCTTTACAGTACAATTATTCTTATTGAATTCATTACCCACATGGGCATGACCTTAAGCTTTACAACTTTGTTCTTCTGAACACTTCTGACCTCTAATTTATCTGCGTTCTCCTAAACAACAAGGGTGTATACCCCTGACCCTGTCTTGAAGGACTTTAGTACTTTCGAGATCAACAGTGAGAAACTGTTTTGTCCCTTTCTATCCATGCTGTTGGTGAGGGAGGGACCCCCTGTCCTAAACAGTACAAGATGGTCACACACACAACACTGACAGATGAGATTATAGCAGTTTATTAGTCACGTATACTCACAGCTCGGGGGAGGAAAACACCGTCACGATCCTTACTAACAGGACTGTATGCTCTTTTAGGACAGGCACTTTGTCATCTGATATGCCCTGTATTTTTTCCAAAGGCTTAGCACAAAGACTAGGCAGTGAGTGGACACTCAACATGTATTTGTAATTCTTCTAACAGAATGGCAAGTATCCTTGACAGTAGGAGCCTCGGGTTTTAATCTTGCTGGTTTTAATCACCAGCCAAAAAATTAGTATATGACAGAATAAAAATAGGCTGTGATATTATATTTCTTAGTTATTATTATATGACATTATAAATGTAGCTGGCCTACTTCTTTAAAATCCAGGCAGATGGTAAGACATTCTATGTGATTTCCTTTTACGTGCTCCTCTGTCTGACTCAACAATACACGATTTCTCACTCCTCTTTTCTCAGACACCAAGGGTCGTCATGGGTAACAGGACTTCAATTTTTCTTCCGAAAACTGCTGAAAATTGCTTCCAAACCAGGCCTCTTTTCTGTACCTGGTGAGTCAGAGTATGAAGAGTCAACTTCTCTATTTTTACTGACACCAAAGTGCATGAATTCATTGATTTACTGAGAGTAATTGTTTCTAAGACCAGTACAGAAGCAAGAAGACAGAATGTTTAAGAGCATGGCTGTTGGTGTCAGACTGCCTGAGTGTGAGTACTGGTTCTGCTGAATATTAGCACTGTGACTTCATGCAGTAATTTTACCTCCTCCAGCTTCAGTTTCCTCACCTACAAACAGAAGATAATAGGACCAGCACATAGAGCCCTGGGTAACACAGGAACTTAGATCTTCTTACCATACTCAGTGGGAGTTTAGTGCTTTTAAAATGAATTGAGGTACATAACTCAAACTCCTAAATTGCTTTAAGGGCAAAATTCCTTACCAAACTGTTCCAAGCCAGCAGCAATGACTGAGTGCAGAGAGATACAGCCATTGTCCCATAGTGTGTCTGTGAGCTCAACGTGTTTCACTAAGTAGACTATTGCAAGAACTTTAAGATCCAAGGAAATACATCAGACCTGGTAGAGTCCCTGGGTAATGCAAATGGTTAACATACTTGGCTGCTAACCAAAAGGTTAGAGGTTCTAGTCCACCCAGAGGCACCTCAGAAGAAAGCCTGGTGATCTGCTTCTGAAAACTTAGCCACTGAAAGCCGTATGGAGCACACATTTTCTCTAGCACACGTAGGCTTGCCATGAGTTAGAGCTGACGCCGCGGCAACTGGTTGATGCCTGCTTATTGGTCTCGTGAGGATTGGGACATTCTTCACTAGTGAGAGGAGCCCTAGTGGCGTAGGGGTTAAGAGGCTGGTTGCCAACCAAAAGGTTAGCAGTTCGAATCCACCAGGCACTCCTTGGAAGCCCTATGGGGCAGTTCTACTCAGTCCTATGGGATCGCTATGAGTTGGAATTGACTCGACAGGACCTAATGACAACAATTAGGGAGAACCTGAATTAAATTTTACTCATATATACCCCAATATAACTACAGTTTTTTTCCCCTAATAATAACTGCTGACATTTACTGAATACCTTCTGGGTTCCAGGTACTGTTCTAAGCAATTTTTGGATATTTTTTCATATAAAATTAAAACTTAAGATGTAGGCATAATACGGATGAGAAAACTGAGACACAGAAAGTATAAAGAACTTGCTCATTGCCACATGGTTAAACAAGAGTTGGAATTCACACCCAGTCAGCCTGACTTCAGAGCCCACCATTTAACCACTTTGTGCTTCTGATAAGCTAAGACATTGTCTGTGGTGACATATTTTGGACTGAAAAGTGTAGATATTGAGAAAGCCTGAGACATGGTCAATGCTACTATAGGAGTCTTGGAAATGCAATACAGACATTACTTTGAGGTGGAGATGGGTGAAGACATTTTAAAAAATCATTCAAAGCTATTTAGAATAATATAAATTGTCTCAGAAAACATGGACTTTACAGCTCAGAGTCCTCTGCAGTGAGAGATTGGTGAAGGGTGTTTTCCAGTAGACCTGTGTTAGGCCAGGATCCACATGGAAAGGAAGCCCTACCTCTTCTGAGTATGGAGACACGCTGGTGAGTGAATGTCTAGGTCACCAGAGAGAGGCGAATTGAGGCTGGCTTTCAGGGCTGGTTGGGAGGTGGGTATATGAATTCAGTAGTCTCTCATGGTTTAACACAATCACCCCACTTACTTATTGTCATAGGAAATTCCTCTAGTATAGCACCAACCTAAATCAAGCCCACTACCATTGAGTCGATTCTAACTCACAGGACAGAGCGGAACTGCCCTGTGATTGTTAAGGCTGTGTGTCAACTTTGCTGGGCCTTGATTCTCAGTGGTTTGGCAGTGAAGATATAATTCGGCTGTCATGTGATGATATGATCACTTCCATGATGAGATTTGATATATTGTGATCACCTCCATGATGGGATCTGCTGTGAGTAGCCAATCAATTAAAAGGGAGCTTTCTTGGGGGTGTGGTCTTTCTGGCAAGGCTCATGGGCTTCTGCTTCCTCTGGATCCTGCAGCTGGCTCCTGTTTGTCTGACCTCCAGTTCTTGGGACTTGAGCTAGCAGCTTACCTGCTGTCTTGCCTGCCGATCTTGGGATTCATTGGTCTTTCCAGCCTGTGAGTAAGAGTCCTGCTGTCTGACTTGCTGATCTTGGGTTCACCAGCCCCTATGGCTACATGAATCAGGAGAAGCATCCAGCCTGACCCACATTCCAGTCTCTTCAACTGTGTGAGCCATTTCCTTAGTATAAATCTCTCTCTATATATAGATATTTATATGCTTTACTGGTTTTGCTTTTCTAGAGAACCCAGCCTAAGACATGCCCCATAGGGTTTCCAGGCTCTAATCTTCACTGAAGCAGAGTGCCACATCTTTCTCCTGTGTAGCAGCTGGTGGGACCACTAGCCTTTCAAGTAACAGTCAAACACTTTAACCACTGCACCACCAGAGCTCCTTCTAGCATGGCACCCAAAACCCCACTGCCATCAAGACAATTCCAAGTCATAGTGACCCTATAGGGTTTCCAAGGCTGTAATCTTTACTGAATCTTTACTGAAGCAGACTGCCATATCTTTCTCCCTCCAAGAGGCTGGTGGGTTCCAACTGCTGACCCTTTGTTTAGCAGCTGAGCACTCAACCACTGCACAACCAGGGCTGTTTTAGTACAGCACAGTGGGTCCAACTGCTGACCCTTTGGTTAGCAGCTGAGCACTCAACCACTGCACAACCCGGGCTGTTTTAGTACAGCACAGTGGCTCCAACTGCTGACCCTTTGGTTAGCAGCTGAGCATTCAACCAGTGCACAACCAGGGCTGTTTTAGTACAGCACAGTGGCTCCAACTGCTGACCCTTTGGTTAGCAGCTGAGCACTCAACCACTATACAACCAGAGCTGTTTTAGTACAGCACAGTGGCTCCAACTGCTGACCCTTTGGTTAGCAGCTGAGCATTCAACCACTGCACAACCAGAGCTGTTTTAGTACAGCACAGTGGCTCCAACTGCTGACCCTTTGGTTAGCAGCTGAGCATTCAACCACTGCACAACCCGGGCTGTTTTAGTACAGCACAGTGGCTCCAACTGCTGACCCTTTGGTTAGCAGCTGAGCACTCAACCACTGCACAACCAGAGCTGTTTTAGTACAGCACAGTGGCTCCAACTGCTGACCCTTTGGTTAGCAGCTGAGCACTCAACCACTGCACAACCCGGGCTGTTTTAGTACAGCACAGTGGCTCCAACTGCTGACCCTTTGGTTAGCAGCTGAGCACTCAGTCACTGCACAACCAGTAGCTCTTAAAGTAAGACCCTTAGACCAGCAACATCAGCATTACCTGGGAGCTTTTTAGAAACGCAAATTCTTAGGCCCCACCCTAGACCTGCTGAATCAAACAATTTAACAAACCCTTCAGGTAATTCTGAGGCACGTTCAAGTTTAAGAATCCCTACCAGCGTGAAACATTTCAGCTGCACAATTAGAAACAAGAGTAGTACAATGTAAGCACCTGGCCGAAGGCTCCTTAAGGTGCATTAGTGACAGGTAAATGTAAATAAATTCTGAGCCATTGTATCTGGCAGCAAATATAAATGACCTGTTTTCAAATTCTTTTTGACTGAGATCACCAGAACATCAACTTTCACCTTTTTCCTCAACCACACCTGTAACTATGTTCCCAAAATCCAGGCTTAGGACTTGGGGCACACGTCAGTCGGGCTGCAGGTCATGACCAGGGTCAGCAAGCTGGGTCCATGGCAGTCTATTCCACCGGAGAAAACTCGCTTGTCAGCACATGAAACATGTTAATGTGTGAATTTTTTTGTTACATTTTTTATTGTGATAAATATGTATGTAATAAATTGTTTGCCTTTTTAACATTCTTCACGTTCAGCTGAACTGAGTGGAAATGAGTGAAAAGATCAGAGGCATTAACCTCACAAGTGAGAACCGAGATGGGAAAAGGAAGCCAAGCAGGGAGACTGGGAACAGGAAAAACAAATTTCAGACTTGACAACTTAGTCTTCCTCAGTTTAGTAAAGACAAATAGAAGCTCCGCAGAGAAGGACATGCCTCACAGCTGCAAAATCAGGTAGATCTGATTTACGTGATTTACAATTTTAACATGCTTGTTGGTGGCATGCATTGATTGATAAAGGGCTGCAAGGAGAGTTTGTCGAGGCCTCACTGCACAAGAGCCTAGCTTTCTTGGCCTATTTGGTGCCTTTGAGCTCAGTTTCAGTCATGAGGGAAGAAGCCATCCTGCTGAATGACGGACCCAGGCGTCTTCAGAGATTTTGGAATTGTAAATGAGCAGCACAGAGCCAGGTATTTCTTTTTATTACCAGACATGATCAAAGAATAAAATCAAAAGGTACATGTCCGTCTATCATGCACCCATAATTCTAATTCCAGATCATTTCTTTACTAAGACAGATATTTTATTTCAAAATTAGAGAACTGATTTGCTCAAACATCTCTAAATTATTTTTACTATACAACAGGCATTAGTGAAATGTATTTTTAAGTTGATCTTTTAGGTTCAAAAGGCAGCCAGGTAACAAATCCACACTATCAGCCCTGGCATCTGCTTACCCTCTATCTTTGCCTCTTAAAGATAAACATT
This sequence comes from Elephas maximus indicus, assembly GCF_024166365.1. NCBI lineage: Eukaryota > Metazoa > Chordata > Mammalia > Proboscidea > Elephantidae > Elephas > Elephas maximus. The sequence continues at coordinate 80,880,089 of NC_064836.1, read as the reverse complement.
ATTACATTCTTTTGCAGTGTATGACCTTTTTGAAAATAGGTTAGACGTGAGGGCTTTCAAACAAATGTTACTCCTTTGAATTTAGCAGCTCATTAAATAACATCCATCGGCATTAAACGGTGCAGCTGAAAAGTGCCCCAGGGATTCTTCCTTTGATTGTTTTATCAAACACACACATGCACACTCACACACAAGTTCAGATCGTGCATTAGGCCTGTAGGATGAACAACTGACGAGCTTGAGCTGTGCATAGGAGGAAAAGTCTCTTCCTTACGTGGTCATGTTGGGTCACTTCTGACTGATAACAGATTTCCAAATAGGCATTATCTGTTAAAACATCTGGCTAAAAAAAAACTGGCTAGAGGGGGGAAAAAAAAAGACGATTGGGGAGTCCCTGTGTTGGAATATAAACGGTGTTGTTTTTAGCTGCCCTTGCGTCGACCCCGACTCGTGGCAACCCACGCACAACGAAAGGAAAGCTGCCTGGTGCTGTGCCATCCCCGTGGGCAGTTGTGGGTCAGACCATTGTGATCCAGTTAGCTCATTTTTAGAAGTAGATTGCCAATCTTTTCTTCCATATAGAAGTTAGAAAATGTAAAAGAGCTATGGAAAAATATTTGAATTGAGTTATTCATTTATTCATCATTTATTTATTTAGAGTAATACAAAATCTTCCTAAAATACATATTTTTTCCCAAAATCTTTAGTCTCAAAGTACCCCAATAATTTTTGTCATGAAGATCTTTTGTGGTGACCCTGTATCTATTTTCCTGATTCTCCAGAGTATGTTGTTGTTAGGTGCCCTCGATTCAATTTTCAACTCATAATGACCTTTTGTGACAGAGTACAACTTCCCCATAGGGCTTTCTAGGCTATAATCTTTCCAGGAGCAGATTTCCAGGCCTTTCTTCCATGGAGCTGCTGGGTGGGTTCAAACTGCCAACCTTTCAGTTAGCAGCTGAGCACTTCGCCATTGAACCAGAGCTCCTTATTTCCAAAGTCCGGGAACCCCCAATATGTAATTGAGCACAAGGCTACCTGGAATAAAGACCTTGTCATAGTCCCCACTGATGGTTAGAGATGTGTAAGCATCTTTTGCAACTATGTTTAGCCATGTAATTATGTTCTTGTTAATGTGATATCAATGTAAATGGGGCAATTTCTGGGAAATATCCTTAAAGGACATGTCCCCCTTCCCCTTTTTTTTCCTTCTTCTTGAGTGAAAATGGATAAAATGACTAGGTCTCTAACGGAATTTTGGGTCACAAGCTGGCCTAGGGAATGGAAGCCATACACAGCAGATCATCAAGATAGGAGGAACCTGACCCCTTCCACTGGGCTAGGCCGCAGGATCCCTGGGTCGGCTCCCTCCAGACTTCGTGAAATAAATGGTCTTCTACCCTCTATCTTGTTGAAGTCATTCTTACTTTGGGTTTTTCAGTTCCTAACTTGTCCACTTGCAATGGGCAATTTCGTTATTGTTGTCTTTAAGAACGAATACTGGGACTAACAAGAAATACTAAATATAACCATTTGTAATTCTCCAAAACTAGAAAAAAATTATAAACAGAAAAGATACACACATTTGACACCAAAATATAAGAAAAAAGTTACCATAAGCAAATTAAGAAGACAAAAGTGATTTAGGAAATTAATTTAGGAAATTAATATTTAGGAAATTAATAATACAGATGTGAGGCAAAGTATTGGGATCCATAATGTATAAAAATACTTCAAATTTAAAACACAAATACCCACATAGAAAAATAGGCAAAAATAGAAATAAACAACTCAGAGAAGAACCAACTGGAATGACCAATAACATTTGAAAAAATGTTCAAATTCTTTAATAGTAAGGGAAATGAAATTAAAGCAGCAAGGAGTTGTTACTCTATGCCTGTCAGATGCCTAAGATTAAAAAGAATGAGAATGTCTATTACTGTCAGGGACGTGGAAAAAGATCACTTTCATAGATGCCTGGTGAAATTGTTAATTGTTACTGCCTTTTTGGAAAGCAATTTGGCAACATCTATTAAAATTTTAAATGCTAATTTCTTTAACAGTCCCACTTCTGGGACACTTTCCCAAAGCAATGAAGCCATGAGTAATGACATATGTACAAGGATGCTGACTGCAACATCCATGGCAAAAAACTGGAAACATCAATAGAGGAATAACTGAATAAATTACGGTACAGCTACGCCATGGAATATTCATACAGCCATTAAAATAATAAATGAGAGTGTAGCTATTGATTTGGCAGGTTTTCAATGAGGTATTATTGAATGAGAAAGGCAAGGAGTGAAGAACTATATACAATATGATCCCATCTTGTAAAACAAACAATGGCAATCTGCGATGTGTTTGTGTGTCTCTGTGAGTATACAAGTATGGAGAAAAACGTATGAGGCTATATTCTAAATTGTTAACTTGGCTCATCTGTGGGGTGGATGAAGGCAAGGGGGGTGTTGTCATTGACAAGGTAAGAGAATGCAAGAGCTGATGTGTATTGTAGGAATAGGGCAAAGGCAAGCAAAAAAAAAAAAGTTTTATCATATGTTAGTCTTACTCATATGGAAGGAGTCAGTCCCTAGGTGATGTAAATGGTTAATGTGCTCAGCTGCTAAAGGAAAGGTTGGAGGTTTGAGTCCACCTAGAGGTGCCTTAGAAGAAATGCCTGGTGATCTATTACTAAAAAATCATTGAAAACCCAATGAAGCACAGTTCTACTCTGATACACATGGGGTCACCATGATCTAAATTGACTGGATGGCAACTGATTGGTTATTATTTATATGTAAAATGAATTATATATGCATATGTATATATGTGTATTGTATATGCATATATGTATATAAAAAGACATATACCCAATTCTTCGTGAGATTGAAGATAAAGCACTTGGCATCAATATATTTGAAGAAAAATCAGATAAAAAATTTTAAAAAAATGAAGAAACCCTAAGAATCATGTGGGACTCTATCAAAGGAAATGTCCTATGAGTGATTGGAGTACCGGAATGGGGAGGGATAACAGAAAATACAGAGAGAATTGTTGAAGATTTATTGGCAAGAAACTTCCCTGATATCGTGAAAGATGAGAAGATATCTATCCAAGATGCTCATTGAACTCCACATAAGGTAGATCTTGAAAGAAAGTCACCAACACATATTTTAATCAAACTTACCAAAACCAAAGGTAAAGAGAGAATTTTAAGAGCAGTTAGGGATAAACAAAAAGTCACCTACAAAGGAGAGTCAATAAGAATAAGCTTGGACTACTCAGCAGAAACCACGCAGGCAAGAAGGCAGTGGGATGACTTATATAAAGCATTGAAGGAAAAAAAATTGCCAGCCAAGAATCATATATCCAGTAAAAGTGTCTCTCAAATATGAAAGTGAGTAAATTTGGACATTTCCAGATAAACAGAAGCTTGGGGAATTCGTAAAAACCAAACCAAAACTACAAGAAATACTAAAGGGAGTTCTCTGATTAGGAAATCAATAATATCAGGTATCAACCCAAGATTAGAACACTGGACAGAGCAATCAGATGTTAACTCAGACAGGGAAATCACAAAAATAAATTAAGATAAAAAACCACTCAAAACAGGGAAACAGCTATATTATGTAAAAGAAGACAACATTAAAACAATAAAGAGGGACTAAGAAATGTAGTCATAGATCTTTCATATGGCGAGGAAGACAAGGCAATATAAAGACATCAAAATGACAGCACTAAACTCATACCTATCCATAATTACACTGAATGTAAATGGACTAAATGCACCAAAAAAGAGACAGAAAGTGGCACAATGGATAGAGTAGGTGCTGAGATGTTCTTTTGACCACGGAGAAATGATTTCAACATCAGGCCCAGGAAATATCCATATTTCTGGATTCAGTACCCAGAAGATGGAGCACCCTCGGCCGAGATGGGTGAGATGGGGCGAGGAGGAGCAGGTTGGGCTGTGGGAGGGATTGGGGCCTGGTGGGAGAGAAGACAAATTCAGTTTTGGACACGGTGTGTTGAGGTGCCTATAGGATCAGAGGGGGAGACAGGCCTAGAGCAGATTTGCTGACACCATGGCAGCAAGCAGGGCTTGGGCCAGCCATTTGCTTCTGAGAGCAGCCAGTGCCCTAGACCCCCTGCCCCCAGGTGTCAGACCCTTACCCAGGTTCCACTCTTCTCCTTGAGGAATTGGCTCTTCTGGATTCCCCACCTGAGTCATCTTCTAAAAGCAAGCTCTGCCAGATGGAGAAGAGGTATAGGAGAGTTTGGAACAAGCAAAAAAGGATACTGGTGTCTGCAGAGGAATACTGCATTTTTCAGAGTGCACCCTTCCACTTATACGGCCTTTGGGCTATTGTGAAAACCTGTGAGTTGTAGAGTTATCAGCACAAAATAAATTCTGCCTGTAGATGTGTCTGTAATATGTCTGATTGAGATTAACTGGCCCCCACCTGAAAAAAAGGCCACTTTTGCATATTTTTATAAATTCAACATTCCTTTAGTTTGCATAGATTGATGGTTCGTTGTGATTTCCTCTTTGAACCAGCTATAACATCTTACTAGTTTCCTCATTTAAGTAAGGACTGAAATAAAACATTTGACACATGTGCAAAAAAAAAAAAAAAGACATATGCTCAGTTCTGACCATTATTTATATCCAGAAATACCAATCAGCATCTTATTTTATTTTAAGATAATGTTTATTACACAAAAATTCCATGTTTATTATATGAAAATTAGAAAACATAGATATGAAAAATATTTCTAAATCTATAATCCCACCACCCAGAGATAGCCACTTCGAAATGTTTTCATAATTCTTAAACATACCATAGATAATGTTTTATAATTCACTTTTAAATACCACAAAGGTATCTTCAAAAATTAATCAGCCCTGGTGGCACAATGGTTAAGCACTTGGCTGCTAATTGAAAGATTGGCAGCTGCTCAGTGGGAGAAATGACCTGGCAATCTGCTCCCATAAAGATTATAGCCTAGGAAACCCTATGGGCAGTTCTATTCTGTCATATAGAGATGCTATGAGTTGGAATCAACTCAATAGCACACAACAACAGCATGAAAGAGGTAGGGTTAAATGTATGATCTTATTTTCTAACAAATATGAAACCATCGTCCTGTAACCACATATCATTTAATCTTTTTGTCAAAGTTCTTTCACAGATGTTCAAATCCTCAAATCACACTGATAATACTAGGAAAAAGAGACGTTGGGCACCCTGGAAATGATTTAAAAGTTCTGCTTTTTTCCTTCTTTCTAAATTTGCAGCAAACCCATTTGGAAGACCCATTATTTACCTCTCTCCATGAGGGACCTGTGGAAACCCTGGTGGCATAGTGGTTAAGTGCTACACCTGCTAACCAAGAGGTCGGCAGTTTGAATCCACCAGGCACCCCTTGGAAACTCTATGGGGCAGTTCTACTCTGTCCTATAGGGTTGCTATGAGTTGGAATCGAATCAACGGCAGTGGGTTTGATTTTTTGGTTTTATGAGGGACCTGTACATAGATCAAGAGGCAGTCATTCAAACAAAACAAGGGGGTACTGTGTAGTTTAAAGTCAGGAAGAGTGTGTATTCTTTCATCATACTTATTCAATCTATATGCTGAGCACATAATCTGAAAGGCTGGACTATATGAAGAAGAATGGGGCATCAGAATTGGAGGAAGACTCATTAACAACCTGTGATATGTAGATGACACAACATTGCTTGCTGAAAGTGAAACGGACTTGAAGCATTTACTGATGAAGATTGAAGACCGCAGCCTTCAGTATGGATTACGCCTCAACATAAAGAAAACAAAAATCCTCACAACTGGACCAATAACCAACATCATGATAAATGCAGAAAATATTAAAGTTATCAAGGATTTCATTTTACTTGGTTCCACAATCAACACCCATGGAAGCCCCAGTCAAGAAATCAAAAGACACAAACAAAAATCATCACAACTGAACCAATGAGCAACATCATGATACATGGAGAAAATACTGAAGTTATCAAGGATTTCATTTTACTTGGCTCCACAATCAACCTCCATGGAAGTAGCAGTCAAGAAATCAAAAGATGCATTGCATCGGGCAAATCTGCTGCAAAAGACTTCTTTAAAGTGTTGAAAAGCAAAGATGTCACCTTGAAGACTAAGGTGCAGCTAACCCAAGCCACGGTATTTTCAGTTGCATCATATGCATATGCATGTGAAAGCTGGACATTGAATGAGGAAGACTGAAGAAGAACTGACACCTTCAAATTGTGGTGTTGGTGAAGAGTATTGAATATACCGTGGACTGCCAAGAGAACGAACAAATCTGTCTTAGAAGAAGTACAACCAGAATGCTCCTTAGAAGCAAGGATAGCAAGACTACATCTCACATACTTTGGACATGTTGTCAGGAGGGATCAGTCCCTGGAGAAGGACATCATGCCTGGTAAAGTACAGGGTCAGTGGAAAAGAGGAAGACCCTCAACGAGGTGGATTGACACAGTAGCTGCAATGATGAGCTAAAGCATAACAATGATTGTAAGGATGGCACAGGACCGGGCAGTGTTTTGTTCTGTTGTGCACAGGGCCGCTATGAGTCAGAACTGACTCGATGGCACCTAACAACAACAACAGTGGTTCTACTCCGAAACTCAAGGTGTCACCATGAGTCAGAATTGACTACAGGGCAAACTGGTTAGTTGGTTGGTAGTAATATTTGACTTTTGGTTCTATTTATTGAAGTACTTTATAAACTGCATTTTAAGTAGAACAATTTGTGGTCATTAATACAGGTAGTCCTCTACTTACGATGTATTCCAGTTACAATGAACCACACTTAACAACTGCCTTTTTTTTTTGTACATCTTTATCGACTCGATGGCAGTGGGTGAGTATATTAGTGATATGTACTACATACAGTGTTTCAGCGTGTAATTTGCTGGTGTTATCATTCTCAGATGTTCACTCACAGATGTTCAGTGTTACAATTTACTGTTCAAAACACTGCTGTATAGCAGGGTATGTCCTGGTCAACAATGAAGTAGATTTTCGCATCAAGAGTCTTAACGGGGAGAAAGTTGAGCAATGTTCAACTCTAACTACTACAACTTCATTGTAGACCAGGCCTATAGCGTGACTGACAATCATTAAAGATAAGAATAGGATTTTGGAGGCAGTTAAAGGAGCGACTGGCATAAAATTGAGAATTTAACAAAGAAAAGGCAAGGGCCAGTCCACAAGATGGAGAAGCGATTGATGATTTGCATAGAAGACCAAATCCAGAAGAGGATTCCTGTGACTTTACTGATGATTCAAACAAAAGTACAGAACCTTTTTGAAAACCTGAAGGAACAGCAAGGAGAAGACTGCCGCTAGTACTTTAATGCCAGCAAGGGCTGGCTTCGTGGCTTCAAATACAGATTTGGCTTACATAATGTGTGTATAACTCTAGGTGTAGAAAGTGCCAATGTTGAAGCTGCTGAAAAATTCAAGGATGGGTTGGACAAGATAATACAAAATGAAGAATACCTACCAGAGCAGATTATATGAGATTTCCAACCCCCAAAGACAAATAAAGATTGGATTTATAAAGATACTGATAATACAAGACAATAATAATGAAAACTAAAAAAAAATTAGGTTCAGTTATTCCTTGGCATTTTTGGGGGACTGTTTCCAGGAGCTCCGAGGATACCAGAATCTGAGGATGCTCTGGTTCCTGATATAAAATGGCATAGTGTTTGCGTGTAACCTACACACCTTTCTGGTATACTTTAAATCATTTCTAGATTATTTGTAATACCTAACACAATGTAAATAGTTGTTATACTGTATTGTTCAGGGAATAATGACAAGAAGAAAAAGCCTGTATATGTTCAGCACAGACTCAATCATTGTATGCCTAACTACCTAGTACACGTCAGCAGCAATGTAACTTTTTTCTTCCACCTGAATATTCCGGATCAGTGGTTGGTTGAATATGGTTGCGGAACCCACAAATACCAAGGGGTGACTTATTCAGTTTACATCAGAACTAACTTAGAACCCTGTCTTAGGTCGGGGACTACCTGTATATGACAAATCTTCCGAGCATCTTCTACATTGGAAATTCGAACTGCCAACATTTTGGTTAGCAGCCAAACTCTTACCCACTGAACCACCAGGGTTTCCATGTTGGGAATAGTTAATTTTATTGCCAAGCCAATTATCTGTGGGATTTGATCACTGAATATAGCAGCTGTTGACAGAATTTAGCTCTCATTTTCTTCATTTTTTAAAGACATTACATTAAGGGCCTTGTTTTGATGCCCATTCTCTATTTAACTTAGGGAAAAATAACCTGCCTGGGGTTACAATGTTGATATCACAAACCAAATTTAAGCCTCTAGGACAGGGCTGTCTGGTGGTATAGTGGTTAAAGCACTTGGCTGCTAACCGAAAGGTCAGAGGTTTGAACTCACCAGGTGCTCCTCAAGAGAAAGATGTAGCAGTCTGTTTCCGTAAAGATTTACAGCCTCAGAAACCCTCTGGGGCAGTTCTACTCTGCCTGTAGGGCAGCCCACTCGATGGCACTGGGTTTGGTTTTGTTTTTTTAGGGTACCCTGCCGATTTATCGGCAACCAAATACCAACTAAGCCACATCAGCATCTGTCTGGTGCCACCCTTTCCTGGGATTTTCTTTTTTTTTTTTTAATGGACAGAGTCACACTATCTCCCACCAATGCACCTCCCCTTGCTTCCATTTCCCCCTTCACACCCCCTTGCCCTCAGAGTATTCTGGTATGTGCTTTTCCTCCTGCCCATTCAGAAATGGAAACAGGGTTATTAGTTTTAAAAGCTGCCTCTCATTTTATTCCAAATTAGGCCCCTCTGAAAACCCAGTCTTGTTAGTTTTCCCTGCATTTGGGCATTTTGAATCCTGAGAACTTTTTTTTTTTTTAATCATTTTTATTGTGCTTTAAGTGAAAGTTTACAAATCAAGTCAGTCTCTCATACAAAAACCCGTATACACCTTGCTACACACTCCCAATGACTCTCCCCCTAATGAGATAGCCCACTCCCTCCATTCTCTCTTTTCGTGTCCATTTCGTCAGCTTCTAACCCCCTCCACCCTCTTATCTCTCCTCCGGGCAGGAGATGCCAACATAGTCTCAAGTGTCCACCTGATCCAAGAGCCTCACTCCTCACCAACATCCCTTTCCAACCCATTGTCCAGCCCAATCCATGTCTGAAGAGTTGGCTTCGGGAATGGTTCCTGTCCTAGGGCAACAGAAGGTCTGGAGGCCATAACCACCGGGGTCCTTCTAGTCTCAGTCAGACAATTAAGTCTGGTCTTATGAGAATTTGGGGTCTGCATCCCACTGCTGTCCTGCTCCCTCAGGGGTTCTCTGTTGTGTTCCTTGTCAGGGCAGTCATCGGTTGTAGCCGGCCACCATCTAGTTTTTCTGGTCTCAGGATGTAATCTCCAGTTCATGAGGCCCTCTCTGTCTCTTGGGCTTGTAATCGCCTTGTGTCCTTGGTGTTCTTCATTCTCCTTTGATCCAGGTGGGTTGAGACCAATTGATGCATCTTAGATCGCTGCTTCCTAGTGTTTAAGACCCCAGACATCACTCTTCAAAGTGGGATGCAGAATGTTTTCTTAATAGATTTTATTATGCCAATTGACTTAGATGTCCCCTGAAACAATGGTCCCCAGGCCCCCGCCCCTGCTATGCTGGCCTTCGAAGCATTCAGTTTATTCCAGAAACTTCTTTGCTTTTGGTTTAGTGCAATGGTGCTGACCTCCCCTGTATTGTGTGCTGTCTTTCGCTTCACCTAAAGTAGTTCTTATCTATTATCTAATTAGTGAATGCCACTCTCCCACCCTCCCTCCCTCCCCTCTCTCGTAACCACGAAAGAACGTTTTCTTCTTAAACTATTTCTCAAGTTCTTATAATAGTGGTCTTATACAATATTTGTCCTTTTGCCTCTGACTAATTTCACTCAGCATAATGCCTTCCAGGTTTCTCCATGTTATGAAATGTTTCACAGATTCATCACTGTTCTTTATCGATACGTAGTATTCCATTGTGTGAATATACCATAATTTATTTATCCATTCATCCATTGATGGGCACCTTGGTTGCTTCCATCTTTTTGCTATTGTAAACAGTGCTGCAATAAACATGGGTGTGCATATATCTGTTCATGTAAAGGCTCTTATTTCTCTAGGATATATTCCAAGGAGTGGAATTGCTGGATCCTATGGTAGTTCTATTTCTAGCTTTTTAAGGAAGTGCCACATCGATTTCCAAAGTGATTGTACCATTTGACATTCCCACCAACAGTGTAGAAGTGTTCCAATCTCTCCACAGCCTCTCCAACATTTATTATTTTGTGTGTTTTGGATTAATGCCAGCCTGTTGGAGTGAGATGAAATCTCATTGTAGTTTTGATCTGCATTTCTCTAATGGCTAATGATCATGAACATTTCCTCATATGTTAGCTACCTGAATGTCTTCTTTAGTGAAGTGTCTATTCATATCTTTTGCCCATTTTTTAATTGGGTTATTTGTCTTTTTGCAGTTGAGTTTTTGCAGTATCATGTAGATTTTAGAGATCAGGCGCTGATTAGAAATGTTATAGCTAAAAACTTTTTCCCAGTCTGTAGGTAGTCTTTTTACTCTTTTGGTGAAGTCTTTAGATGAGCATAGGTGTTTGATTTTTAGGAGCTCCCAGTTACTTAGTTTTTCTTCTACATTCTTTACAATGTTTTGTATACTGTTTATGCCATGTATTAGGGCTCCTAACGTTGTCCCTATTTTTTCTTCCATGATCTTTATCGTTTTAGATTTTATATTTAGGTCTTTGATCCATTTTTTTTGTGTGTGTGTGCCAGGCACACTCTTAAATATATTTAATTCCTTCAATAGTCCTTATAACAATACCACAGGGATGACACTCAAAATATTTAATGACTAGTACAGTGAGAGAAATTAATATATAAATTTTTAAGTTTTAAATTAAAATTTCCTTTCTATATAAACTAGCCATATGGTTTATATTTTGGTTTATTTGTTGTAAGACTACCTTCTAAGTCACATAGGATGTAGCAGAGATTGTTTACCAAATTATTCTTATAGTTTCTAAATCATTTATTGGTTTCTTGGAAATACCTTTTTTGAGTTTTAGGAGTTTTTTTTTTTTTTTTAAATAATTTTTATTGAGCTTTAAGTGAACATTTACAAATCAAGTCAGTCTGTCACATATAAGCTTATATATACCTTACTCCATACTCCCACTTACTCTCCCCCTAATGAGTCAGCCCTTCCAGTCTCTCCTTTCGTGACAATTTTGCCAGTTTCTAACCCTCTCTACCCTCCCATCTCCCCTCCAGACAGGAGATAGCAACACAGTCTCAAGTGTCCACCTGATACAAGTAGCTCACTCTTCATCAGCATCTCTCTCCTACCCATTGTCCAGTCCCTTCCATGTCTGATGAGTTGTCTTCGGGAATGGTTCCTGTCCTGGGCCAACAGAAGGTTTGGGGACCATGACCGCCGGGATTCCTCTAGTCTCAGTCAGACCATTAAGTATGGTATTTTTATGAGAATTTGGGGTCTGCATCCCACTGCTCTCCTGCTCCCTCAGGGGTTCTCTATTGTGCTCCCTGTCAGGGCAGTCATTGGTTGTGGCCGGGCACCATCTAGTTCTTCTTGTCTCAGGATGATGTAAGTCTCTGGTTCCTGTGGCCCTTTCTGTCTCTTGGGCTTATAGTTATCGTGTGACCTTGGTATTCTTCATTCTCCTTTGATCCAGGTGGGCTGAGACCAACTGATGCATCTTAGATGGCCACTTGTTAGCATTTAAGACCCCAGATGCCACATTTCAAAGTGGGATGCAGAATGTTTTCATAATAGAACTATTTTGCCAATTAACTTAGAAGTCCCCTTAAGCCATAGTCCCCAAACCCCCGCCCTTGCTCCGCTGCCCTTTGAAGCATTCAGTTTATCCCGGAAACTTCTTTGCTTTTGGTCCAGTCCAGTTGAGCTGACCTTCCGTGTATTGAGTATTGTCCTTCCCTTCACCTAAAGTAGTTCTTATCTACTAACTAATCAGTAAATAACCCTCTCCCACCCTCCCTCCCTCCCCTCCTCGTAACCACAAAAGTATGTGTTCTCAGTTTATACTATTTCTCAATATCTTATAATAGTGGTCTTATACAATATTTGTCCTTTTGCCTCTGACTAATTTCGCTCAGCATAATGCCTTCCAGGTTCCTCCATGTTATGAAATGTTTCACATATTCGTCACTGTTGTTTATCGATGCGTAGTATTCCATTGTGTGAATATACCATAATTTATTTAACCATTCATCCGTTGATGGACACCTTGGTTGTTTCCAGCTTTTTGCTATTGTAAACAGAGCTGCAATAAACATGGGTGTGCATATATCTGTTTGTGTGAAGGCTCTTGTATCTCTAGGGTATATTCCGAGGAGTGGGATTTCTGAGTTGTATGGTAGTTCTATTTCTAAGTTTTTAAGAAAACGCCAGATAGATTTCCAAAGTGGTTGTACCATTTAACATTCCCACCAGCAGTGTATAAGAGTTCCAATCTCTCCGCAGCCTCTCCAACATTTATTTATTATTTTGTGTTTTTTGGATTAATGCCAGCCTTGTTGGAGTGAGATGGAATCTCATCGTAGTTTTAATTTGCATTTCTCTAATGGCTAATGATCGAGAGCATTTTCTCATGTATCTGTTAGCTGCCTGAATATCTTCTTTAGTGAAGTGTGTGTTCATATCCTTTGCCCACTTCTTGATTGGGTTGTTTGTCTTTTTGTGGTTGAGTTTTAACAGAATCATATAGATTTTAGAGATCAGGCGCTGGTCAGAGATGTCATAGCTGAAAATTCTTTCCCAGTCTGTAGGTGGTCTTTTTACTCTTTTGGCGAAGTCTTTAGATGAGCATAGGTGTTTGATTTTAGGAGCTCCTAGTTATAGGGTTTCTCTTCATCATTTTTGGTAATATTTTGTATTGTTTATGCCTTGTATTAGGGCTCCTAACGTTGTCCCTATTTTTTCTTCCATGATCTTTATCGTTTTAGTCTTTATGTTTAGGTCTTTGATCCACTTGGAGTTAGTTTCTGTGCATGGTGTGAGGTATGGGTCCTGTTTCATTTTTTTGCAAATGGATATCCAGTTGTGCCAACACCATTTGTTAAAAAGACCATCTTTTCCCCAATTAACTGACACTGGGCCTTTGTCAAATATCAGCTGCTCATATATGGATGGATTTATATCTGGGTTCTCAATTCTCTTCCATTGGTCTATGTGCCTGTTGTTGTACCAATACCAGGCTGTTTTGACTACTGTGGCTGTATAATAGGTTCTGAAATCAGGTAGAGTGAGGCCTCCCACTTTCTTCTTCTTTTTCAGTAATGCTTTACTTATCTGGGGCTTCTTTCCCTTCCATAAGAAGTTGGTGATTTGTTTCTCCATCGCATTAAAAAATTCATTGGAATTTGGATCGGAAGTGCATTGTATGTATAGATGGCTTTTAGTAGAATAGACATTTTTACTATATTAAGTCTTCCTATCCATGAGCAAGGCATGTTTTTCCACTTAAGTAGGTCCTTTTTAGTTTCTTGTAGTAGTACTTTGTAGTTTTCTTTATATAGGTCTTTTACATCTTTGGTAAGAATTATTCCTAAGTATTTTATCTTCTTGGGGGCTACTGTGAATGGTATTGTTTTGGTTATTTCCTCTTCGGTGTTCTTTTTGTTGATGTAGAGGAATCCAAGTGATTTTTGTATGTTTATCTTATAACCTGAGACTCTGCCAAACTCTTCTATTAGTTTCAGTAGTTTTCTGGAGTATTCCTTGGGGTTTTCTGTGTATAAGATCATGTCATCTGCAAATAGAGATACTTTTACTACCTCCTTGCCAATCCGGATGCCCTTTATTTCTTTGTCTAGACTAATTGCTCTGGCTAGGACCTCTAGCACGATGCTGAATAAGAGCGGTGATAAAGGGCATCCTTGTCTGCTTCCCGTTCTCAAGGGAAATGCTTTCAGGCTCTCTCCATTTAGAGTGATGTTGGCTGTTGGCTTTGTATAGATGCCCTTTATTATGTTGAGGAATTTTCCTTCAATTCCTATTTTGCTGAGAGTTTTTATCATAAATGGGTGTTGGACTTTGTCAAATGCCTTTTCTGCATCAATTGATAAGATCATGTGGTTTTTGTCTTTTGTTTTATTTATATGGTGGATTACATTAATGGTTTTTCTAATATTAAACCAGCCTTGCATACCTGGTATAAATCCCACTTGGTTGTGGTAGATTATTTTTTTGGTATGTTGTTGAATTCTATTGGCTAGAATTTTTTTGAGGATATTTGCATCTATGTTCATGAGGGATATAGGTCTGTAATTTTCTTTTTTTGTAATGTCTTTACCTGGTTTTGGTATCAGGGTTATGGTGGCTTCATAGAATTAGTTAGGCAGTATTCCGTCATTTTCTGTGCTTTAAAATACCTTTAGTAGTAGTGGTGTTAACTCTTCTCTGAAAGTTTGGTAGAACTCTGCAGTAAAGCCATCTGGGCCAGGGCTTTTTTTTTGTTGGGAGTTTTTTGATTACCGTTTCAATCTCTTTTTTTGTTATGGGTCTATTTAGTTGTTCTACTTCTGATTGCGTTAGTTTAGGTAGGTAGTGTTTTTCCAGGATTTCATCCATTTCTTTTAGGTTTGCGAATTTGTTAGAGTACAATTTTTCGTAATAATCTGATATGATTCTTTTAATTGCAGTTGGGTCTGTTGTGATGTGGCCCATCTCGTTTCTTATTCGGGTTATTTGTTTCCTTTCCTGAATTTCTTTAGTCATTCTGGCTAATGGTTTATCAATTTTGTTAATTTTTTCAAAGAACCAGCTTTTGGCTTTGTTAATTCTTTCAATTGTTTTTCTGTTCTCTAATTCATTTAGTTCAGCTCTAATTTTTATTTTTTGTTTTCTTCTGGTGCCTGATGGATTCTTTTGTTGCTCAGTTTCTATTTGTTCAAGTTGTCGGGACAGTTCTCTGATTTTGGCTCTTTCTTCTTTTTGTATGTGTGCATTTATCGATATAAATTGGCCTCTGAGCACCGCTTTTTTTTTTTTTTTTTGAGCACTGCTTTTACTGTGTCCCAGATCTTTGATCCATTTTGAGTTAGTTTTTGTGCATGGAGTGAGGTATGGGTCTTGTTTCATTTTTTTGCAAATGGATATCCAGTTATGCCAGCACCATTTGTTAAAAAGACTGTCTTTTCCCCCATTTAAATGTTTCGGGGTCTTTGTCAAATATCAACTCCTCATATGTGGATGGATTTATGTCTGGATTCTCAGTTCTGTTCCATTGGTCTATGTATCTGTTCTTGTACCAGTGCCAGGCTGTTTTGACTACTGTGGCGGTATAATAGGTTCTAAAATCAGGTAAAGTAAGGCCTCCCACTTTGTTCTTCTTTTTCAGTAATGCCTTATTTATCCGGGGCCCCTCAGTAATGCCCTTATTTATCCAGTAGTTTTCTGGAGGATTCCTTAGGGTTTTTTGGGTATAAGATCATGTCATCTGCAAATAGAGATACTTTGACTTCTTCCTTGCCAATCTGGATGCCCTTTATTTCTTTATCTAGCCTAACTGCTCTGGCTAGGACTTCCAGCACAATGTTGAATAAGAGCGGTGATAAAGGGCATCCTTGTCTGGTTCCTGATCTCAGTGGGAAAGTTTTCAAGCTTTCTCCATTTAGGGTGATGTTGGCTGTTGGCTTTGTATAAATGTCCTTTATTATGTTGAGAAATTTTCCTTCTATTCCTATTTTGCCGAGAGTTTTTATCATGAATGAGTTTTGAACTTTGTCAAATGCCTTTTCTGCATCAATTGATAAAATCATGTGATCCTTGTCTTTTGTTTTATTTATGTGGTGGATTACATTAGTTTTTTTTCTAATGTTGAACCATCCCTGCATACCTGCTATGAATCCCACTTGGTCATGGTGAATTATTTTTTTGATACGTTGTTGAATTCTATTGGCTAGAATTTTCTTCAGGAATTTTGCATCTACATTCATGAAGGATATAGGTCTATAATTTTCTTTTCTTGTGGCGTCTTTACCTGGTTTTGGTATCAGGGATATGGTGGCTTCATAGAATGAGTTTGGTAGTATTCCATCCTTTTGTATGCTCTGAAATACCTTTAGTAGTAGTGTTGTTAACTCTTCTCTGAAACTTTGGTAGAACTCTGCAGTGAAGCCGTCCTGACCAGGACTTTTTTTTTGCTGGGAGTTTTTTGATTACCTTTTCAATCTCTTCTTTTGTTATGGGTCTATTTAGTTGTTCTACCTCTGTTTGTGCTAGTTTATGTAGGTAGTGTGTTTCTAGGAATTCATCCGTGTCTTCTAGGTTTTCAAATTTGAGTATAGTTTTTCATAGTAATCTGATATGATTCTTTTAATTTCAGTTGGGTCTGTTGTAATATCGCACATCTCATTTCTTGTTCGGGTTATTTGCTTCCTCTCCTGTTTTTCTTTTGTCAGTTTGGACAATGGTTTACCAATTTTGTTGAGTTTTTCAAAAAAACAGCTTTTGGTCTTGTTAATTCTTTGAATTGTTTTTCTGTTTTCTATTTCATTTAGTTCAGCTCTAATTTTTATTATTTGTTTTTTTCTGGTGCCTGTGGGTTTCTTTTGTTGCTCTCTTTCTATTTGTTCAAGTTGTAGGGATAATTGTTTGATTTTGGCCCTATCTTCTTTTTGGATGTGTGCATTTATTGATATAAATTGGCCTCTGAGCACTGCTTTTGTTGTTTCCCAAAGGTTCTGATAAAAGCAGTAAACACCCAGTGCCGTCGAGTCAATTCCGATTCGAATAGGAATTGTTTTCATTCTGATAGGAAGTGTTTTTATTCTCATTGGGTTCTCTGAATTTCTTTTTTCCATCCTTAATGTCATCTATAACCTGGTCATTTTTGAGCAGGGTATTGTTCAGTTTCCAAGTGTTTGATTTCTTTTCCCTGCTTTTGCTGTTACTGATTTCCGCTTTTATGGCCTTATGGTCAGAGAAGATGCTTTGTAATATTTCAATGTTTTGGATTCTGCTAAGGCTTGCTTTATGACCTAATACGTGGTCTATTTTAGAAAATGTTCCATGTGCACTAGAAAAGAAAGTATAGTTGGTTGGTGCAGGGTGGAGTGTTCTGTATATGTCTATGAGGTCAAGTTGGCTGATTGTGGCATTTAGATCTTCCATGTCTTTATTGAGCTTCTTTCTGGATGTCCTGTCCTTCACCGAAAGTGGTGTGTTGAAGTCTCCTATTATTATTGTGGAGCTATCTATCTCACTTTTCAATGCTGATAGAGTTTGTTTTATGTATCTTGCAGGCCTGTCATTGGGTACATAAATATTTAATGTTTATATCTTCTTGGTGTATTGTCCCTTTAATCATTATATAGTGCCCTTCCTTATCCTTTATGATGGATTTAACTTTAAAGTCTATTTTGTCAGAAATTAATAATGCCACTCCTGCTCTTTTTTGATTGTTGTTTGCTTGATATATTTTTTTCCATCCTTTGAGTTTTAGCTTGTTTGTGTCTCTAAGTCTAAGGTGTGTCTCTTGTAGGCAGCATATAGATGGATCTTGTTTTTTAATCCATTCTGCCAGTGTCTCTTTATTGGTGCATTTAGTCCATTGACATTCAGGGTAATTATGAATAGGCATGAATTTAGTGCTATCATTTTGATGTCTTTCTTTGTGTGTTGACGGTTTCTTTTCCCCACTTGATTTTATGTGCTGAGTAGATTTTCTTTATATATTGTCCTTTCCTCATATTTGTTGTTCTTGATTTTGGTTCTGCTGAGTCTGTATTTTTCCATTGTATTTTATTTTGATGAGTAGGATAGTTTGTCCCTTTTGTGGTTACCTTATTATTTACCCCTATTTTTCTAAATTTATGTATTTATTTTTTTAATTTCTCTAAATTTATAACTAACTTTTATTTCTTTGCATCACTATATCTTCCTCTCCATGTGGAAGGTGTATGATTACATTTCTTAGTTCCTCTTTATTATTTTAATGTTGTCTTCTTTTATATAATAACATCACCATTACCCTGCGTTGGGCTTTTTTTTTTTTTTTTTAATCTTGCTTTGTTTTTTTGGATTTCCGTATCTGGGTTGACTTCTGGTTGCTCTGCCCAGTGTTCTAATCTTGGATTGATACCTGATATTATTGATTTTCTAACCAAAGAAGTCCCTTTAGTCTTTCTTGTAGTTTTGGTTTGGTTTTTACAAATTCCCTCAATTTGAGTTTATCTGGAAATGTCTTAATTTAACCTTCATATTTAAGAGACAGTTTTGATGGATTCTTGGCAGGCAATTTTTTTCCTTCAATTTTTTAAATATGTCATCCCATTGCCTTCTTGCCTGCATGGTTTCTGTCGAGTAGTCCGAGCTCATTCTTATTGACTCTCCTTTGTAGGTGAGTTTTCATTTATCCCTAGCTGTTCTTAAAGTTCTCTCTTTATCTTTGGTTTTGGTAAGTTTGATTATAATATGTCTTGGTGACTTTCTTTTGAGATCTACCTTATGTGGAGTTTGATGAGCATCTTTGATAGATATCTTCTCATCTTTCACAATATCAGCAAAGTTTCCTGCCAACAAATCTTCAACAATTCTCTCTGTATTTTCTGTTATCCCTCCCTGTTCTGGTACTCCAATCACTCGTAGGTTATTTCTCTTGATAGAGTCCCACATGATTCTTAAGTTTTCTTCATTTTTTAAAATTCTTTTATCTGATTTTTCTTCAGATGTATTAGTGCCAAGTGATTTATCTTCAGGTTCAGAAATTCTAGCTTCTACTTGCTCAGTTCTGCTCCTCTGACTTTCTATCGAATTATCCAATTCTGTAATTTTATTGTTAATCTTCTGAATTTCTGATTGCTGTCTATGGATTTTTCCAACTTATTAAACTTTTCATTGTGTTCCTGAATAATCTTTCTAATTTCTTCAGTTGCTTTACCTGTGTGTCCCTTGGCTTGTTCTGCATATTGCCTCATTTCCTTCCTGATGTCTTGAAGGGTTCTGTATATTAAACTTTTGTGTTCTGCCTCTGGTAATTCCAGGAATGTACTTTCATGTAGAAGACCCCTGGATTCTTTGTTTTCAGAGCCTGTTGAGGTGATCATGGTCTGTTTCTTTATGTGACTTTATATTGTCTGATGTCTGCAAGCCATCTATAAGTTATTGTATTAGTTTATGCTTGCTTACTATGTCATAGCTGCTTGCTTTGTTTTATTTTGGTATACCCCTATGGGTTGCTTGAGTGAGGTAGCTTGATAATTTTTACCTTTGGAGCTCTGGTGTCTTGTCCCCAGCTGGCTAGAGCTGTTATCAGGTATATCAGTCTAGGAATCCATTCAGTTTTCTTGTATGAATTCAGCTCAGGTTTCCAGGTAGCTGATATCAAGTGTGTGGTACAGGCTCTGTCCTACAGTCTTAGAGGGGCAGGGGTGATTGGCATATATACTGGTATCTAATTGCAGCAGGGAGTCATGCTTTGAAGAAGGCAGGGGGCTGAGAACCAACCCCCAAGTGTCTCTGAGGAAAACGTGTCTCTGTTCCCTAGAATGTGCTGGTGGGTGGGTTCTGCAGAGGGACCACAGGCACCCAAAGTTTTTGGTTGTAAGGACCGGGAGGTACCAGTTATCTTTGGACCCCTGTCACGGGTGGCTTGGTGACCTGAGTGGAGCTACCAGTCCTTAGGTTCCTGTTGTGAGTAGGTGAGGACCTTGTTTAATAGGCAAAGCAATGTCAAACATCAAACACCCACCTCTCCACCGCACAGCTGAAATGGTTGGAGTTTGCCAGCAAGGGCCTCTTCTCCCAAAATGGGCCCACACAGGTCCATGCAGAAGGGAAAGGTGCTCAATGTCCATGGACATTTTATGCCTTGACAGAAGCCACTTCTGTCCTGAGCTCCCCTGGTTAATGGAGCTAGTAAATGATATTTCCCCCCAGCTGCAAATTTTTTCCTTCCCCAAGGCTGGGAGGATGGCTCTAGGTGCTCACCAGGGTCTATCTCAGGCCCAGGGATTCAGCAGCTGAAGCTGATTTGTGTGGGGGGCGGGCGGGGCAGTAAAATATATGCAAGTACTTATATTTTGCCAGAGCGCCCTTCTCCTCAGGTTCCAGAGGTGTGAGTGGGCTGTGTGGCTCGCTGCTTCTCCCTGAGGAAACTGCAGCCAAATGCTAGGACCAGCCCACCGCCACCGCTGCCACTCCAGGAATGGTGCCTGAGGGCTCCCCATGATTCAGGTCTGGTAACTCCTCTCCACTTTTGAACTGCCTCCTCCTCCCCCTGCCTCTCAGTTCGTTGTCTAAGCTTACCTTTGATCCTCAGGGCTCCCAGCTTGTCACAAATATACTCGTTTCACTTGTTTTTTCTGGTCTTTGTTGTAAAGAGGGCTTGACGGAAGCGTCTGTCTATTCTGCCATCTTGGCTCTGCCTCCTGAATCCTCAGAACTTCTTGAAATACAAGTTAAACTGTTTTGTCTGCTTTATCTGAACTGATTCTTTTGAAAAAGTCCAAACACAACAAAACACCGTTTTTCTCTGGCCCTAAGCACACATGAAATATGGCTTCCAGTCTCCCACCTGCCAAATGGACAGTTTTAATGTCCATTTCCTACAACTGAAAGCCAACCAGAGTGGTATTTCTGTTGCTTCATCTCATACTGCCTGGTATTCTGTGAGGTTACTGCTCTCAGTTTACCCTTGCTAATTAAATCACATTAGTGTAAAAAGCAACAAAAACCATCCTTAATTAGGGTGCCATATTGGTTCATTTTAGCATAACTTATTAGTTATAATCATGTAGTACTTGCTTAAGCATTTGTCATTAGCCCAGGTCTTCCTGCAATGTTGTCGTAACAGCCTCCAGTATACGTGAATCTCTACTAGCTTCTCTTTTTTTCTCCAATGAGAAGTGTATTAATTTGTTTGGGGGAATAGTTATACATAACTGTCCTATCACTAGTGAGAACTTGCTGTATGAGCTGTTTCCTATAACCCCAAAAAGTTTCACATTTTGTATCACTTCCAAAAATTATTTTAAACATAGCTCAGGAAGTGCATTGCTCCGGGGAGACATTTTCAGATTTTGCAAAAGGCTTTCAAGTCCTGGAAAAGTGATTCAAAGCCAAGGGCCTTGATTGGTTATGTCTCTCCTTTTATAGAAACCCATTAGCTATTTGCTTCACCTAGAGATTGCAGTGAAAGAAAATTTCCTGGCCGCTGGAAGAAGAAAATAGGAATGAATTTCCTTGGATAGAAAGGACACTTTTTAAAGATGTTATCAGAATTATGAACTAGTAATTGTATGTGCTAGTGCTTACAGAAATAGATTTTGGAGTCCAACTTTCTAGGTTCAACACTTGGCTCTGAAAATTGCTACCTTATCGCTTCTACCTGTTTCCTCATTTGTAAAATGGAAATAATAGTCTTAACTTATATGGCCAGTTATTAGGCTTATACTAATTCACATATACAAAGTGCTTAGAACAGTGCTTGGAACTTACTATATCTATAATAAATAGTCTTTCTTTTTATCGTGGTTATTAGTTGCAGTCAAGTTGGCTCCAACTCATGGTGACCCCATGTACAACAAAACAAAAGATTGCCTAGTCCTGTGCCATCTTCATGATCATTAGTATGCCAGTCCATTGTTGGAGTCACAGTGTATTTTGAGTGCCTTCCAACCTAGGGAGCTCATCTTCCAAAATTCTCTTGAACATCATTCTGTTGTGACTCATAGGGTTTCATTGGCTAATTTTTGGAAGATCACAAGGCTTTTCTTTCTAGTCTGTCTTAGCCTGGAAGCTCCATTGAAACCTGTCCACTATGGGTGACATTACTGGTATTTGAAATAGCTGTGACATAGCTTCCAGCATCAGAGCAACAAGCAAGCCACCACAATACAACACACTGACAGATGGCTGGTGGTCATTGTCCTCAGAATGTCGTAAATAAGTAGGAGATAACTATTATTAACTGTATTCTTGGTGATGTGGAAACTACTGAGACCCTTACCTTAATTGCTTAAAATTACTGGCAAGATAGCACTGGAGACCAGGCCTCCAAAGGTGGTACCATCAGAGGGGATGTTGCCACTTCTCATTAATATTGTCTAATCACTGTAAATTGGAATTGCCTCAATGGCACCAGGTTTGCTTTGGTTTTTTAATCCTATTATGCTGCAAGTGTTTGGAATGAGTTAAAATAGTCTTCAGATTTGGATTATAGAAATGGAGGAGTTTTCTGTCACCTCACACCCTAGCCTCAGAGACATTTTGGGTGCCAAATCCAGATCCATGGGCTTGACTTCTCAAAAGCCAGTAGGCAAGTTTAGAAACAATGGCAAAATTGCTTCAGGTTGTCACCGTTGACCTTGATGAAACTGTATAAAGTCTTGATTCAGTACTGATCCATTCATTTCTTTTGCTCTTTCAAAGGGAGGTTTTTTTTAAATTAATTTTTATTGTGCTTTAAGTGAAAGTTTACAAATAAAGTCAGGCTCTCGTACAAAAATTTATATATACCTTGCTATACACTCCAAATTGCTCTCCCCCTGAGACAGCACACTCCCCCCCCCTCCACTTTTTTTCCTCATGACCATTCAGGCAGCTTCTGGCCCCCTCTGCCCTCTCACCTCTCCTCCAGACAGGAGATGCCAACAGAGTCTCATGTGTCTACTTGATCTTAGAAGCTCGTTCTTCACCAGTATCATTTTCCATCCCATATTCCAATCCAAACCCTATCTGAAGAGTTAGCTTTGGGAATGGTTCTTGTCCTGGGCTAACAGAAGGTCTGGGGACCATGGCCTCCGGGGTCCTTCTAGTCCCAATCTGCCATTAACTCTGGTCATTTTATGAGAATTTAGGGTCTGCATCCTACTGCTCTCCTGCTCCCTCGGGGTTCTTTGTTGTGTTCCCTGTCAGGGCAGTCATCAGTTGTGGCTGGGCACCATCTAGTTCTTCTGGTCTCAAGCTAATGTAGTCTCTGGCTTATGTGGCCCTTTCTGTCTCTTGGGCTCATAATTACCTTGTGTCTTTTGTTTTCTTCATTCTTCCTTGCTCCAGGTGAGTTGAGACCAATTGATGCATCTTAGATGGCCGCTTGCTAGCGTTGAAGACCCCAGACACCACTCTCCAAAGTGCGATGCAGAATGATTTCTTAATAGATTTTATTATGCCAATTGACTTAAATGTCCCCTGAAACCATGGTCCCCAAACCCCCACCACTGCTACACTGGCCTTCGAAGCGTTCGGTTTATTCAGGAAACTTCTTTGCTTTTGGTATAGTCCAGAAGCGTTGACCGAGTCTCCTATATTGTGTGTTATCTTTCCCTTCACCTAAAATAGTTCTTATCTACTATCTAATTAGTGAAAACCCCTCTCCCTCCTTCCCTCCCCCTCCTTGTAACCATCAAAGAATATTTTCTTCTCTGTTTAAACAATTACTCCAGTTCTTGTAATAGTGGTCTCATACAATATTTGTCCTTTTGCAAATGACTAATTTCACTCACCATGATGCCTTCCAGATTCTGCCATGTTATGAAATGTTTCACGGATTCATCATTGCTCTTTATCGATGTGTAGTATTCCAGTGCATGAATATACCATAATTTATTTATCCATTCCTTCATTGGTGGGCATCTTGGTTGCTTCCATCTTTTTGCTATTGTAAACTACGCTGCAGTGAACATGGGTGTGCATATATCTGTTTGTGTAAAGGCTCTTATTTCTCTAGGATATATTCCAAGGAGTGGGATTGCTGGATCGTATGGTAGTTCTATTTCTAGCTTTTTAAGGAAGTGCCATATCGATTTCCAAAGTCGATGTACCATTTTACATTCCCACCAGCAGTGTATAAGTGTTCCAATCTCCCCACAATGTCTCCAACATTTGTTATTATGTGTTTTTTGGATTAATGCCAACCTTGTTGGAGTGAGATGGAATCTCATTATAGTTTTGATTTGCATTTCTCTAATGGCTAATGATAGTGAGCATTTCCTCATGTATCTGTTGGCTACCTGAATGTCTTCTTTAGTAAAGTGCATGTTCATATCCTTTGCCCATTTTTTAATTGGGTTATTTGTCTTTTTGTAGTTGAGTTTTTGCAGTATCATGTAGATTTTAGAGATCAGGTACTGATGGGAAATGTTATAGCTAAAAACTTTTTCCAGTCTGTAGGTAGTCTTTTTACTCTTTTGGTGAAGTCTTTGGATGAGCATAGGTGTTTGATTTTTAGGAGCTCACAGTTATCTGGTTTCTCTTCTGCATTTTTAGTAGTTTTGTATACTATTTATGCCACATATTAGGGCTCCTAACATTGTCTCTATTTTTTCTTTCATTATCTTTATCGTTTTAGATTTTATATTTAGGTCTTTGATCCATTTTGAGTTAGTTTTTGTGCATGGTGTGAGGTGTAGGTCTTGTTACATTTTTTTCAGATGGATATCCAGTTATGCCAGCACCATTTGTCAAAGAGACTGTCTTTTCCCCAGTTAGCTGATTTGGGGCCTTTGTCAAATATCAGCTGTTCATATGTGGATGGATTTAGGTCTGGATTCTCAATTCTGTTACATCGATCTATGTATCTGTTCTTGTACCAGTACCAGGCTGTTTTGACTACTGTGCCAGTGAAATGTGTTCTAAAATCAGGTAGTGTGAGGCCTCTCACTTTGTTCTTTTTTTTCCAGTAATGCTTTACTTATCCAGGGTCTCTTGTCCTTCCATATGAAGTTGGTGATTTGTTTTTCCATGTTATTTAAAAGTGTTGCTGGAATTTGGATTGGAATTGCATTCTATCTATAGATGGCTTTTGGTAGAATAGTCATTTTTACAACGTTAAGTCTTCCTATCCATGAGCAAGGTATGTTTTTCCACTTATGTAGGTCTCTTGGTTTCTTCAGTAGTGTCTTGTAGTTTTCTTTGTATAGGTCCTTTACATCTCTGATAAGATTTATTCCTAAGTATTTTATCTTCTTGAATATGGTATTGATTTGGTCATTTCTTCTTCGATGTACTTTTTGTTGGCGTAGGGAAATCCAACTGATTTTTGTATGTTTATCTTGTATTGTGATACTCTGCTGAACTCTTCTATTAGGTTCAGTAGTTTTTTTTTTGAGGATTCTTTTGGGTTTTCTGTGTATAAGATCATGTCATCTGCAAATAGAGATACTTTTACTTCCTCCTTACCAATCTGTATGCCCTTTATTTATTTAGCCTAATTGCTCTGGCTAGGACCTCCAGCACAGTGTTGAATAAGAGTGGTGATAAAGGGCATCCTTGTCTGGCTCCCGATCTCCAGGGGAATGCTTGCAGGCTTTCTCCATTTAGGATGATGTTGGCTGTTGGCTTCGTATAAATGCCCTTTACTATGTTGAGGAATTTTCCTTCTATTCCTATTTTGCTGAGAGTTGTTATCATGAATGGGTGTTGGACTTTGTCAAATGATTTTTCTGCATCAATTGATAAAATCATGTGGTTCTTGTCTTTTGTTTTATTTATATGAGGGATTACATTTATTGTTTTTCTAATGTTGAACCATCCCTGCATACCTGGTATGAATCCCACTTGGTCATGGTGAATTATTTTTTTGGTATGTTGTTGAGTTCTATTGGCTAGAATTTTGTTGAGGATTTTTGCATCTACATTCATGAGGGATATGGGTCAGTAATTTTCTTTTTCGTGGGGTCTTTACTTGGTTTTGGTATGAGGGATAGGCTGGCTTCATAGAATTAGTTTGGTAGTATTCCATCCTTTTCTATGCTCTGAAATACCTTTAGTAGTAGTGGTGTTAACTCTTCTCTGAAGTTTGGTAGAACTCTGCAGGGAAGCCGTGAGGGCCAGAACTTTTTTTGTTGGGAATTTTTTGATTACCTTTTCAATCTCTTCTTTTGTTATGGGTCTATTTAGTTGTTCTACCTCTGTTTGTGTTAGTTTGAGTAGGTATTGTGTTCCTAGGAATTCATCCTTTTCTTCTAGGTTTTCAGATTTGTTAAGAATACAATTTTTCATAGTAATATGATATGATTCTTTTAATTTCAGTTGGGTCTGTTGTGATATCGCCCATCTCATTTCTCGTTGGATTATTGCTTCCTTTCATATTTTTCTTTAGTCAGTCTGGCCAATGGTTTATCAATTTTGTTAATTTTTTCAAGGCAATCGGCTTTTGGTTTTGTTAACTCTTTCAACTGTTTTTCTGTTCTCTAATTCATTTAATTCTGCCCTAATTTTTATTATTTGCTTTCTTCTGGTGCCTGAGGGTTTCTTTTGTTGCTCTTTCTATTTGTTCAAGTAGTAGGGATATTTCTTTGATTTTGGCCCCATCTTCTTTTTGTATGTGTGCATTTTTTGATATAAATTGACCTCTGAGCACTGCTTTTGCTGTGTCCCAAATGTTCTGTTAGGAAGTGTTTTCATTCTTATTGGAGTCTATGAATTTCTTTATTCCATCCTTAATGTCTTCTATAACCCAGTCTTTTTTAAGGAGGGCATTGTTCAGTTTCCAAGTATTTGATTTCTTTTCCCTGATTTTTCTGTTATTGATTTCTACTCTTATGGCCTTATGGTCAGAGAAGATGCTTTGTAATATTTCAGTGTTTTAGATTCTGCTAAGGCTTGCTTTATGACCTAATACGTGGTCTATTTTAGAGAATGTTCCATGTGCACTAGAAAAGAAAGTATACTTGGCAGCTATTGGGTGGAGTGTTCTCTATATGTCTGTGAGGTCAAGTTGGTTTATTGTGGCATCTCGATCTTCTCTGTCTTTATTGAGCTTCTTACTGGATGTCCTGTCCTTCACTGGAAGTGGTGTGTTAAAGTCTCCTACTATAATTGTGGAGCTGTCTATCTCACTTTTCAATGCTGTTAGAGTTTGTTTTATGTGTCTTGCAGCCCCGTCATTGGGTGCATAAATATTTCATAGGGCTATATCTTCCTGGTAAATTGTCCCTTTAATCATTATATAGTGCCCTTCCTTATCCTTTGTGGTGGATTTAACTTTAGTCTATTTCGTCGGAAATGAACATTGTCACTCCTGCTTGGTTTTGATTGTTGTTTGCTTGATACATTTTTTTTCCATTCTTTGAGGTTTAGTTTGTTTGAGTCTCTAAGTCTAAGGTGCGTCACTTGTAGGCGTCATATAGTTGAATTATGTTTTTTTAATCCAGTCTGCAACTTTCTGTCTCTTTTTTGGTGCATTTAGTCCATTTACATTCAGCATAGTTATAGACAGGTATGAGTTTAGTGCTGTCATTTTGATGCCTTTTTTTGTGTGTTGTTGACAGTTTCATTTTTCCACTTACTTTTTTTGTGCTGAGTTTTTATTTATAAATTGTGTTTTCCTCTTTTTCATTGTAGTCGAATTTGTTTTTGCTGACTCTGTTTATCTTGGTTTTTATTTTGAAGTATGGGATTGTTAGTCTTCTTTGTGGTTACCTTAATATTTTTGCCTATTTTTCTAAGTATAAACAAAGGTATGTTTTTATCTCTCCCTTTTCCACCAACACATTGAACGGCAGGTATGGTAGATAATTTACTATGTTTAGTAGTATTTTTTTTCTTTGGGGTTATCCATTACATGAAATGAAATACTTTAAGGGAAAACAACATATTTATAGAGTGGAATTGTTGTTCTGAGGTAAGAATTTTAACAATTTGTCTTGACTTTATTATAATATTTTGGAGAATGATTTCCATTATTGCACTCACCGTACTGAAAATTATTTGTTGACAAGTCTTATCCCTTCATCGAACATGAATCTTGAAAGCAGAAGTCATGTCTTTATTATTCTGATATTCCATGTATTGTACCAATTTTTGGCATTTATTGGGTGTTCAAAAAGTGTTTGTTGAACTTTATTGAACTAGAGTAACATAATATTCCAGTTCTATTTTAGAAAGGTATATTTTTGAATATCATGTGAAGATGTTGCTTATAGTTGTACCTAATTAAAACTCATATAATTAGCCTGGGTTAAGGTCATATTATTCAGAGAAGTACAAATGCAATGAGGATAATACAAATAATATCATAATATATATAGTAATAATACAAATTTATATTACACATCACCTTTTAGAATCACTAACTGTATTAGATGTGTGTAATTTATGCTGAAGAATAACAGAAGCACTTATACTGGTGGATATCACACAGCAGGAGAGCTCTGTGAACCCCGTTAACATGTTGGATTTTATCGTAAGCAAAAACAGTACTAAACTAGATGTTACTCTATTATATAGTTTATGGGTCACTGATGCTAAGGAATATTATACTAGATTATAAGAATGTGCCATTCCATCTAATATTTACTCTCTAACTGTGATAGTAACTAGTATTTTCTGAGGGAGTATATTTGTGTTCAATGCTGAACCACAAAGATATACTCCCAATCTTGGTTTTCTTTACCCCCTCTTCACAGACCCATCATCAGTATTTTTCTTTTTTTTTTCTAAACTCTGCTTAAAACAGTCCATACCTTCAGCCTGTCTCTACTGTCATTGGCTGGTGAACTTCGGCCAATCCTTTTATCCTGCTCGTTACTGTTATATTCATCTATAAATCATGGAACATTGAACTAACTGATTCTAATGGACTTTTAGGTCTAAAATTTATGGATTCAAAAATCTTGGGATAATACAATTTAGATTTATTAGGCTGAAATTTAAATAAATACTTTTAAAGAAAACTGCATATAAATATAAACTCTAACTTCAGTTTTCTGGATGTAGTCAGTCAGTTGATTTTTATCCTCACCATACCCGTTTCAACCACAGATCTAGAGTTTCATTTCCAATGCACATCTTAGAGGATGAGGTGGTGATGATTTTTAACCGAGGACATTTTGTCCCTAAGAACATGTTGTGTCATGGTTAGATGCTTTTTAACAAAGGACATGATCCCTCCTAAGCTGGAGTACAGCTAGAAGGTTGTATATATTGCATCATGCTTAAGAATATGGACAGGAGACTGACTGGTGGGACTCTTTGCATGTCGGCTTATTTCCTAAGTGTTATTAAGGCCCGCGCTGCCAAAGGACTCTGGTCTGTTCTGAATATGGCAGAGCTAGTGCCTGCCTAAGTTTGGTTATATTTAGTTAGGAAGATGGACAATTAAACAAATATTAACACAGAATGAAGAGTATCACAATAGGAGTAATAAAGGGATCTAAGAATGCACTTAGAGAGAGACCTGACCTACAGAACACCTTCCTGTAGAAATGTTGCTTCATGGAGACCCAAAGGATAATTAGGAATTAGCCACAAGACAAGGGACAGAACAGGATGTCCCAGGCAGAGAGGGCACATCACGTGTCCAGGCATACAGGAGAGAGAGTGCTCTTGGCACCTACTAGTAATGCATGCAGTTGGGTCGTGCCTGGTGATGAGAGAGCAAAAGAGAAGAGGTGGGGATGTTAGGCAGGCAAGATCTCTGAAGACCCTGCTAATGTGTTGGGTTTTGTATTAAGTAAAGATGTGGAAAAGTTTTAAAATGAGACAGTAATATGATTGTGTTCCACTCTTTAGAAGCTATCTCTGGATTGGCTGCTGTCAAGATACCAGCTGAAAGTAAAGCAATAAGCCAGGAGAGAAAAGATGATGGTTTTGATCAGGAAGTTTGCAGGGGAATGGAAAAACTGATGATTCTGAGTGATATTTATGGGGTGAGATAAAGACTTAGCAGGGCTTGGCAACTGATTGGATATGAGGGAAGAGGAAAAGTAGGAATCAAGTATGATTTTCATGTCTCTGGATTCAAAACCGGGGGCACTACTTGCTAAACCAACCCAGTTGACTAGCTCTCAAAATCTTATATAATGTGGATTATTACATATGTGCCTGTGCCTCATGGAGCTACTGTGATGTTAAAAGATTCTTTCCTCAAGGACAACCTCTGATTGCCCCTGATGGGACCTGATGCAAACTGTTATTTTAAAAAATACAAATATGTGTGCGAGGGTTATGCCTCCGCAGCCTGTATCATCCCTTTCATAGCTCTATCCCAGCATTCCTCAAATTGGATTGCAATGGCTGACTTCTCTGTAGCCCAGCCCCAACTTGAGTAGAAACCTTTTGATGTCTTATTGCCTACAACCCACAGAGCCTACGAGGGCTGGTTCTAAAAGGTATGCATGAGAGAATTAAATCACAAGTTTTCCTCTGGATAAACAGCAAATAGCTGAGCTCAGAGAGCTGGCATTTTGATTAGAGAATGGGAGAGGGGAAGGAGTAGGAAGAGGTAGTTCTGGACAGGCTAGAAGGGCCACCAGAGGCTAGGTGAGGGGAACTAGTAGAAGGAGAGAGATGAAGAGAAAAGTCACTCATATTCACAATTCTGATTGGGGATGGGCCTTTAATTAGTAAAGGAACCACTGGGGAAACAAAGAAAAAGAGAGAGCAAGCTCAGAAACAAGACCAGTACAAGTCGCCATTGAGTCAACTCCAATTCATGGTGACTATGTATGTCAGGGTAGAACTGTGCTCAATAGGGTTTTCAATGGCTAGATTGCCAGGCCTTTCTTGTGAGGCACCTCTGGGTAGACTCTGACTGCTAATCTTTTGGTTGTAGGACAGCATTTTAACCTTTTGCCCCACCCAGGGGCTTCACTCAGAAACTAGGGTGTGCTAAAGAATGTAAAATGTTGCAGGGGGTATGAGTAGGATTAGGAAACAGAAAAATACCCACTAAGGTTTGTCTTCAGGAGATCATTAGAAAGGACAGTTTCAGTGGGGTGATGGGAAGAAAACCAAGGTTGCAACAGGCTGGGAGATAAGAGCAGAAAATGAAGCAGAATCGAGGCGGGAGAACCGCGTTACCAGGGGACCTGTAGTCGTAATAATCATCACTCTGAAGAGAATGCTTCAAATAACCAACAATACGTGCAACACTCTTGATTTGCAATTCAATTTGGTTCAGCAATTTAAACATTCTTATTTTAAGGAGTTTACCTGCCTAAAGCCCCTGCTTTTATAGAGAGCTACACTTCATGTAAATAAATAAAATGCAGGTGCCGTAGCTGGTTAAAGGGAGGTCGATCTGTGCATAAAGACTAAGCGCTTGGCAGCTTCTACTGAGTAAACCTTGCTGAGTTAAGGCACGCAGCATACTTATCCCAGCAGCATGGATGCCAGGAGACACCAGCTCCATTGTTCTACTCAGTAGTGCCCCTAATTAAGAGCATCTTGCAGCACTTCCCCAGATTTGTGGTGTCACAGAGCCTTGTAACTCAAATGTGTTTCATTTACTGCCTCAAGATATATGCCCAGTCTGGAATCATTTAAGTGCTTGGTAATTTTCTTTCCTCTGTTGACATCTGGATAAATCCATTCTCATTTCCAGTCACTTTGTCTCCAATTTTAATAATGGGCAAGGTTTTGTCAAGAGATGTGTAGTATTTGTTTACTCAGAAGAATATTAATATTTCATCTTTTTACTTGCATCATGGCTTCCCAGCAGTAGAAGCCTTTGAAAATAAACATGCATTATAACCTAATTTGATGAAGAACTCACATGAATCTAATTATGATGAAACCAACTTGAACAGCTGTTGAGGTGGCTAATATGAAAATAATGTAACTCTTTTAACAATTTATCTGATAGGCATTCATTGAGCTTCCCCTTACAGAAAAGGCACTAAAATGCTAAGGAAGCACCACTTTAAAGGAGACAGTCTCTGCATTCCCTAACTCCAGAATTTGTCAGGCACTGATTGAAAGAGATAAGGTTTCCTAGTGATGGATTTAAGGAGCTCTGGTGGTGCAGTGGTTAAGTGCTTGGCTGCTAACTGAAAGGTTAGCGGTACAAACCCACCAGCAGCTCTGTGAGAGAAAGATGTGGCAGTCTGCTTCCATAAAGATTTACAGTTTTGGAAACCTTATGGGGCAGTTCTGCTCCTTCACAGGGTTCATATATGTTGGAATCGACTCTATGGCAGCGGGTTTGGTGGCACAGTGGTTAAAAAGCTTGGCTTCAATGGTTTGAACCCACCAGCCACTTCATGGGAGAAAGATGTGGCAATCTGCTTTTGTAAAGATTTCAGCTTAGAAAACATACGGGGGCAGTCGTACTCTGTCCTATAGGGGCGGGCAGGGCCAGATTACCCAATAAGCAAGGTACGCGTGGCCCTACTCGTGTGTATTTACTAATCTGTAGTGAACAATTTTACCTATTTCACCATGTGAAATTGCTCACTACAGATTAATTAGTAAGTAAATACAAGTAAAGCAGCGTGTACCTTGCTTAATGTAAGCACCTGTAAGGGTCCCTGTAAATCAGTGTTGACTTCTCAAGAAAACCAATGATGGATTTACTGTGTCCAACGGTGAGGGGACTAGAGTAAGTGTGACCTCCCAGAATAGTTCATCACCCAAGTAGAGGATTCCCTTTATCATCTTCATCTATCCAGCCACAGCTGCCTTTGCAAATTTCCCTCTTAACTTCCCTCTGGTACTGTTTTGTATAGTGGTCTTTGCACATCTCAGAAAATTTAGAAAGCAAAGCTACCCTCCTACATGTTTAACACAGTGTTCAAAGACTGCATAAATGCTTGCTGAATAGTAATAAGAGTAGTTTATATTGACTGAGATTTTACTATGTGCCACGTACTGTGTTGAGTTTTACACATGATCTTCACAAGAGAAAATAAAAACCTATATTAAGGCAAAGACTGTGGGGTGTTATGCCTTAGCTAAGGACACTTTGATGGCAAAAAACAGACACTCAAGATAATTTAAAGTAGAGAAATAATAAGGACATTTACTGGAAGGCTATTGAGAGAGAGTTTGGAACACAAAGGCAGAAAATGGAACATTTGCAAACAATTTCTCTCTCTCTTTGGTCTCTCATTGCTGCTGCTCCTCATTCTTGTGACTCCCTCTCTACTGATACTTTTGCAGATTGTTATGCAAATAGAACCACATAACCACACCTCAAAGGCAGCCTCAGCCTCCACATGTGTCATTCAGTCCAAGCAAACATCCCAGACTAAGAATGATACCTGAGTCCCAAATCCATATCCCAGAGAAAGAAACTCTGATTGTCCCTGATGGGACCAGTACTCATACCTGGTCTAGTCAGCTAGGCCAGGAAACCAGTACCACCTCAAAAACATGGCTGCCTGTGGCTCATACCTGTGAATAGAAGGCAGTCACATCTCAGAGAAGAGGAGTGTGGGCCCCAGAGACACCTCAGACTGTGTCTGCTAAAAATGGTAAGAATTGATAACTATAGAATCAATAGTACTTAGTGATTGGTTGAATGTGGACACAAGAGAGAAGGAGAAATTGGAGATGAGCCCAAGGTTTCTACGTTGGATGACCATGAGGGTCAAGGATGCGAACACTTACCTTGTAGTGGCGGGCAGAGGATGACAAGGGAACGAAGGAGCCTGTGAGAGAACAATGTGAGGAAAAGGCCTCTCGTGTTAAGAAAAGCACAATCCTAAGATTTTAGCTCAGAACGGTGAGCTGAGAGTCATGGCTGCACAAGCTCACAGCTTCCCATGACTTCCGCAGTCTCCTCTGTGCTTCCTGTTCTGACTTCTGCTTCTGTGACCAGCACCCTCCTCCCCAGGCTGTAACTGAACTCTACAAATTTGCCTAAAGTGTAGCCACAGAAGGAGTCCCTCTCCCTGCGTCAATTTATCACTCTAGAAGGGAAGTAATAAGGAGTGTATTTACCCTGCACATCATTGTACCCCCTGGGCCTAGCACAGGCAAAAATGAACGGTCAATATCTATCTATTGAATGAGAAAATAAGTAGACGTTTTCAAAATACCTGGGGAGGGAGGTAATCACAGAAAATACAACCAGCATAAAAGAAGCTAAGTTCCAACATAAGAGATTTTATTCTTAAAATAACTACACTTTCTAGACCTAAAAGTAGGGTGACCAACTTGATCCAGTTTGCTGAGGACTTTCCTGAGTTTGGGATTGAAATCCACATTCTGGAAAATGCCTCAATCCTGGAGACACTGGGAAGATCAGTCACCTAGGCTGGTGCCACTTCTCAGGTGGCAGCTAGGTTACGACTAACATGATTCTTTCCAGACCACGGGGACATGATCATATCCCAATGCTCCCTTCCACTTAAGGCCTTCTCACTCCTTGTCTTTACCTTGTTAACTAGGTAACTAGCATACATTTAATTCTGGAAGTTGTATCCTGTCAATGAAAACGGAAGAGTGGTGGCTTATATAGTACCCAGTCCCTGAAAAGGTATACTGTAGTATATCTTTTAGTGTCTTGGCTGTACTAAAAACTAAATGATAAGACTGAGACGATTATCTAACACCTCTCTCTGAGTCCAGTTTTCAGATAGTTATGTTGTTCCCTGTGTACACAGTGAATAAGGGCCACAAGTAATCTGGACTTTATAGTTAGGGAAAATGTGTATAGTCATTGATTTGTAAATTGTCATTCAAAGTCCTCAATTGTCTTTTATGAGTAGGGTGACTATATACCATTATTTGATTGGGACAGTCTCAGTTTATGTCTGTTGTCCTGTTTTAATTATTAATTGTATCCTCTTTCACTCTCAAAAGTGTCCCATATGAAAAAAATGTTCCAGTTTGGGTGATAAATTATCTGGTTGTCACCCTTATAGAGCATAGTCGTGTGATTCCCAGAGGCTAATCATTCCAGTATGAATTGATAAACAAAGCTCCTGAAGGTTCACATGGGACACTGAGTCCTAGATGCGAGGTATTTGCAACAATTTAACAACAGATAAAAGTTTATAATGCATCTCAGAATCTTTTGATAAAAAGATTACTTTCATCTCAATGTGTAGATTTTTTCTTCCTTCTAAAAAAAATACCTTCCTCTGAATTCATCTATGTATGTTTTTCTATCAAGATTAAAATATACCTTTGGTTTGTTTTTCGGGCAAGATTAATTTGCTTACTTAGTTGTTTGGGCTCTTTCATTTTCTATTTTAAGGCATTGATGTGATTTGATTCTGACAAGTGTGTTATTTATATAAAGTCCCAAAGCCATGTAAGCAACTTGAACCTAAAGGGACCCATAGGATAGCACCGACATTAGGGGCTAGTGGAGACTGAAGGAAGACAAAGAGGAAGGAGATTTATGATCTTCATTTGTTGAGGTGGGTCGTCCTCTTGGCCCCGGTTACCTACATTTAAACACCTGCCAGGTCCACTACACTCCTAGTGCATACAGTGTCTTACTGTCTAGTGTCTGCTTTCTACACGTACTCTTCAGTGCATTTCTTGAAATATGCTTTTTAGTCTAGACTAGGAAAGAGACTTACACAGCTGTGTACTCTGAATCTTAATGTGATCTTTTTTATCCCTGGATGTTATAATAAGAACTGCTTTAAAAAATCTGTTAATTATGATGGTACATGCACATGGCACAAGTTTCAACAGACCAGAATGGTACAAAATGAAAGGTAATAGTCTCCTCCAACCAGCTCCTGTCTCCACTCCCCAGACACCAATTCCCTAGATGACTTTCCAAGAAATTTGAGCACACACACACACACACACACACACACACACACACACACATTCATGGATCTCTTCTATAGCCGAAAAAATATTCCCCGAGCTCTACTGCCTACTGAGCACAAGTCACTAGGAAGTAACGCCCAGTGAGAGGAAAAGGATACATTTCAATTTTCTCACAAATACAGATTCACAACTTATCTCCCTGACTACAAATTCTCCCTGTTCCAATCCTGCCCAAATAAGCTGCCAGAGGTGTTTTCCTAAAATACACTGTTTTCACCATGTCTCTGCCCCCAAAGAGTCTACAAAGTTTCCTACAGCCTATTTCTAAATTTCTCCACCTAACTTTCAGAGCTTTTCTTGATCTTCCTCCGTTCTATCTGTTCAAATGTTTAATAATATTCTTATTATAATTATTATAAATACTAAATCTGAATGCTCACCTGCAAAAGGTCAATTTTGCCTTCTCTGGGAAAAGCCATTCTTAATCCCATCTCCAGGTCTTTGATTGTGTTGCCTGTCCTAAATACCTCCTTTTCCTCTCCACTAAGGGCAATGTATGGACATGCAAGAACATACTAGTCCTTGTATGTGCACAGAGGAAACTGAACCTAGGGAGGTTAAGCGATTCCCTCCGAGTCACATGCCTATTTTCTGTCAGTTATAAAACTAACTCTCTGCCTGGACCATTTTCTTTGCTTTAACCATACTCCTTTAAGCTAGATTTCAGGGGACGTATCACTGTACCCACCAAGCCACCACAAAGAGTACAAGATTATGTGAAGTCTTGAGTCAGAATTTTCATTTCTCTGAGAAACCTCAGTTTTTGCTCTAAAAGTCTTCAAATGATTGGATGAGACCCACCTTCATTATTACAGGTAATCTCCTTAAAGTCAATAGATTGTAGATGTTAACCACATCTGTAAAATACCTTCACAGCAACACCTAGATTAGTGTTTTATTAAATAACTGGGCACTTTTTTTTAACACAGTACAGCTGATGCATAAAACTAACCATTTTACCACCCACGTGTGTGAGATAGTGATTATAGTTCACCCCAGAGTTGGTAAATCACGGTGCTAATCAGACCTGATATGAGGCACCTGGATCTAAGCAAACTTGGCCAGTTCTTCTCTATAGTCTCATCTGTAAAGTCGGGAAAATAATACTGGCTTTTCAAGATTAAGTGGAGAGCAAAACCCCTAAGATTATTTTGTCCAAATAAAGAGAATGGCCTTTCATTTTGGATCATGGTGCCCCCATTTCTATTTCTTCTTTCTGTTATCAAATGTCAAGAGTGAATGTTAAAGATGAAATATGTAGTGTTTGGTATAGAGTGACTGCTCAGTGAATTTAGCCTTGGTAATCTCCCCACAAATCACTTCCTCCCAGATTGGAAACTTGCCTTGTTCTAGCCAATTGTCTTAGGTACCTAGTGTTGCCTTAATAAAAAATACCACAAGTGAGTGGTTTCAAAGAACAGACTATTTATTTTCTCACAGTCCTGGGTCTAGAGGTCTAAATTCAGGGTGTCAGCTCTCAGGGAAGGTCCTTCTTTATCTCTTTCAGCTTCCAGTAACTGCCAGCAATTCTTCGTATTTCTGGCCTTGTAGATTCATCTGCCTCCATTTTTATGTGGTATCTTCCCCCAGTGTCTTTTTTATTTTTTTATAAGACACCAATCAAAAGAGATTAGGTTTAGGACACACCCAACTCCAGCATGACCTTGTTAACATAACAAAAGAGAACCTCTTTCCAAACAGGGTCATATTTACAGGTACAGGAGGTGGAACTTCAGCATAACTTTTTGGGTACACAATTCAATCCTTAATGCCAGTGAACTCCTTCGCTCATACCCATTTTACCACCTTCACCACACCTCCTCCAGGCTGGGCTTCCCCACTGCTGCCCTCTGCCAGTCTTCCTGAGTGCCCGTCTGCCTGTAATTCTGTACCTGTCTGCTCCATGACACCTGTCTACCTGTAATTATGTACCTGTCTGCTCCACTGACACGTGTAGCTGCCAGGGTACTCGTCTTTTTATCCTTTTACTCTCCAATTTTGAACATTTTTCTGAATAACTTCTCCCTGTTGTCACTATGTTCTGACTACCGTGCTCTGTTTACGTTGTTACTATGTTCTGATTACCGTGCTCTGTTTACATGGTTGCAAGTAGATACTCCCAAGCCTTTCCTCCTCTCCGGTCACAGATCTTGATATCTCTCAGTCTGGCCCCTTCTACCACCTGCCAGGGTCAAAACTCTGTGGTTCAGAATTGCATTCTGACTTTTATAGACCCTAGGTACTTTGTCTTCATGAGCCCCTTCCTCCTTAAAAAAAACATTAAAATCATAGATTATGACTATGTTAAAGACAATTAGAATCCAGGTTACATTCATTATAATGTATTCGTTAATATTATATTCACATTTTCTTCTTATTTTAAAAGAAATTAACACTAAAGCATTTTCATGTGCCCCTAAAAGTATTGTGGGCCCTAGGTACTGCCTTTCGTCATGAGTGGACGAGTCAGTCCTGCTAGAGCCAGATATTCTTGAGTTCAATTTTGTTCTAAACTTGAGACTTGGTGGAAAGGGAGGATGAGTAAATGCAGTTAAAAAAGAAAATAACCCTCTTTGGTCTACTTTTTGTGAGTAGATGTTTACCTGTGTTGTATTCACTATGTAAAGGATGAGTCAGAATTGACTTGACAACAGTGGTTTTGGTTTTTGAAGACATTTGACTGTGTGGATCATAACAAATTACGTATAACATTACAAAGAATGGGAATTCTAGAACACTTAATTGTGCTCATGTGGAACCTCTACATAGACCAAGAGGCAGTTGTTTCAACAGAACAAGGGGATACTGTATGGTTTAAAATCAGTAAAGGTGTGCATCAGGGTTGTACCATTTCACCATATTTATTCTATCTGTATGGTGAGCAGATAATCTGAGAAGGTGGACTGTATGAGTAAGAATGCAGCATCAGGATTGGAGGAAGGCTCATTAACAACCTGCATTATGCAGATGACACAACCTTGCTTGCTGAAAGTGAAGAGGACTTGAAGCACTAACTGATGAAGATAAAAGACTACAGCCTTCAGTATGGATTACAACTCAACTTAAAGAAAACAAAAATCCTCAAAACTGGACCAGTAAGCAATATCATGATAAATGGAGAAAAGATTGAAGTTGTCAAGGATTTCATTTTATTGGAATCTACAATCAACGCCCATGGGAGCAGCAGTAAAGAAATCAAATAACATAATTGCATTGGGCAAATCTGCTGCAAAAGACCTCTTTAAAGTGTTAAAAAGCAAAGATTTCACTCTGAGGATTAAGGTGTGCCTGATCCAAGCCATGGTATTTTCAATTACCTCATATGCGTGTGAAAGCTGGACAATGAATAAGGAAGAAAAAAGAATTGATGCCTTTGAACTATTGTGGTGGCAAAAAATATTTAATATACCACAGCCTGCCAGAAGAAGGAACAAATCTGTCTTGGAAGAAGTACTGCCAGAATGCTCCTTAGAAGTGAAGATGGCAAGACTTAGTCTTACATACTTGGGACATGTTATCAGGAGGGACCAGTCCCTGGAGAAGGACATCATGCTTGGCAAGGTAGAGGGTCATCGAAAAAAAGGAAGACTCTCAGCGAGGTGGACTGGCACAGTGGCTACAAGAATGGGCTCAAACAATTATTGTGAGGATGGTTCAGGACCGGGTAGCGTTTTCATCTGTTGTACATAGGGTCGCTCTGAGTCGGAAATGACTGGATGGAACCTAACATAGTGAATGGTTTCTCACTTTAGAGCTTGGTTCCTTATCTCCATTTTTTCTTCCCTTTACTTAATCTTTTGCAGAGTGTATTCTTTCAGTTTGTTTTTAGGTCTAACCCTTTCTTGGTGGATCGCTTTAAGAAGGATGAATCTATCAGAGATTGGAGAGGCTGTAATCTTCCTCAGAAGGAGTGAAGTTGAGCGACAGCCTTTGATGGTAAGACTTGTGGTGGCTTCTTGCCTTACTTTATTTTTCTGTTTCAAGGTGGCAGCTGAGGTATTTGATTGGTTGTAAGGAGCCTTCCGTTCTAGAGGCTAACTTGTTTGCCTGGGGTGCAATCAGCCTCTAAAAACCTTAGACTCAGAGCAATTGAGGTGCTCCAAGTACCTAGTGTAGGAATGGAAGGAAGTTCGTAAGAAAGAGGAGGACGGCTGCGAGGCAGTTCAGGCCCTGTCCCCACTTACTTGGCCCTAAGACATGAAACAATTACTACAATAAAGGCAACCCCAGGAATGGCTACGGATAACACCTTTCTCAGAAAGATCTTGTTATTTATTGCTGTTAGTTGCTGTCGAATCAGCTCCGACTCATGGTGGTCTTACGTATAACAGGACAAAGTGTTGCCCAGTCCTGTGACATCTTCGTGATCATTGATATATCTGAGTCCATTTTTGTGGCTATGTGTCTGTGTATCTCATTGAGGTTTTCCCTCATTTTTGCTGACTCTACCAAATATGATGTCCTTTTCTAGGGACTGGTCTTTCATGAAAATGTGTCTAAAGTAAGTGAGCTGAAGTTTCACTATCCTCACTTCTAAGGAATATTCTTGTATTTCTTCTAAGACAGATTTGTTTCTTTTTCTGGAATATTCAGTATTCTTCACCAATGCCACAATTCCAATGCATCAGTTCTTATGTCTTCCTTTTTCATTGTCCAGCTTTCACAGGCATATGAGCCAAATGAAAAGATTATAGCTTGGGTCAAGTTCACCTTAGTCATCAAAGTGACAACTTTGCTTTTTAAAATTTTAAAAGATGTCTTTTGTAGTAAACCTGCCCAGTGTAAGATGTCATTTGATTTCTTGACTGCTGCTTCCATGGATAATTTCCATAGTAAAAAGAGGCAGCTGTGGCTTAGATTTCAGTTGGTTTGTGCACTGTGAGAAAGTGGAAAAGAAAGGGCTTCCAGGAAGACTGGAGAAATGGATGCTGTCTCCAGCCCTCTTCACAATTTCCTAACGTTGGTACTTTTCCCCTTGGCCTTCTTCTTGGTCAGACAATTCACTCAGCCAACACTAAACAAGCTGATTGGGAGATTTTTCTCACCCTGATTCAGAATTTCTTGGTAGTTACAGGTGAGGAAAAGGTTAGTGAGGATTTAGCCTGAAGGAAAAGGATGAGTTTTATATTAAAATCCCTAAGTAAATGTTACATTTCCCCCCTCCTTTTAAATGTCTGGGTTGCATTGCCACATTGTGAATTTTAGCTCATTGAATATTTAGAAGTCAGATTCACGGTCTGATTTAGCATCAAGCCACCTACATTTTTTTAATTTCAAAATTATTCAACAGTGCAACATAAATACAGATTGAACATTGCTCTACTACTCAGAATTAGTCATCATTAGGGTTTAATATGACCAATTATAATCTAAGCCAGTTATGTAGGACATTATATTTCCATCACAGACCAGGACTGGATCAGTTCCCAGTTTCCAGCCATTGGATTTCATGTCTCTGATTGCATTTTAGTGGGGCTAATTATAATCCATCAAATCAAATGCAATAACAGGACCATCCCTGAGGTCATACCTGGTCATACAGTGGCTTATCACAGGTAGATAACTGAGGACAAGATGGTGGTGGTGCCGGGGAGAAAATTAAAGCTGTGCCAGAGCGTTAGAGATAGTTGGGTGCTACGGTTAGTAGAGTCAGCACTGTAAATAATTACTTAAAAATGTAACAATCCGCATAATTCTTAATTAAATTTTATTGGCCAAAATTTCCTTCCTCATAGAAATGCACGAGCAGCAAAGACCAGAGTCAGCAAAGGTTTTTCATTCCTCCGAGCTAGTTGACAATGGAGTTTGCTTTTTTGAACTTAGGCCGAATGAAAGCAGTGTAATAGAGAGTATTTAGCAAGTAGTTTGGGTTCAAATTCCCTGTCATTAACTCTGTTAGCTGCATGACTAGAGCAAATCACATCACCTTTCTGAGCCTCCGTTCCCTCATCTGTCAATTGGGAATAATATTACTGGCCCTGACTGCCTTCTTCCTACATTGCTGTGAGAGCCAGATGACTCAGTGAATGAAAACCATAATGCATTATTATTATACCTACAAAAGAAAAAGGAGCCCTGGTGGTGCAACAATTAAGCACTCAGCTGCTAACAGAAAGGTTGGTGATTCAAACTCACCCAGTGGCACTCCTGAAGAAAGACCTGACAATCTGCTTCCATAAAGATAACAGCCAGGAAAGCCCTACAGGGCAGTTCTACTCTAGCACATGGGGTCAGTAGGAGTCAGAATAGATTCCATGGCACCCAGCAATAACAACAAGAAAGAGAAGTAGAATTGCTAGGTGTCAGGAAGAAAGCATATTCTTAAAGGACAAAAGACCATTCCAAAGCCAAACTTAAATGATTTTTGTATTAGAATAGATAAATAATCATATTTAAAATAACTATAAAACTGAATATAGTATAACCCCCATTTTGACCATTATCATAAGAAAAAAAATGGAAAGAAATGCTTCAGATATATAATAGTGATTATCTCTGAGTTGTTGGATTACGGGTGATTTTTTTTTTTTAATCTTACTTATACATTTCTCTGCTTTCAAGGTTTCTCCAAGAAACACATGCTACTTTGTACTGGAAAAATATTTAGCCACCTAAAAATAAGAA
Organism: Elephas maximus indicus; assembly: GCF_024166365.1. NCBI lineage: Eukaryota > Metazoa > Chordata > Mammalia > Proboscidea > Elephantidae > Elephas > Elephas maximus. The sequence continues at coordinate 80,837,845 of NC_064836.1, read as the reverse complement.
ATCATGTAGGCTAAATGTCCTCACTTTACAGGCGAGAAAACCAAGGTTCATCCTCGATGTGGAAACTGGTTTACATCTGTTACAAGCCACGCCAGTACTAGAACCCAGGTTGCCTGACTCAAAGCCAGTGCCATCTGCACGTCCACCTTCGTGATTAGTCATTAGGGGAAGGTCGAAAATTCTTACCTCCCAGTAACTGTTTCCAGAGATGATGACGGAAAAAGCTAAACGTGAGGTGGGTGGTGAAACTATATTAGAAGAAATGGAGGAGGAAACTGAGGTACGTGAACTAGAGGCAGGATGTTATGACGGGACAGGCACTGAGTAGGAAGGGAGTGATCTCGTTTATAGAGCCGTTATTCTAATGGCTGCCGCTCATTAGCTATCTGACTATGGGCGACTTGCTTCATTTCTCTTCTCAGTTTCTTTTTCAAAAACAAGAAGACTGCCAGGTGATCTTTAGGCTACAACAGTTGATTAATTTCAAGCCACAACATCTGATTTAAAATGCAGGGCGTTTACCTTAACCATACACACAGAAAATCCATGCTAAATAAATGCTTTTCAAAAACAAGCATATTTTCATAGATATAACACAAAGCAAAATCAGCTTTTGCAAAAAAACAAAAATATAAACACAACTCAAAACCAGTATTTAAAATGCAAACTACGAGTAGAAAGCAAACGCAAAATCAGTTAGGATTACAAAATCCTCTTGCCAAGCAGTTTTAGTGGCAAAATGGGTGTAAATCAGGAAAACTGAAAAAGAAACACATTGTGATAACAAGAAAGTAGCGAGCCACAAAATTCTTGGCAGAGGCAAGCCTGATGGAAGAACGGAGACGATGGTGCCCAACTTCCCATTCTTTGTTTGCACTCCATCTCCAGCCCTGTTACCTAGCTCTGGGGAAAGCATCTGCCGAGAGCAACCCGTCCTGCACCAAGGACTCCCCTCTGGCTCTTGTGATGCACTAGAGGAGGTGGTGGTGGTCAGGGGCAGATTAACCAGTAAGCGAAGTTCATAAGGGCTGAATTATGTTTACTTACTCATCTGTGGAGAACTATTTTCGATGTGAAAAACAAGTGAAATTGTTCACTACAGACTAGTAAATACACACTACTAAGGCCAAGCTTTCTGCCCCTGGGGTGGTGATGGTGGTGGTTGAGTGGGTATTACCCACCAGTGGTAATGGTTGCAATGGGGTTTTTTCCTGTGTATCTCCTAGTCGTGGGCAACTCTCACTTTTCTCCAGTATCAAAGATTGGAATTTTCCCTTTTCTAGCCAGATGCTCTAAATGTTTAAGTGAGGCCAAGAGAAGCTGCCTCAGGTGTTCATAAGAGTTCTGGTTCAGCCCACTCAAAACCTCTCATTGGTAAATTGCTTTGTGGAGGGCATGGGCTTGGGGAGGCTGGGGAGAGAAAAAAATAATATATGGGGAAAATAATATGAGTCAGTCATGCTATATAACAAAAATAACCCATATTTTCTCTCCTTAATCCTCCACACTCTAATTCTACCACGTAATTATTTTACCAGACTTTCATTCCAAAATTAAAAATAGTGCCTAAAGAAACCCTCAAGGATGTGATCTTTCCAACAGAAGTCTCAAAATTTTACTTAGTTGTAACCAGACATTTCCGAGGGAAGGTTTTTTAGAGGATTTGGGTAGGGGTAAGAGCACTAGGACAACTGCCAATGACATTGGGTATTGAGTGGGTGGTAAGGGTTCAGGTCGGAAGGGATGGATAAGGTTTTGGTAGGTGCTGGAAGGTAATTTTCTTGTAGCAAGATGTTCTGTGATGTTCCCAGTCTCTGCTTCCTGAGATGTTTCTTGTTCCTATGCAGACATTGTGTGGGTGTACCTTCAGAGTGAGGGTTCATGATTTTATCCAACTTTGCAACTTCCTATATTGATGAGCCCAAATAAACCTGCTGAGTTAGCAGAAACATAATCATGTGTATCTGTATGAAAAGTACCCAATATATTTTTCCTACAAGTACTGTAGTTATAATCTATTTTTCCTCTGTAGAGAAAAAGAAATGCTACGTTTATAAGGGCAAGTATGGTTATGTTGAGGCTGAGGATAAAGGGAGTGGAGATAATGGGTGTATGTCAAAATAGTTGTTGAAACTACAGATAAAAAGGTAAAGGGATCTTCATTTTCTGATGTGGCATGACTCAAAATGAGAAGAAACATCTGCAAGCATCCATTAATAATTGGGACCTGGAGTGTATGAAGTACAAACCTAGGAAAACTGGAAGTCATCAAAAATGAAATGGAACGCATAAACATTAATATCCTAGGCATTGCTGAGCTGAAACAGACTGGTATTTGTCATTTTGAATCAGACTATCATATGATTGGAAACCCTGGTGGTGTAATGAGTGCTACGGCTGCTAACCAAAGGGTTGGCAATTTGAATCTGCCAGGTGCTCCTTGGAAACTCTATGGGGCAGATCTACTCTGTCCTATAGGGTCGCTATGAGTCAGAATCGACTTGACAGCACTGGGGTTGGGGATGGTATGGTCTACTATGCTGGGAATGACAACATGAAGAGGAATGGCATTGCATTCATTGTCAAAAAGAACATTTCAAGATCTATCCTGAAGTACAACACTGTGAGTGATAGGATAATACTGGTATTGGACTGGTATTGGCCATTTTAAATCACACAATCGTATGGTCTGCTTCACTGGGAATGGCAAATTGAAGAAGAATGTCATCATATTCACTGTCAAAAAGAACATTTCAAGATCAATTCTGAAGCACAATGCTGTCAATAATAGGATAATATCCTTAAGCCTACAAAGAAGACCAGTTAATAGGAAGATTATTCAAATTTATAAACCGACCACTAAGGCCAAATATGAAGAATTTTACCAACTTCTGCAGTCTGAAATTGATTGAACATGCTATTAGGATGCATTGCTAATTACTGGTGATTAGTATGTGGAAGTTGGAAACAAGAGGAAGGATCAGTAATTGGAAAATATGGCCTTGGTGATAGAAACGATGCTGGAAATTTCATGTTAGAACTTTGCAGTATAGAATTTTTTCAGACCAATGACTTCTTCATTGCAAATACCTTTTTTCACCAACATAAATGGCAACTGTACACGTGGACCTTGCAGATGGAGTACACAGGAATCAAATGCGACTACATCCGTGGAAACAAATGATGGAAAAACTCAATATCATCAGTCAGAGCAAGGCCAGGGACTGACTGTGGAACAGACCATCAATTGCTCATATGCAAGTTCAAGCTGAAACTGAAGAAAATTAGAACAAGTCAACAAGAGCCAAAGCACAACTTTGAGTATATCCCACATGAATTTAGAGGCCATCTCAAGAATAGATTTGATGCATTGAACACTAATGACCGAGACCGGACGAGTTACGGAATGGCATCAAGAACATCATACATGAACGAAGCAAGAGGTCGTTAGAAATACAGGAAAGAAAGAAAAGACCAAAATGGATGTCAGAAGTGACTCTGAAATTTGCTCTTGAAGCTCGAGTAGCTAAAGTGAAAGGAAGTAATTGTGAAGTAAAAGAGTTGAACAGAAGATTTCAAAGGGTGGCTTGAGAAGACAAAGTATAGTATTACAACGACATGTGCAAAGACCTGGAGGTGGAAAACTATAAGGGAAGAATATGCTCAACATTTCTCCAGCTGAAGGAACTGAAGAAAAAATTCAGGCCTTGAGTTGCAATATTGAAGGATCCTATGGAGAAAAGGAAACCCTGGTGGTGCAGTGATTAAGAGCTATGGCTGCTAACCAAAAGGTCGGCAGTTCGAATCCACCAGGTGCTCTTTGGAAACCCTATGGGTAAGTTCTACTCTGTTCTATAGGATTCCTATGAGTCAGAATCAACTTGCCGGCAGTGGGTTTTTGGTATGGCAAAAATATTACATGATGCAGGAAGCAGCCAAAGAAGAGGGAAGGAATACACAGAGTCACTATACCAAAAAGAGTTGGTCTACATTCAACCATTTCAGGAGGTAGCATATGATCAGGAACCGATGGTACCAAATGAAGAAGTCCAAGCTGCACTGAAAGCATTGGTGAAAAACAAGACTCCAGGAATTGATGGAGTACCGACTGAGATGTTTCAACAAATCTCCTTCCAATTGGATGCAATTCTGGAAGTGCTCACTCATGTATGCCAAGAAATTTGGAAGACAGCTACCTGGCCAACCGACTGGAACCAAACCCGCTGCCGTTGAGTCGATTGTGACGGATAGCGGACCTATAGGACAGAGTATAATTGCACCATAGAGTTTCCAAGGAGAAAGGTGATCCCAATGAAAGCATAAATTATCAAACAATATCATTAATATAACACGTAAGTAAAATTTTGCTGAAGACCATTCAAAAGCGGCTGCGGCACTGTATCGACAGGAAACTGCCAGAAATTCAAGCCAGATTCAGCAAAGGACGTGGAACTAGGGATATCATTGCTGATGTCAGATGAACCCTGACTGAAAGCAGAGAATACCAAAGCTGTTTACCTGTGTTTTATTGACTATGCAAAGGCATTCAATTGTGTGGATCATAACAAATTATGGATAACATTGTGAAGAATGGGAATTCCAGAACACTTAATTTTGCTCAGTAGGAACCTGCACATAGACCAAAAGGCAGTCATTTAAACAGAACAAGGGGTTACTGTGTGGTTTAAAGTCAGGAAAGATGTGCATTAGGGTTGTATCCTTTCACCATATCTATTCGATCTGTATGATGAGCAAATAATCTGAGAAGCTGGTCTATATAAATGAGAACTCTCATCAGGAATGGAGGAAGACTCATTAACAACCTGTGATATGCAGATGACACAATCTTGCTTGCTGAAAGTGAAGAGGACTTGAAGCACTTACTGGTGAAGATCAAAGACCACAGCCTTCAGTATGGATTACACCTCGACATAAAGAAAACAAAAATCCCTACAACTGGACCAATAAGCAACTTTTTGATAAACAGGGAAGAGCTTGAAGTTGCCAAGGATTTCATTTTACTTCAATCCACAATCAACACCCATGGAAGCGGCAGTGAAGAAATCAAAAGACGCATTGCATTGGGCAAATCTGCTGCAAAAGACCTCCGTAAAATGCTGTAAAACAAAGATGCCACCTTGAAGACTAAGGTGTGCCTGACCCAAGTCATGGTGTTCTCAATCATCTCATATGCACATGAAAGCTGGACTATGAACAAGGAGTGCTGAAGAAGAATTGATGTCTTCGAATTGTGATATTGGGGAAGAATATTGAGTATACCATGGACTGCCAAAAGAAGGAACAAATCTGTCTTGGAAGAAGCACAGCCAAAGTGCTCCTTAGAAACAAGGGTGACGAGACTGCATCTTACATACTTTGGACATTTTGTCAGGAGGGATCAGTCCCTGGAAAAGGACATCATGCTTGGTAAAGGAGAGGGTCAATGAAAGAGAGGAAGACCCACAATGAGATGGATTGACACAGTAGCTGCAACAATGGCCTCAAGCATAACAAGAATTGTGAGAGTGGCATGGGACCGACAGTGTTTGGCTCTGTTTCAGCTTTCCAGTTTCCTTCCAATTCAGTAAAAAACCACATCCTACAACAAATGGGTATAGTCATTATCAGCAAAGTTTGTCTTCTTCACATCCTTATCTTTGTTTTTATACAATTTATGACCTAAAGCATTTGAGTTGTAAAATTCTGGTAACCGCAAATTCTCACTTAAAATGCCTTAGTATGCCTTTTTGATAGTATTTGCCTAAAAAAGAAATCCTAAATTAGGTATGTTTTATATAACTAACATAATGGTTAAAAAACAAAGACAATAAATAAATGAAACAGTTGCCATGGAGTTAATTCTGACTCATGGAGAGTAGAACTGCACTCCATAGGATTTTCAAGGCTGTGACCTTTTGGAAACAGATCACCAGGGCTTTCTCCAAAGGCATTTCTGGGTGAGTTAGAACCACCAACCTTTCAGTTAGTAGTCTAGCACTTTATCATTTGCACCACCCGGGGATTCCTACATAAATGGGTAAAAAATAAATGGGTAGGCAAGCGAAAATTCAGAATGTTCTAAATTAGTAATTTAATGGCAACATAGGGACTCAATTAGGGCCATTGAACCTTGATTAATAATCTTTTGCTAGAAAAGAGCAAGCAGATTTCAATGTCTCTTTTCCATCATTATTCATGCCAACTTTTTTTAAACAACATTATTTAGATATAATTTATGAACCATATAGTTCACCTCTTTAAAGTGCATAGTTAAATGGTTTTTAATGTTTTTACAGAGTTGTGCAATGATCACCATAATCTAATTTTAGGACATTTTCGTACCTTTCCCTTTCACTTCTCCTCTACCAGCTATAGGCAACTACTAATCTACTTTCTGTCTGTGTAATTTGCCTAGAGCCTAATTTTCCCGAGCCATTTCATATACATGAGGTTTTCCATGTCTTGCTTCTTTCATTTTGCGCAGTGTTTTTGAGGTTCATTCGTATCGTAGTATGTACAAGTACTTCGTTCTTTTTTATGGTCAAATAATATTATGGTCAAATAATATTCCATTGTATGGATAGACCACATTTGTTTATACATTCATCAGTTGATGGACATATGAGTTGTTTCTACTTTTTGGCAGCTATGAATAATGATACTATGAATATTTGTGTACAGGTTCTGTATGAATGTATGTTTTCATTTCTCTTGGATACATATCTAGGAGTAGAATTGCTGGGTCATATAGTAGCTCTTTGTTTAGCATTTTGAGGAACTGCCAAACTGTTTTCCAAAGGGGCTGTATCATTTTACACTACTACCAGCGATGAATGAGTGCTCCAGTTTCTCTGCATCCTCACCAACACTTGCTATTATCTGTCTTATGGATTATAGCCATCCTAGTGGGTGAGAAGTGCTATGGTGGTTTTGATTTGCATTTCCATAATGACAATGATGTTAGGCATCTTTTCATGGGTTTATTGGCTATTTGTATATCCTCTTTGGAAAAATGTCTGTACAAACTCTTTGCCTATTTTTTAATTGGATTATTTTTTAACTTTTATTATTGAGTTATAATAATTCTTTATGTATTCTAGGTCCAAATTCCTTATCAGAAACATTATTTGCAAATAATTTTCCCCGTAGGTGGGCTGACTTTTCCCTTTCTTGGTAGTGTCCAACTCAATTTCATTAGGCTTCCTGATGAGAAACTTGCTCTTCTGAGCACATTTTTCAACACTGCTGTCTTTTAACAATGTTTAAGGTGATTTGTGGATATAATGAATGTGCTTTCTGTTAACTGAAAGGTTGGTGGTTCCAGTCCATCCGAAGATATCTTAGAAGAAAGGCCTAGTGATGTACTTTTGAAAAATCAGCCAGTGATAAAACCCTACAGAGCACAGTTCTACTCTGGCACACGTGGGGTTGTCGTGAGTTGTAATTGACTCTGCAGCAACTGTTTTTGTTGTTGTTGTCAGTCTGGTGGATATAATGCGGTTACAACTATGATTTAGAAAAGAAATCGTGGGAGGAAGAGTGTGAACACGTTAAGTTAATGCATGTAGAAAGAGCTATCTAGAAATGTTGGGTTTTGTCTTGCTTATTCTCCTTCCTTCTTATGACAGTCCCATTCCCCCAGCCACCCTCTGCATGACTCCGCCCCAGTCTTCCTCCTCCTGATGTTAGAAGTGGCTACACTTCTGATCTCCTTTGATCTTTGTAACATCATCAGAGATAATCAAACCAGTGGGTATACCAAACCAAAACCCAAACCCATTGCCGTCGTGTCAATTCTGACTCATAGTGACCCTATATAGAGTATTACTTATTGAAGCTAGTTGTTAGTAAAAGAGAGAAAAACAGAATCAGGGTAAAAATGAAGTTTTTGAAGATTTAAGAGACCTTATTATGTTCTACATGTCTTTGAAGGTAGAAGAGAAGGAGTCCTTGAAGTATGGTAATTGAAGGGGCTCAAAAAAAAAAAAAAATTGCTGTTGTAACAATGTCAAGAAGACCGTGGGTAGGAATTAGATCAAGAACACAAGAACACAGAGGCTATGGGAGCCTTAGAAAGAAGAAGCCGTCACCAACTGGGGTTAAATGGGGATGATTGTTAACACCGTAGTATTTATTAATTTAAGAAAAGGGCCATGGAAAATGGTGTTAGGAAACTTTTGAGAGGAACTCCCAGCATCTATTTGATAATAGTAATGAATTCATATTAATCAAGGTATCAATATTTATTGAGTACCTACCATGTGAGAGGTACTTTAGAGACTATAGAAGAAGAAAACCTCAAAACTCCTTAAGGTGTTTATAATTTCTTTTGGAAATAAGTATGACTTAGTCAATTATTAAAACATATCCAGGAGTTAATAATATCAAGATAGTACATACAGGTTGTATACGTGATTAAAGGCTTAAGGCAGAAAAAAAAATAATAATAATGAGCTGGAGTAGTTGGGGAAGGCTTGAAGGAGACGATAGGTTTTGAAATAAACCTGGAAGAATGAAGTCCGTCTCCTTGACCCTTCACACCAACTTCTTATAAACTTCTGAAATATGTTGTGATGGCAAAAGGGAGCAGATCATGCATGATATTAACCATGAACTCTCAGAGGTAATCAGTCAGTGAGGAGCCATAGGATTAGGGCATTGCAGGACAGAAACATTTAATTATATATATATATATATAAAATATATATATATATATATATATGGATACCCTGGTGGCGTAGTGGTTAAGTACTATGGCTGCCAAACAAGAGGTCGGCAGTTCAAATCCACCAGGCACTCCTTGGAAACCCTCTGGGGCAGTTCTACTCTGCCCGATGGGGTCACTATGAGTCGGAATCAACTCGAAGGCAGTGGGTTAGTGGGTTTATATACATATATATTGTTTTTATATATACTGGGTGTGTGTGTATATATATATATATATACACACACACACACACGTATTTTAACCTCATCTTCAGGGAAGGAGTGGGTAGGAGGAACACCTATTTCTTCCATTAAGGTTGGTTTAATTTCTTCTTGTCCTATCCTTAATGAGACATCTTCTTGACTCTGAAAATTCTTTCTAATGCATAGAAAAATGAATGCGTATAGGGCAAATAGGAGAATATATGTTGCATTTCTCTCCTTTCTGCAGAGTCAGTGTCAAGGAGCACAAAGTCCAGGTGATAAGCCCTCCAGAGTTTGAAATGATTGAAGACATGGCCATACTGACTCACCTCAGTGAAGCACCTGTGCTGTATAACCTGAAAAGGCACTATGACCACTGGATGATCTGTGTGTACAGATGCTTTACTACTGGAAGATCAGGCTGGAACTCATATTGACGATGTTCCAGGCCTTTCCTGGGTGATATCTTACATGGAATTTAAGCATACTTACTTGGGGATAGTCCTTGAGGCACGCCCACTGGGGAGAGACTTTATTTTAGCATACCAATTTTATTTTGTCAATATTCTAACCCTTGCCATAGGTTGCCAAGCTAAATTAAGAGCACGAGGCTTGAAGCCTGGTAGACCAGTGTCCAAATGCCAGCTCTCACTTGCAAATTGAGTGACCATGGGTTATTTGCGCATGAAGTGGGATAATAGTGCCAGCTTCTTCAGGGTACCTGGGAGAAGTCAATAAAAGAATGTAGGTAAAGCAGATAGTTCAGTGCCTGTCACCTAGTTGTACTCAGTAAATGGAATGGGCTTTTTTTTTTTTCCATCATCATTAAATTGGTGATGGTTGGTTGCTTGGATTCTCTGGTTTACTGTCCATCTATGCAGCAGAAGCAGCACTGAGTAGATTAGACGCAGATGGTGGCAACTGGGATCCATTGCCCCAGAAGCCACGGCCTGCAGCAGCATGTTCCCCAGCTATCCGGTTCCCTGTGTGACTGTATTAGTTTTCTAGGGATGCTGTAACAAATTACCACAAGAAGCCAGAATTATGAAATCGAGGTGTCAGCCTGGCTGTACTCCCCCTGGAGGCTCTAGGCGAGAACACTCCCTTGCCTCTTACAGCTTCTGGTGGCTTCTTGTGGCTGCATCTCTGCATTCTCTGCCTTGGTCTTCACATGACCTTCTCTTCTGAGTGTCATGTCTTCTTCTGTCTGTGTATCTCTCCTCTGTGTCTGTTATAAGGACATTAATCAGTGGATTTATGGCCCAAGAAGATAATTCAGGAGGATCTCATCTTGACATTACATCCGCAAAGACCCTTTTTTCAAATAAGGCCATATCTACAGGTTTCAGGGATTAGGACATGGGCAGGTCTTTTTGGGAGCCACAATTCAAATCACCACAGTCACTGGATAACACTCGTGAGGCCTGAATGCCCTAGAAATCATGTTCCTAATTTTGCAGAGGCACTGATTCCCTCCTGGCCCCAACTGCCTGACGCTGTTCCTGAGATCTCTGCCGGACTGCTGCTGCATCCCCTGTGTCTTCAAAGCTAAACGTGTCTGACGTGCTAACAGTCCGCGGATCTCCTGGGGAAGAGGTAATCCCAGGTCCTGTTGTCCCTGTACCCTGATTCTGTCTCTTCCTGTTTGAAGTCCATTCTTTACAAGAGTCCAAAAGCTCTCCTCTTTTTAGTTTCTTTTTAAGTAACTATCTAAGCAAATATTACCTGACAGTAGAAGAGCTGACAAATCTAGGGGTATTTCTATTCTATTTCCTGGTGTCTTTTCTGATCTTCCCTCAGAGTATTCAGGTCTTTTCTGCATGACCATAAACCCTGACAAGTGGCTTCCAGTGTATCAGAAAGAAGTTGTGGCTGGCTACAAAAGGCAGAGGGCATCAGAGGTTCCCCTTCACATCTCTGCTGTTGCTTATAACACCTTTCAGGATATGCTTCACAGTAAGTAGCTGCCCTACAAAATGAAAAGTAAAAATATCTATCTACTTTTTCTCTGGGTCACTCAGAGGCAGTTAGGCACTGTGAGGAGAGTCTGGCCTTTGCAGGTACCTAATCACTTGAAGCCTCTGTTTCCTTCTGGATAAAATATGGGCAAAACGGTCCCCACCTCTTAGGGTTATCGGGAAGATTAGTTCACACATGAACCTAAGTGAAATAATGCCTTTAAAGGGTTTGGCATGTTGGCTAGCCCAGTCTAAGCCCCCTGTGGATGGCACCTACCATTATATAAATCGTCTGCTGTAGTGTCTGGTACAAAGAAGTTATTCTATAGCTATCACTACACCGTGATTCTTAAAATGACAAAAATGTCAACTATTAGTTGGTTATCATTTGTATTTGGAACAGAGAAATAGGCCTAGAACTGATATGTTCTTATGACTGATATAAATATGGGCAAGAGAATATCTCTTTTACTTTGCGCCATTTAAGTGATATTTTTTCTAACTGTAAACGGAGCAAACCCTTTCCCTTATGTCTGACTTCAAATTGTAGCCAAGGAAATTTTGAATAAGTTCATGCCAATATGTAGAAGCTCTGGCATAAGACTATTCTGACATTTTCCTTTGTTTTGTAGGCCAAGAGAATCGGTCTCAGCTCTTCACGTGTTTGTCTTGCTTTTTCTTTTTGACCAGCAGTGAGAGTTTCAATGGAAACACCTACATTTCACTGAGAATAAAACATAAATTCACTGTTTTTGAATTTCTTGCTCTTTATATGCAGAGTACATTCTGGGCAAGAATGGGATACTCAGGATATCGTCATAACACTTTAACCCAAAAAAAACCCCAGTGCCGTCGAGTCGATTCCGACTAACACTTTAGTTGGTGATTACTCCAAATATGGCACCAACTAGCCTGCCTCCTCCATTTTAGGAGACGCTTTAGAGCCCTCAGTGCACAAGATGTTTTTAATCACCTTCTTGGCGGAGAGAGCTCCAGTGTCCCAAATCTTCGTCTTCACAAGCCTCTGGACTGGTAGTTAATTAGACAGAGGCTGGATGTCCAATGGGTATGACCATGGGGCAGAAAACATGCTGTATGAGCAGTGAAAGTACATTAAACAGTACATTAAGTAGTGGGAACTGAGGCTTGGAGGGAAAAGAAAGGGGAAGAAGCAGAAGGAAGGAAAGAACCTTGGTGATGTAACGTTGTATGTTAATTTTGATGGAAAGAGCACTGACAGGCCACTTGAACTGTCAGCCCAGTGTCTGAGGGGACAGAATGAGACCCGAGAGCTGTGGAGTACTGAAGCCCTTGGTCTTCCTATGCAGTGATGGTGCACTTTATGTGTTAGGCCCTCCACTGGCATCAGTCACACCAAGAGGAATCCTAAGGTCTAAGGAGCTTAGAGCTAGAGGAGTGTTAGAGTTTAGCCCTATTCAAAGAGGACAGACTGTTTTCTGGAGTATACAGATAATAGGGCCCTGGGTGGTACAAACAGGTAAGTGCTCAGCTGCTAACTGAAAGGTTGGAGGTTCGAGTCCACCCAGGGGTGCCTTGGGGGAAAGTCCTGGGTGATCTACTTCTGAAAAATCAACCATTCAAAACCCTGTGGAGCACTTTTCCACTCTGGCACCCACAGGGTAGCCATGAGTCAGAATCAACTTGATGGCAACTGGTTATACAGATAAAGGCAGAATTTGACTCTAAGATTATTTGGGTGATGAGGTTATAATTTCATAGCTGTATTCTTCCCATGTAAGTGCCCTAGGTGGTGCAAATGTTTTGCATATGTGACTGCCAACCTAAAGGTTGGTGGTTCAAACCCACCCAGCAGTACAGAAGAAAAGCCCTGGTGATCTGCTTCTGTTAAGATTACAGCCAAAGAAACCTTATGGAGCAGTTCTACTCTGTAACATGGTGTTACCATGAGCTGGAATTGACTCGATGACAACTAACAAAAACATTCTTCCCATGTTACAAAGTATGCTAATTATCAAAGGAAGAAGCATAAGCCCTATTACCTGGTGAAAATGAGGAAAAGGTTGAATTTGACCATGTGGCAGCTTTGATAAGTGAAAAATCTTTTGAGCAGTTGGTAATGAGGAGACCTATCTCTAATCAGTAGAGGTGCTCTCTGCTTTTTTTAACAGGACTGTGAAGAACTGCCTTCTTGGTTTTACAAAAGTCCTTGTTCACGCTCAACCCCAAATTCTTTCTCGTGCTGTTTTCACGGCCTGAGATGTCCTTCCCTTTCTCTTGACCAATTAGATACCTACGTCTCCTTCAAGTTCCATCTTAAGTTCCACTTTTCCATAAAACCTTCCTTGTTTGCCTTAACCTACGTGGTCAGAATTACTGAACTTTCATTGTGTTTATGTTCTGAACCAGCTAACTGTGTCATTGAATTTCCAATCACAGTGGTGAATCTGGCGCTAGAAAGAATGTGAACATCAAACACGTTATCTAGTATTTTGCCACATAGCAGCCATGGGTGAATACAAGAAAAAGCTGGTAACTGTTCATGAGAACTATTTCATTTACTTTGGCAGGAAAGGTGGAGTGGCTGTATCCATTGGGTCCTGGAGGCTCTTCCACAACTGCTTAGGAGGAGTAAGGAGGTAACTAGAGACACAGAACTCCAAACTAGTAACCTGACAAACATGAAGTCACATAATTTGATTCGAACCTGCTTTGAGGGGCATTTACTGGCATAGTCTTGGTTGGTTGGATGCACTGAGAATTATACCTTTAATTATGTGGCCCATTAAGATCCATACCATTTTAACAAAGGGCTAAGGTGCCTTGATAACAGCTTTTGATATTTCCAAATCCCTTAACTACTGTTGGATGTCAAACAAACAAACAACAACAAAAAACACAAACAAAAAACCAAACCTGTTGCCATGGAGTCGATTCTGACTCATAGCGACCCTATAGGACAAAGTAGAACGACCCCATAGGGTTTCCAAGGAGTGCCTGGTGGATTTGAACTGCTGACCTTTTGGTTAGCAGCCAGACTCAACCATTACACCACCAGGGATTCTGATAAGATGTCAGACTCCCACAAATATGGGCTACTAAAAGCCTGATCCTTTTGCCCTAACTCCTGGATCATGTCCTGCTCCTGAAGGACATACCCTCAAGTGTAATCATATCCCAGATTCCGAAAAACTTTACCTTCTCTCTCTATTCTATTCTTTTTATCCTTGATGGTTTTTAACTTAGCTTACTTTGTTTAGCTCCTTTAACAGGTTAGTGGGCTTTAAGGTAATTTGAGGGCAATTAGACCAAGTAGGGTCGCTAAGAGTTGGAACTGACTCGATGGCAATAGGTTTTAGACCCTAAAAGTAGATATGTAAAATGAAATTAGATAAGGCTGAATGGCACTGCAAATCAATGCGTACTGAGTGTTGGACCGTCTCATCTTTTTGTGCCTGGTGTTATTATTTGCTTTTTAAATTTAATCCTGAACACTTCCTGCTGTCTTTGCAAGGTAAGAAGTATTTGAAAATAGCAATCTTATCCAATTTTCAAACCACAGAAAGTTTCTTTTCTAACAGCCATATTACTGAAATGGATTGATTTTTTTTTTTAGGTGTCTCTGAACTCTGTTATTCACTAGATATAGCTTCATTTTTTGCATGTGTTTTAAGTTTTCTGTTTTTTTTTTTTTTATATATATAGCCATTGACCCTGAGATAAGGTGGTAGCTCTTATACTGATCCATTAACAACAACAAGAACAGCAACAACAAAGATATGACAACAAAGCTCTAATAATAATGCCGAAGTCAAGTGTCCTTTTTGTCTTTCTGTGGTTATCTACACTGAATTGGGAGCACCTATTATGCATTTTTATTATTATTATTATGCAGGACAATGTTTATGCTCATGATGCCTCTGTATGGTTCCTGGCTCTACCTGCCAGTCCATGGCGTCTTTGTCCTGGCCACTCAGCAGGAGCAAGAATGAGACCACAGTAACAGGGTGAAGGAAAATTTGGGGAGTAATTTCTGGTGGATTAACGAATGTGGCGGGGGAGATAATGGTATCAATTAATAGCTTGTGCTTAAGAAAACCCTTCTAAGTGTTTGAGGAAACCCGTGGTTAAGAGCTGCGGCTGCTAACCAAAAGGCCAGCAGTTTGAATCCATTGGGTGGTCCTTGGAAACCCTATGGGGCAGTTCTACTCATAGTCGGAATCGACTTGACGGTAGTGGGTTTGGTTTTTTGGTGGGTAAGTGTTTAATTATGGAATTACTGCAGAAACCAAGCTTGAAAAACAATAACCTCCTCCCCTGACACTCTGTCTTTAATTTCTCTTTTCTCTAATCTGTCTTTGACACCACTGCCAGATTAATCTTCCTAATGTACTAGCAGGACCGTTTCAATTCTATGTTTCCAAACCTTTAAGGATTTGCAATCATCTTTTTAATACAATTCAAACTCATCACCTGGAACTTAGAGTTCTTTATTAAATAACTCCATACTGCCTATTCAACCTTTTCCTCCATTGCTTCTCAATTAACCTTATGTCTTCCAGCCAAAGCTCTTCTGTTTTTAACTCCAGATCTTTGCCCATGCTGTTTTTCCAGCCTGAAATGTTCTTCCCCTTCTCCCAACCAATTGCGTATCTACAGTTCCTTTAAGTTTCAACTTACGCCTCACTTTCCATGAAACTTTCTCTGCTTTCCTTAGTCTGTATTGTCAGAATTACGTAATGTTCATCGCATTTACAATCTTAGCCTATTAACTTTGCACTTAGTTCTATTCCTTTTATTTAACAGTTCTGTGTTTATTTAGCTTCAGTTATTTGATTATTTTTGTATCTTCCTATCTATTTGTGTATGTATATCTATAATTATTAAAACAAATTATTATGTTATTAATACATTAAGACCATCTCCTATCCCCTTAAAGGCAACTTTATTTTTTGTTATATTTTTTGAACCTTTTTTTTAATTGTGGTAAAAAATATGTATAACAAAGCATTTGCAAATTCAACAATTTTTACGTGTATAATTTAGTGACATTAATTACATTCATTGTGTTGTACAACCATTACCACTATTCTTTTCCAAATTATTCCACCACAATTAACAGGAACTCAGTGCCCCCTGAAGCAGTGGCTCCCCCTCCTCCCTCCCTATCTCCTGATAACAAATAATAAGCTTTGGTCTCTATACATTTGCTGTTTCATAAAGTGGGGTTATACAGTATTTGTCCTTTTATTACTAATTTATTTCACTCAGCATAATGAGTTCATCCATATCGTAGTGTGTATCAGGACTCCAGTTCTTTTTATGGCTGAGTTATATTCCATTGTATGAGTATACCCCATTTTGTTTATCCATTCCTCTGATGATGGACATTTAGATTGTTTCCTCCCCTTGGCTATTAAGAAGAGTGATGCAATGAACATTGGTGTACAGGTTTCTGGTTGCATTCCTGCTTTCAGTTATTCTGAGTACATGCCTAGGAATGGAATTGATAGGTCACATGACAGTTCTGTGTTTAACTTTTTGAGGAACCATCGGAGTTTTCCACAGTGGCTTTACCATTCCCACCAGCAATGGATGAGGGCTCCAATTTCTCCACATACTTTATGTTTAATTTTTAACTTTTGGAAATGAGTACGTATTTTGTTAGTATTAATCAGTATAACTTTTGTCATTCTGGTTTTCATTTAACTTTCTATTGTTACTTTGTACAATTACTTAGTATTTTCTCATTGTCAGATATTTAGGCTTTAGTCTTTCATGATAATTTGTAACATTTTTATGCAAATCTTTGTTCATAAAGCCCTTTTACTGATTTGAAAGACCGGAGATCCATGGTAGTTAGGAAAAAAAAAAAAAGAAGGGGTATAATATTTGTAAATCTGTAAATTTTTAACACCATATAATATATATATATATATTTCCCCATAAAATGGGACTTTGAGGCTGAGTGGAAAGAAACAAAGCCATGGTGAAATGTGGGTTCTGGGTGGCCATCTAGACTAACTCTCTGTGTAGATGGTCCATTTTGGCCCATTGATTTGAGTGTGCATGGTTCAAATTCATGACCAATATGATTGATCACTTGACATGGGTCTCTAGGATTACTTAGGAATAACAGCAAGCAAAAATAAAATTGAATAATGCCAAGAGTCTGCTTTATTATCATAGGATAAATTTCCAACTGTAAGGATTAGATGAAAAGAGAGGGTTGTTAACAATGGGGGTGGGGGGCGCTATATAGGAAGTATGTCTGAAAATAGGCTATAGTGCTCTGGAAGATACATAACCATTTCCTTTTCCCACTTAAGCCAATGTCAACCAAAAAAGAAGCATTGCAAATAAGTGAGCTCCCACACATATTCATATATTCCCAATTAATATCATATATTGTCAGTCTCTCTCATCTATTTATTCTTCTGATATTTCATTCCAAATTATACCTTATAGCCAAATTTAGAAGCAGGTTTTGGCTACTGGTTATCAGAAGGAGGATAGGGGTTTGTTTTGGGGATGGAAGGCTTGCCACATTACAGAGTTCTGTTAAACACTTAATTAGTGGTATGTCTTCTGCATGTGTCTCAGGGGACTTTAGAAGATCAACTATGCAAGTGAATCCTGTCTTGAAAGCATTTGGAAATGCCAAAATCCCAAGCAATTACAACTTCTCTCATTTATAAGTAGTGTGATTCAGCAGTATATCAGAATCTTTTATTTTTAAACAAATGGTAAAATTGATATCTGAGCACATACCAAAACCAAGCCAACCCATTGTCGTTGAGTCAATTCTGACTCATAGTGACCCTATAGGACAGAGTAGAACTGCCTTATAGGGTTTTCAAGGAGTGGCTGGTGGATTTGAACTGTTGATCTTTTGGTGCAGTCAAGTTCTTAACTACTGCACCACCAGAGTGCCATCTGAGCACCTGGGGATGAAAAATGTCTCTATAGCATCAGAGAAGGTCCTATAATATTGTTGGATTTCTCAAAAAAATTTTACCAGCCTCATCACTAAGACAATTAAAAGTACATATAGATATGTATCTGAGAAGCTTCTACTGTTTGGTCAATTTCAAGAAGAAAATATTTATCTTAATCATTCCAAATTCCTTTCTACTCCCCGTAGGGAAGCTTACCAGCAAATTATAGTACTGTCTTATGTTTTGTTACATTTTACAGATTTGAAAGTACTTTTTCCTTTGTAATTTCCTATACTTCTTATAATAAATTAATTTAGCAGGCACTTCTTAATATACTTAGTATACTTAATATACTACAACTACTGTTTCTACTCTTGGCTATGGTTCCCCTTAACTCTGCATATTTCTCACCGGGGATTTTTTTACAGGAAGAAAGTTATTTCTTAAGTAGGTTTGATGACTAGCAGTCCCATGATGGAGGAAGAATTTGAATTTCAAAATCTAGCTTCACAAATCCATTTTATGCCAAGAATGAGAAGACAGGGAGCCACTGTATAATTTATAAGGAAATTTGTAGAAGGTGTCCTCTTTGATTCTCTGGGCGTACTTAAAGAATAGCCTCATGATGTATTGGCTAGTTTCCATCTAAGGCCTTAGAGCCACTCTTTCCACACTTTAGACATCTGCTTGTGACGTCTGACTGGACATAATAAGTGCTAATACTGGCCCATAAAACAGCTGCTAGGCTTTGGATTTGTTAGAATGTTAAGGGATTTGCTGCTGAGATATGAAAGCTGTAAAGAAGTAAGAGAGGGGAAAAGGTAAAGAAAGAATAGGGAGGGGGGAAAAAAGAAAGATAAAAGGGAAGGAAAGAAAAGGGAAGAACAGCAAGTGGAAAGAAAAAGAAGAAAGAAAGCAAATGAAATGGAACAATAAAAAAGTTGGAAAGATAGAAGAAAAAAAATAGAGAAGCAAAATAAACATAAAGATGGATAGATAGAAAGAAGAAGGAAAGGAGAAGGGATAGACAGAAAGGAGAAGGGAAGGGAGAAGGAAAAAAGAAAAAGGGTTAAAAATAAAACCTACATTTAAAAAAAAATTTTTTTTTTATGTACTTTTTTTTTTTTTTTTTATGTATGTATAACCAAAAAAACCAACCCATTGCTGGCAAGTCAATACTTATATTTCCATATAATTTGTATGCATATGTATGTGTATATGTGTATGTATGTATATACATACATACACATTTGCATCTGATATCTTCAATTCCAATCTAACACCATAGGGTTTATTCTAGCCTTTCCCCCTCTCTAATAGTGAGAAACCCAGCTCCCATTATCCTACATTTTTACTTAATTGCTCAGTCGCCCTGATTGTGGCCACTCTCCTTGCCTAGTTAGGTTGTGGTCCTGGTCTGATACGCTCTCACCTCTGCCAGGCTGCTTTCCATCCTGCTCCATCACCCTTACCCCGCAAAGCCTAGCTGCCCCTTAGCTGACCACATTCTTGGCTACATCTGGTATTCTTGCATGGGCCCCTGCTGCCTCTGGGCAGCCTTACTGCCCCACTAGAGTCTGCTTTAAAGCTTTTTATTGAGAAGGAAGGAAGGGAGGAAGAGAAGGACAGAGGAAGGAAAGAGGGAGACAGGACCATCTATTATTTAAAACAGTGGTGTTTTGAAAACATAAGTAAGATCACATCTCTACTCTACTTAAGACTTTCCAATGTCTCCAGAATACACATAAAATAAAACCCTACTCCTTACCATGGCTTACATGACTTACTTTATCTGGTACCTGTCTCTTTCAGAATTTGTTTTATGCCTGTCTTTCTCTTACTCACTAAGATTCAGTACCACTGGCTTTTCTTTTGGTTTCAAAACATGACAAACTTGTTCCTACATTATAGTCCTTGCATTAAAGCCATTTATCCACTAGAATACAAGTTTCATAAGAAGAGGGACTGTGTCTTTGTCTTAGATTTGAAACCCCAGTGCCTAGCAGGGCTCCTGGATCATTGTAGACACTCAAAAAAATCTTTGTTGAATGAATGAAGGAATAGTCTAAGCAGATATTATTTTTCCCATTTTCAGATAAGAATACTAAGGCACAGAGAGAGTCAGTAACACACATAAGTATACACATCTAGCAATCGGCAGATCATCCAGGGCAAGTCCTATCAATCATTCTGGGTCCCTCCAGACAGTAACGGGTGACATTTCAAAACCATGTGACATTTTTTACTCTTTGAAAGGTAGTCACTTTGAAAGTAAGATGTATCACAAGTTCTTGCTAGTTATCTTAGTCTAGGTTCTCTAGAGAAGCAAAACCAGTGAAGCATCTATACACACACATATGTATACAGGAAGCCCTGGTGGCACAGTGGTTAAGAGCTACGGCGGCTAGCCTCTCGGTTAGCAGTTTGAATCTACCAACCGCTCCTTGGAGATCCTATGAAGCTCTTCCACTCTGCCCTACAGGGTTGCTATGAGTCAGATTCAGCTTGATGCTAGAGGCTGGAAAGTCCTAAGTTTGTGAGTCAGGCTGGAGGCTTCTACTGATTCATGGGGTAGCTGCAGGGGTTGGCCAACCCAAGACTGGTAGGTCAGACAGTAGGCCTCTGGCTCACTGGCTACAGAGGCCCACAAATTCCAAGATTGGCAGGTGAGCTTCTAGCTCAAGTCCCAAGAACCAGAGGTCAGATGAACAGGAACGAGCTGCAGGATTCAGAGCGAGCAAAAGCCTGAAAGCCTCAGCAGAACGTTCACCTGTATTGGATGGAGGCCACACTCCCAAGGAAACTCCCTTTCAACTCATTGGCTGCTTACAGTAAATCCCATCATGGAGGTGATTACGTCATTATATGACTGCCGAATTACATCATAACTGCCAGACCATTGAGAAACATGGCCCAACCAGGTTGACACACACCATTAACGACCACACTAATGCTTGGAATGTTTAAATGTATTCTGTGTCCACTTGGAGCAAATTTATCAGCATGCAGTTTGGCATCAGAGGCAAGCTGTCATCTACAGGCATCAATATCTGTAAGTAACCATTTGATAGTTTTCTTCTATGTTTTACAAGAGCACATTAGGTATGAACCTTTCTCCATTTCTCATCATTCTGATTTGCAGGAAAAATCCCAGCAGCCTGGAGAGGGGAACTACCAAATTCTGTCTAAAAAAAAAAAAAAAACCTTCAAGATAAGTGTAAGATTCAGAGACACGGGTCATGCCAAAAATAGAGAAGACAGAAGTCAGTATGGAGGAGCTGAAAAAGTGATGTTTTAGTAAGTCTCTTAGCCTCTTTAAATTTTGTCTTTTAATTTATATTATTTTTGTTATTGTTGTTGAGAATACACAGAAGAACATACACCAATTCAGCAATTTCTACATGTACAATTTGGTGACATTTATTACATTCCTTAAGTTGTACAGTCATTCTCACCCTCTGTTTCTGAATTGTTCCTCTCCTATAAACTCACTACCCCCTAAGCTTCCTGTCTACTCTTTGGAGTTTCTGTTGTCGGTTTGATTCCATATAGGTAGTTCTTAAAAAAGCACAATGCTCAAGGCAGGAATTCTTACCAGTTAAGCTGAACTATTGTTTGATTTTAAGAAGACTTCAGGGGATATTATTGGTTTAAAGTGTACAGATTATCTCAGGGCAATAGTTTCAGGGTTCATCCAGCTTCCGTGGCTCCAGAAAGTTTGGAGTCCATGAGAATTTGAAATTCTGTTCTATATCTCCCCCCTTTGGATCAGGATTCTTCTACAGAATCTTTTTTTTTTTTTTCTTTTTTTTGGTATCATACTTTAGATGAAGTTTTAGAGAACAAATTAGTTCCACATTAAACAGTTAGTACACATATTATTTTATGACATTGGTTAACAACCCCACGACATGTCAACACTCTCCCTTCTCAACCTTGGGTTCCCTATTACCAGCTTCCCTGTTCCTTCCTGACTTCTAGTCCTTTCCCCAGGGCTGGTGTGCCCCTTAGTCTCCTTTTGTTTTATGGGCCTGTCCAATTTTTGCCTGAAGGGTGAATCTCAGGAGTGACTTCATTACTGAGCTGAAAGTGTGTCCAGGGGCCATACTGTCAGGGTTTCTCCAGTCTCTGTCAGGCCAGCAAGTCTGGTGCTTCTTTTTGAGTTAGAATTTTGTTCTACATTTTTCTCCAGCTCTGTCTAGGACCCTCTATTGTGATCCCTGTTAGAGCCATCATGGTGGTAGCTGGTCACCATCTAGTTGTGCTGGACTCAGTCTGGTGGAGGCTGTGGTACGTGTGGTCCCTTAATCCTTTGGGCAAATCTTTTCCTTATATCTTTAATTTTCTTCATTCTTCCTTGCTCCTGAAGGGGTGAGACCAGTGGAGTATCCTAGATGGCGACTCACAGGCTTTTAAGACCCCAGGCACTGTGCACCAAAGTAGAATGTAGAACATTTTCTATTTTTTCTATTATGCTTTAAGTGAAAGTTTACAAATCAAATCAGTCTCTCATACAAAAACTTATATACACCTTGCTATGTACTCCTAGTCGCTCTCCTTCTAATGAAACAGCACACTCCTCTTCTCCACCCTGTATTCCCTGCATCCATTCAACCAGCACCTGTCCCCCTCTGCCTTCTCATCTTACCTCCAACAGGACCTGCCCACATAGTCTCATATGTCTACTTGAGACAAGAAGCTCATGCCTCACCAGTATCGTTTTCTGTCTTATAGTCCAGTCCAATCCCTGTCTGAAGAGTTGGCTTTACGAATGGTACCAGTCTTGGGCTAACAGAAGGTCCAGGGACCGTGACATCTGCAGTCCTTGTAGTTAGACCATTAAGTCTGGTCTTTTTATGAGAAATTGAGGTCTGCATCCCACTGTTCTCCTGCTCCATCGGGGATTCTCTGTTTTGTTTTTAATAGTTTTTATTGTGCTTTAAGTGCAAGTTTACAAATCAAGTCAGTCTCTCACACAAAAACCCATATACACCTTGCTACACACTCCCAATTACTGTCCCCCTAATGAGACAGCCAGCTCTCTCCCTCCACCCTCTCTTTTCGTGTCCATTTTGTAAGCTTCTAACCCCCTCTACCCTCTCATCTCCCCTCCAGGCAGGAGATGCCAGCATAGTCTCAAGTGTCCACCTGACCCAAGAAGATCACTCCTCATCAGCATCCCTCTCCAACCCACTGCCCAGTCCAATCCATATCTGAAGAGTTGGCTTTGGGAATGGTTCCTGTCCTGGGCCAACAGAAGGTACGGGGTCCATGATCACTGGGGTCCTTCTAGTCTCAGTCAGACCATTAAGTCTGGTCTTAAGAGAATTTGGGGTCTGCATCCCACTGCTCTCCTGCTCCCTCAGGGGTTCTCTGTTGTGTTCCCTGTCAGAGCAGTCATCAGTTGTAGCCGGCCACCATCTAGTTCTTCTGGTCTCAGGATGATGTAGTCTCTGGTTCATGTGGCCCTTTCTGTCTCTTGGGCTCATAATCACCTTGTGTCCTTGGTGTTTTTCATTCTCCTTTGATCCAGGTGGGTTGAGACCAATTGATGCATCTTAGATGGCTGCTTGCTAGCGTTTAAGATCCCAGACGCCACTCTTCAAAGTGGAATCCAGAATGTTTTCTTAATAGATTTTATTATGCCAATTGACTTAGATGTCCCTCGAAACCATGGTCCCCAGACCCCTGCCCCTGCTACGCTGGCCTTCGAAGCATTCAGTTTATTCAGGAAATTTCTTTGCTCTTGGTTTAGTCCAATTGTGCTGACCTCCCCTGTATTATGTGCTGTCTTTCCCTTCACCTAAAGTAGTTCTTATCTACTATCTAATTAGTGAATGCCCCCTCTCACCCTCCCTCCCACGTTCCTCTCGTAACCACAAAAGAATGTTTTCTTCTCAGTTTAAACTATTTCTCAAGTTCTTATAATAGTGGTCTTATACAATATTTGTCCTTTTGCAACTGACTCATTTCACTCAGCATAATGCTTTCCAGGATCCTCCATGTTATGAAATATTTCACAGATTCCTCACTGTTCTTTATCGATGCGTAGTGTTCCATTGTGTGGATATAACATAATTTATTTATCCATTCATCCATTGATGGGCACATTGGTTGCCTCCATCTTTTTGCTATTGTAAACAGTGCTGCAACAAACATGGGTGTGCATATATCTGTTCATGTAAAGGCTCTTATTTCTCTAGGATATATTCCAAGGAGTGGAATTGCTAGATCCTATGGTAAAAAAAAAAAAAAAATTTTATGGTAGTTCTATTTCTAGCTTTTTAAGGAAGCGCCAAATCAATTTCCAAAGGGGTTTTACCGTTTTACGTTCCCACCAGCAGTGTAGAAGTGTTCCAATCTCTCCACAGCCTCTCCAACATTTATTATTTTGTGTGTTTTGGATTAATGCCAGCCTGTTGGAGTGAGATGAAATCTCATTGTAGTTTCGATCTGCATTTCTCTAATGGCTAATGATCGTGAACATTTCCTCATATGTTAGCTACCTGAATGTCTTCTTTAGTGAAGTGTCTATTCATATCTTTTGCCCATTTTTTAATTGGGTTATTTGTCTTTTTGCAGTTGAGTTTTTGCAGTATCATGTAGATTTTAGAGATCAGGCGCTGATCAGAAATGTCATAGCTAAAAACTTTTTCCCAGTCTGTAGGTAGTCTTTTTACTCTTTTGGTGAAGTCTTTGGATGAGCATAGGTGTTTGATTTTTAGAAGCTCCCAGTTATCTAGTTTTTCTTTTACATTCTTTATAATGTTTTGTATATTTTATACTGTTTATGCCATGTATTAGGGCTCCTAACGTTGTCCCTATTTTTTCTTCCATGATCTTTATCGTTTTAGATTTTATATTTAGGTCTTTGATCCATTTTGAGTTAGTTTTTGTGCGTGGAGTAAGGCATGGGTCTTGTTTCATTTACGTTAATTGTTTTTCTAATGTTGGGATTCTCTATTTTTTTTTCCCCGTCAGGGCAGTCATCAGTTGTAGCCAGGCACCATCTTGTTCTTCTGGTCTCAGGCTGTTGTAGTTTCTGGTTATGTGGCTCTTTCTGACTCTTTGGCTCATAATTACTTTGTGCCTTTGCTGTTCTTCATTCTTCTTTGCTCCAGGTGGGTTGAGACCAATTGATGCATCTTAGATGGCCACATTCTAGTGTTTAAGACCCCAGACGCCACTCACCAAAGTGGGACACACAATGATTTCTTAATATATTTTGTTATACCAGTTGACCTAGATGTCCCCTGAAACCACAGTCCCCATAACCCCACCCCTGCTACTCTGGCCTTCGAAGCATTTGGTTGTATTCGGGAAACTTCTTTGCTTTTGGTTTAGTCCAGTTGTGCTGACCTCTCCTGTAATGTGTGTTCTGTTTCCCTTTGCCTAAAATAGTTCTTGTCTACTACCTAATTAGTGAATACCCCCTCCCTTCCTCCTTCCTCACCCTCTTAACCATCAAAGAATATTTTCTTCTGCATTTAAACTATTTCTTGAGTTCTTCTAATAGTGGTCTTATACAATATTTGTCCTTTTGCAACTGTGTGACTATACCATAATTTATTTATTCACTCATCCGTTGATGGGCACCTCGGTTGCCTCCATCTTTTTGCTATTGTAAACAGTGCTGCAGTGAACATGAGTGTGCATATGTCTGTTTGTGTGAAGGCTCTTATTTCTCTAGGGTATATTCCAAGAACTGGGATAGCTGGATTGTGTGGTACTTCTTCTATTTCTAGGTTTTTAAGGAAGTGCCAAATCAATATCCAAAGTGGTTGTACCATTTTACATTCCCACCAGCAGTGTATAAGTGTTCCAGTCTCTCCACAACCTCTCCAACATTTATTATTTTGTGTTTTTTGGATTAATGCCAGCCTTGTTGGGGTGAAATGGCGTCTCATTGCAGTTTTGATTTGCATTTCTCTAATGACTAATGATCACAAGCATTTCCTCATGTATCTGTTAACTGCCTGAATTTCTTCTTTGGTGAAGTGCCTGTTCATATTCTTTACAATTTTTTAATTGGGTTATTTGTCTTTTTGTTGTTGAGTTTTTACAGTATCCTATAGATTTTAGACATCAGACGCTGATCAGATTTGTCACAGCCAAAATTTTTTTCCCAGCCCATAAGTAATCCTTTTACTCTTTTGGTGAAGTCTTTGGATGAGTGTAAGTGTTTGATTTTTAGGAGCTCCCAGTTATCTAGCTTCTCTTCTGGTGTTTGTGGATTGTTAGTAATGTTATGTATACTGTTTATGCCATGTATTAGGGCTCCTATGAGTCGGGATCAACTCGATGACACTGGGTTTTGAGTGTTGTCCCTATTTTTTCTTCCATGATCTTTATCATTTTAGATTTTATATTTAGTCCTCGATCCATTTTGAGTTAGTTTTTGTGCATGGTGTGAGGTGTGGGTCTTGTTTCATTTTTTTTTGGAGACGAATATCCAGTTATTCCAGCACCATTTATTAAAGAGACTGTCTTTTCCCCATTTAACAGATTTGGGGCCTTTGTCAAATATCAGCTGCTCATATATGGATGAATTTATGTCTGGATTCTCAACTCTGTTCCGTTAGTCTATGTGTCTGTTCTTTCACCAATACCAGGCTGTTTTGACTACTGTTGGGGTTAATATGCTCTAAAATCAGGCAGTATGAGACCTCCTACTTTGTTCTTCTTTTTCAGTAATGCTTCACTTATCCAGGGCCTCTTTCCCTTCTATATGAAGTTGGTAATTTGTTTCTCCATCTCACTGAAAAATGTTACTGGAATTTGGATTGGAATTGCATTGTATCTATAGATCGCTTTGGGTAGAATAGACATTTTTACAATGTTGAATCTTTTGCACTTATGTAGGTCTCTTTTGGTTTCTTGCAGTAGTGTCTTGTAGTTTTCTTTGGTCTTTTACGTCTCTGGTTAGATTTATCTCTAAGTATTTTATTTTCTTGGGGGCTACTGTAAGTGGTATTGATTTGGTGATTTCCACTTCAACATTCTGTTTGTTGGCATAGAGGAATCCAACTGATTTTTGTATGTTTCTCTTGTATACTGATACTCTACTGAGCTCTACTATTAGTTTCAGTAGTTTTATGAAGGATTATTTAGGGTCTTCTGTGTATAAGATCATGTCATCTTCAAATAGAGATACTTTTTCTTCTTCCTTACCAACCTGATGCACTTTATTTCTTTATCTAGCCTAATTGCTCTGGCTAGGACCTCCAGCACAATGTTGAATAAGAATGGTGATAAAGGGCATCCTTGTCAGGTTCCCATTCTTAAGGGGAATGCTTTTAGACTCTCTCCATTTAGGGTGATGTTGGCTGTTGGCTTTGTATAAATGCCCTTTATTATGTTGAGAAATTTTCCTTCTATTCCCATTTTGCTGAGAGTTTTTATCATGAATGAATGTTGGACTTTGTCAAATGCCTTTTCTGCATCAATTGATAAGATCATGTGGCTCTTGTCTTTTGTTTTATTTATATGATGGGTTACATTGATTATTTTTCTAATGTTGAACCATCCCTGCATACCTGGTATGAATCCCACTTAGTCGTGGTGGATTATTTTTTGATATGTTGTAGAATTCTGCTGGCTAGAATTTTGTTGAGGATTTTTGCATCTACATTCATGAGGGATATAGGTCTGTAATTTTCTTTTTTTGTGGTACATTTGCCTGGCTTTGGTATCAGGGATATGCTGGCTTATTGGAGTTTGGAGAGTTTGGGAGTATTCTATCTTTTCTATGCTCTGAAATACCTTTAGTAGTAGTGATGTTAACTCTTTTCTGAAAGTTTGGTAGAATTCTTCAGTGAAGCTGTCAGGGCCAGGGCTTTTTTCTTGTTGGGAGTTTTTAAATTACCTTTTCAATCTCTTCTTTTGTTATGGGTTTATATAGTTGTTCTACCTCTGTTTGTGTTAGTTTGGGTAGGTAGTGTGTTTCTTGGAATTCATCCATTTCTTCTAGGTTTTCAAATTTGTTAGAGTACAATTTTTCATAGTAATCTGATGTGATTCTTTTAATTTCGATTGGGTCTGTTGTAATATCACCCACCTCATTTCTTATTCAGGTTATTTGCTTCTTCTCCTGTTTTTCTTTTATTGGTTGGCCAACAGTTTATTGATTTTGGTAATTTTTTCAAAGAATCAGCTTTTGGTCGTGTTAACTCCTTCAGTTCTTTTACTGTTCTCTATTTCATTTAATTGTCATCTAATTATTATTATTTGCTTTCTTCTAGTGCCTAAGAGTTTCTTTCATTGTTCTCTTTCTATTTGTTCAAGTTGTAGTGATAATTCTTTGATTTTGGCCTTTTCTTCTTTTTGGATGTGTGTGTTTGTTAGTATAAATTGACTTTGAGCACAGCTTTTGCTTTGTCTCAAAGGTTCTGGTAGGATGTGTTTTTGTTCTCATTTGATTCTATGAATTTTTTTCTTCCATGCTTAATTTCTTCTATAGCCCAGTAGTTTTTGAGCAAGGTGTTGTTCAGTTTCCATGCATTTGGGTTTTTTCCTTGCTTATTCTGTTATTGATTTCTACTTTTATGGCTTTGTGGTCAGAAAAGGTGCTTTGTAATATTTCAATATTTTGGATTCTCTTAAGGCTTGCTTTGTGGCCTAATATGTGGCCTATTCTGAAGAATGTTACATGTGTGCTGGAAAAGAAAATATACTTGGATCCTGTTGGATGGAGTGTTCTGTATAGGTCTTTGAGATCAAGTTGGTTTACTGCAGCATTTAGATCCTCCGTGTCTTTATTGAGCTTCTTTCTGTGTGTCCTGTACTTCACTGAAAGTGGTGTGTTGAAGTTCCCTACTATTATTGTGGAGCTGTCTATCTTGCTTTTCAATGCTGTTAGAGTTTATTTATCTTGAAGCCCTGTCATTTATCATGTTAATATTGAATATAATTATATCCCCTTGGTATATTGTCCCTTTAATCATTATTTAGTGTCCTTCCTTATCCATTGTGGTGGATTTAACTTTAAAGTCTATTTTGTCAGAAATTAATATTTCTACTCCTGCTCTTTTTTGACTGTTGTTTGCTTGATATGATTTTTTCCATCCTTTGAGTTTTAGTTTGTTTGTGTCTTTAAGTCTAAGGTGTGTCTCTTGTAGGCAGCATATAGATGGATTGTGTTTTATCTAATCTGCCACTTTTTATCTCTTTACTCGTGCATTTAGTCCATTTACATTCAGCATACAGGTATGAGTTTAGTGCTGTTATTTTGATGTCTTTTTTGCGTGTTGTTGACAGATTCTTTTTTCCACTTAATTTTTTGTTCTGAGTCGTTTTTGTTTGTATATTGTCTTTTCCTCTTTTTCCTTATCATTGATTTTGTTTTTGCTGAGTCTTTATGTTTTTCTTGTGTTTTATTTTGTTGTTTAGGATTGTTAGTCTCCTTTGTGGTTACCTTAATATTTACCTGTATTTTTCTAAGTTTAAACCAAACTTTATCTCTTTATGTTGTCTTGACTTCCTCTCCATATGAAAGATCTATGACTACATTTTTTAGTCTCTCTTTATTGATTTAATGTTTTCATCTTTTCCGTAATGATATTGCTGTTTCCCTGTTTTGAGCATTTTTTTAATCTTGATGTATTTTTGTGATTTCCATATCTGGGTTGATATCTGGTTGCTCTGTCCTGTGTTCTAATCTTGGATTGATAGGTGATATTATTGATTTTCTAGCCAGAGAACTCTCTTTAGTATTTCTTGAAGTTTTGGTTTGTTTTTTTGTAAATTCCCTAAGCTTCTGTTTATCTGGAAATGTCCTAATTTATTCACCTTCATATTAGAGAGACAGTTTTGCTGGATATATGATTCTTAGCTGGCAATTTTTTTCCTTCAGTTTTTTAAGTAAGTCATCCCATTGCCATCTTGCCTGCATGGTTTCTGCCGAGTAGTCTGAGCTTATTCTTATTGACTCTCCTTTGTAGGTGAGTTTTGATTTATCCCTAGATGTTCTTAAAGTTCTCTTTTATCTTTGGTTTTGGTAAGTTTGATTATAATATGTCTTGGTGACTTTCTTTTGAGATCTACCTTATGTGGAGTTTGATGAGCATCTTTGATAGATATCTTCTCATCTTTCACAATATCAGCAAAGTTTCCTGCCAACAAATCTTCAACAATTCTCTCTGTATTTTCTGTTAACCCTCCCTGTTCTGGTACTCCAATTGCTTGTAGATTATTTCTTTTGATAGGGTCCCACATGATTCTTAGGGTTTCTTCATTTTTTAAAATTCTTTTATCTGATTTTTCTTTGATATATTTGTGCCAACTGTTTTATATTCAGTCTCACTAATTCTGACTTCTATTGCCTCAATTCTGCTCCTCTGACTTTCCACTGAGTTGTCTCAATCTGAAATTTTATTGTTAATCTTCTTTACTTCTTGATTGCTGTCTCTCTATGGATCCTTGCAGCCTATTAAATTTTTCATTATGCTCTTGAATAACTTTCCTAATTTCCTCAATTGCTTTATCTGTGTGTTCCTTGGCTTGTTCTGCATATTGCCTGATCTTCCTGATCTCTTGACAAGTTCTGTATATTAATCTTTTTTATTCTACCTCTGGTAATTCCAGGAAGACTTCTTTGTCTGGAAGATTCCTTGATTCTTTGTTCTGAGAGCTTGTTGAAGTGAGCATGTTCTGCTTCTTTATGTGATTTGATATTGACTGTTGTCTCCGAGCCATCTATAAGTTATTGTAGTAATTTATGTTTGCTTACTGTACCCTAGCTTCTTGCTTTGTTTTGTTTTGACATGCCCAAGTAGACTGCTTGAGTGAGCTAGCTTGACTATTTGTGCCTTTGAAGCTATAATGTCCTGTCAGCAGATGGCTAGAGCTGCTACCTGATATATGCGTCTAGGAGTGCATTCACTTTTCTTGTATGCATTCAGCTCAGGTGTCCAGGTAGTCGGTTACCAAGTGTGTGGTGTAGGTTCTGTCCTACAGTCTTAGAAGGGCAGGGGTGATTGGTATAGGAACAGGTATCTGGTTGCAGCAGAGGGTCATGCTCTGAGTAAGGCAGGGGGTTTATGGCTGTCCTCTAAGTGTCTGTGAGGAAAGTGCTTCCCTGTTCCCTAGAGTACACAGGTGGTTGGGTTCTGCAGCCAGACCATAGTCACCCAATGCTTTTGGTTGTGAGGACTGGGAGGAACCACTTTTCCTTGGACTCCTGTCATGGGTGGCTATGTGGTCGGGTGGAGCCACTGGTCCTCAGGCCCCTGATTTAGGTGAAGACCCTGTTTAATAGGCAGAGCAGTGTCAAATATCAAAAGCCTGCCTCTCCACTGCACAGTTGAAACAGTTGAGTTCAGATCCCAGTCACATACACTGTTGCAGTCTGCCAACAAGGGCCTAAGCTTTTGAAATGGGCCCACACAAGTCAATGCAGGTTTGAAAGGCATTCAAGTCTGTGAACCTTTTATACCTGGATAGGAGCCCCTTCTGCCCTGAGTTTGCAGCTTAGGGAGCCGATAGATTATCTTTTTCCCCAGTTGTTAATTTATTCCTTCTCCAAGGCTGGGAGAATGGCTCAGGATGTGCAGCAGAACCTCTCTGGCCCAGAGCAATCAACAGCCACTGAAGCCGACTTGGGGCATGGTAAATTAGAGGCAAGTACTTAGCTTTTGCTGAGAGCACTGTTCTCTGATTCCAGAGATGTGAGTATACTATGCAGCTTTCTGTCTCTCCCTGAAGAAATGACGTCCCAAATGCTACCACCAGCCCCATCGTGGTCGCACCAGAGAATTGCCCATTGCTTTCGATGTTCAGGGCTCCTAGCTCTTCGTGTATATAATAGCTTCACTTGTTTTTTTGGGTCTTTGTTGTAAGAGGGATCACTGGACACATCTGACTACTCCAACATCTTGACCCTGCCTCCCAGAACATTTTTTTTTTATAACGATGTTATGTCAGCGAGGTGTTCCCTGAGACCATGGTCCCCACAGTCCTCAGCCCAGCAGTTCAGTCCATCAGGTAGTTTGGATGTGTCTATGGAGCTTCCATGGCCTTGCCTTGTACAAGTTATGCTAGCTTCCCCAGTATTGTGTACTGTCTTACCCTTCACCACAGTTACCACTTATCTATTGTCTATTTATTGTCTTACCCTTCACCAGAGTTACCACTTATCTATTGTCTATTTACTGTTTTTCCATCCTCACCCCTCCCCTTCCTTGAAACCATCAAAGACTGTTTCTTTCTGTGTGTAAACCTTTTCAGTACAGTAGTGGTGTCACACAGTATTTGTCCTTTTGTGATTGATTTATTTCAGTCAACATGATGCCCTCTGGATTCTTCCATGTTATGTGATACTTCACAGATTCATCATTGTTCTTTATCATTGCATAATACTCCATTGTGTGTGTGTACCATAGTTTGTTTTTCTATTCATCTGTTGATGGGCATCTAAGTTGTTTCCATCTTTTTGCTGTTGTGAACAGTGTTGCTATGAACATGGATGTGTATATGTCTATTCATGTGACAACTCTTATTTCTCTAGGATATATTCCTAGAAGTGAGGTGGCTGGATCATACGGTATTTCTATTTCTAGCTTTCTAAGGAAGTGCCACATCATTTTTCAAAATGGTTGCCCCACTTTGCATTCCCACCAGCAGTGCCTAAGTGTTCCAGTCTTCCTGCACCCTCTCCAACATTTGTTATTTCTTGTTTTTTTTTTTTTTTATTCTTGCCAGTAATGCTGGGCTGAGATGGTATCTCATTGTGGTTTTGATTTCCATTTTTCTAATGGCTACTGATCACAATCATTTCCTCATGTGTCCGTTGTCCACTTAAATGTCTTCTTTGGTGAAGTGCCTGTTCATTTCCTTTGCCCAGTTTTTAATTTGATTATTTGTCTTTTTGTTGTAGAGGTGTTGAATTTTCTTGTAGATTTTAGAGATTAGACCTTTGTTTGATATGTAATATCAGAATTTTTTTTCCCCAGTCTGTAGGGTCTCTTTTTACTCTTTTGGTGAAGTTTTTTGATGATCATAAGTGTTTTAATTTTTAGAAGATCCAAATTATCTAGCTCATGTTCTGGAGTCTGTATGTTGTTGGTTGTGGTTTTTATCCTGTTAATGCTGTGTATTGGGGCCTCTAACTTTGATCCTGTTTTTTTCTTTTATGAAATTCATAGTTTTTGGCTTTATACTTAGGTCTTTGGTCAATTTTGAATTAGTTTTGTATATGGCATGAGGTTTGGGTCCTGTTTCATTTTTTTTGCAAATGGACATCCAGTTTTGCCAGCACCATTTGTTAAAAAGAATGCCTTTTCCCCATTTGATGGACTTTGGACACTTGTCAAGGATCAGGTGAACATAGGTGGGTGGATTTACATCTGCGTTCTGAATTCTCTTCCATTGTTCAATGTATCTGCCATTGTACCAATACCAGGCTATTTTGTCTACCATAGCTGTATAGTAGGTTCTGACATCAGGTAGTGCGTTTTCTCCTACTTTATTCTTCTTCAATGGTGCTTTATTAATCCGGGGCTTCTTCTCTTTCCATACAAAGTTGACGAATAGTTTTTCCATCTCTTTAAAGAATGTTGTTGGTATTTGGATTTGGATTGCATTGTATTTGTAAATCTCTTCTGGTAGAATTGTCATTTTCACAAAGTTGAATCTACCTATCCATGAGCATGGTATGTTCTTCCATTCATGTAGATCTTTTTTGGTTTCTTGCAGTAGTGTTTTGTTTTCTTTGTGTAGGTCTTTTACATCTCTTATTAGATTTATTCCTCAGTATTTTATTTTGGGGGGAGGGGCTATTATAAATGGCATTGTTTTCTGATTTCCTTTTCATCGTTCTCCTTATTGGTGTATAAGAATTCAACTGATTTTTGTATGTTTATCTTGTATCTTGCCAGTCTGCTGAATCTTTCTATTAGTTCCAGTAGTTTTCTTGTGGAGCCTTTTGGGTTTTCTCTGTATAGTATCATATCATCCACAAATAGGGACAGTTTAACTTCTTCATTACCAATTTTGATGCCCTTTATTTCTTTGTCTTACCTTATTGCTCTAGCTAGAACTTTCAGCACACTGTTAAAGAGAAGCGGTGATAAATGGCATCCTTATCTCGTTCCTGTCCTCAAGGGGAATGTTTTCAGCCTCTCTCCATTGAGAATGATGTTGGCCATTTGTTTTGCATAGATGCCCTTTATTATGTTGAGAAATTTTCCTTCTATACTATTTTATTGCAAGTTTTTATCAGGAGGGGGTGTTAGACATTGTCGAATGTCTTTTCAGTGTCGGTTGAGATGATCAAGTGATTCTTTTTTTTTCCTTTTTTTTATGTGGTGGATTACATTGATTGATTTTCTAATGTTGAACCATTCTTGCATATCTGGTATGAATCTTACTTGGTAGTTGTGTATTATTTTTTTGATATGATGCTGAATTCTATTGGCTAGAATTTTGTTGAGAATTTTTGCTTCTATATTCATGAGAGATATTGGTGTGTAATTTTCTTTTTTTGTGGTGTCTTTACCTGGTTTAGGTATCTGGGTTATGCTGGCTTCATAGAGTGAATTCAGAAGTATCACTTCCTTTTCTATGTTCTGAAACAGTTTGAGTAGTACTGGCATAAGCTCTTCTCTGAATGTTTGGTAAAATTTTCCAGTGAAGCCATCTGGGCCAGGGTTTTTTTTTTGTTTTTTTTTAATTACCTTTTCCATCTCTTCTCTTGTTATGGGTCTGTTCAGATTTTCAGCATCATGTTGTGTTAGTTTGGGTAGATAGTGTGTTTCTAAAAATTTGTCAATTTCCTCTAGGTTTTCAAAATTTTTGGAGTATACTTTTTCATAATACTGTTATGATCCTTTTTAGTTCAGTTGGGTCTGTTTTAAAGTCCCTCATTTCATTCCTTATTTGGGTTATTTGCATCATTCTTTTGTTATTTTGGTCAGTGGTTTGTCTTACTTTACTATGCTGAGTTCCTTTTGTTTGTGAATTTCTTTCTTTTTTTTTGTAGATTTTGTTTTTATGTTTTTCTTTTTTATTTTGATGAGTAGGTTTGTTAACTTTCTTTGTGGTTACCTTGATATTTACTCTTATTTTCCTAGGTTTGAACCAGTCTATTATTACTTGGTATAGCCTTACCTTTCTTTCCATTAGAAAAATCTGTACCTACACCATTTATTCCTTCTTTTATTGTTCTGATGTTGTCATTTACAGATTAACCTCTCTGGTTCTGTGTTGCAATCCTTCTGGTTTTGTGTAGTCCTTGAGGGTTCATTTCCTAGGTTGGTATCTGGCTGTTACAATCTTTCATCCTAGGTTCAGGCTATGGTGTGATGTTGTTTGTTCTCAGACTGAAGACCTCCCTTTAATAATTCTTGTAAGTTTGGTTTGGTTTTTACATATTCCCTTAATTTCTGTTTATCTGGAAATGTCCTAATTTCACCATCATATTTGAGTGTGAGTTTTGCAGGATGTATTATCCTTGGTTGGCAAAGTTTTTCTTTCAAGGTTTTATATATGTCATCCCATTGCCTTCTTGCCTGTGTGATTTTTGCCACATAATGAGAGCTAAGTCTTATTGTGTCTCCTTTGTATGTTACTTTTTTTTTTTTTTCACGAGCTGTTCTCAGGGTTCTTTCTTTGTCTTTGGTTTTAGCGACTGTGAGTATGATATGCATTCGTGATTTTCTTTTGGGGTCTATCCTATATGGGGTTTGTTGAGCTTCTTGGATGGTCAGCGTTTCATCTTTCATGATATTAGGGAAGCTTCCTGTCAGCAGTTCTTCAATTATCCTCTCTGTGTTTTCCATTTTCTCCACCTGTTCTGGAAGTCCAATTGCTCACAAATATTTGCTTTTGATTGTATCTCACATAATTCTCAGGGTTTATTCATTTTTGTTTTTTCTGATTTCTCCCCAGAGTTGTATCCATGTTTTTGCCTTCAATTTCACTGATTCTGTCTTCCATCATTTCAAACCTGTCCCCCAGTCCTTCTAAGAGACTGCCCATTTCTGAAATCTTGTTGTTTATCTTTTGGATTTCTAATTGTTGTTTTTGTATGATTTCTAGATGTGAATTTATTTTGGCATTTTGTTCCTGTATTGTTTTCTTGAATTCTTCCATTTTTTTCTGTATTTTTCATAAATTTGTCTGCCTTTTCCATGAATTTGTCTATTTTTTCCTCATTTTTGTTTGCTTTTTGCTTCAACTCTTGCATAGCTCTGAATATTAGAGATTTGAATTCCCTGTCAGGTAGCTCTAGTACCTTCTCTTCTACTGGAAAGTCATTGGATACCTACTGGAACCATCCTTTCCTTTTTTTTTTTTTTTTTATGTTTTGATATTGTCTGCTGTCTTCTGAGCATTCAGTAGTTATTTTCTTCATATATCGATTGTAGATCTGTTTGTTTTGTCCTGCTTTTTTGTTTTATTTGATTATGTTTGAGCAGGCATGCTGCTCATTCTTTGTTGTTTGCTCATGTGTGGTTGCGATAATTTTCACCTCCTTGTCTAATGCGCAGGGCCAGTTGCTCAGCTGTGGTGCAGCAGGGCAGGTCCAGCTGAAGGGGAGGGGCTGGTATGGGTTGTTTGTGGTACATACTAGTGCTGACAGGGTGGGATGGGAGTCAGTTCTGGGTAGGTTCCATTAGGCCATGCCTGTGCCACTCAGGGATGTAATGTTCAGTGCATGTTGCAGGTAGGCAGTTAGAAGGGGGGAGGCTGTGATGTTTGGTCCTAATATGGGTATGGGAAAGAGGAGAGAGAAACAGGAGCCAAAAACAAAGAGACAAACAAAAAAAGAGTGCCAAGGGAGCTTTCTGTTGGAGTGTAGAGATGATAAACTGAGAAACGGGAAAAACAAAAAGAAAGAAAAAGTGAAAAAGAGAAAGAAAAATAACTAGACAAAAATTGGGGAAAAAAAGAAAAGCCCCAAAGGGTCCCACTGGTGTAGCTGCAAAGACTGGGGGTGTGGCTCCCAGGTTGCACAGTATGGCCTGGCTAGAGGAGTATAGATGTCACACAGCTATTCAGGAGACAGGAAAAGAAAGTAAGTATAGAGAGAAGAGAATTGAGAAATTAAGAAAGACGGAAAGGAAAAAAAGAAAGAAAAAAGAAATTCCCTCATGGGCTGCACAGATTGGGGAGGTGGCTCCTAAGCTGTGCAGTGTAACCTGGCTGGAAGGGGGTCCCAATAAGAGAAAAGAAAAAGAAAAGAAACAAACAGAACAAAGCAAAACAAAACAAAGGGGGGGAAAAAGACAAAGCCCTGAGTATCCCACTATGGTGGAGTTGAGGGCCAGGAGGGTGGATCCCCAGTCAGCAGTGCTTCACAGCCTGTCAAGAAGAAGCAAAGATGGCACAAGGAGACAGTTTTTCAAGAGAAAGGAGGGGGCGGTCGTGGGAGGCATGGAAGAAACCAAAAGAAACAGAAAAAAGCAACATCAGCAACTGACAAATGGCACTGGGGGAGCTGGCCAGTGTGTGCAAGGTGAATCCAAGCAGCCTGGGGCTGAAACAGTTGTCTCCCTGCCAAGAGACTGTGGCCTGTGGGAAGCAGAGGAGACTGAAGGGGGTGGGAAGAAGGATGTGGTTTAGGAAAGTTTATATAGCTGGTTACTGACTGGGTTCTCTGTCTCCTGCTGGGAACGTCATGAAGCTGCTTTCCCCTACTTCCTGTCCATCAATCTCTGATGTGGGAGAGGCGAATCCAAGCAGCACAGACACTGCACTTCCCAGCAGATCAAGTTACCACTGCCAACCCGGAAGCATGGAGGTACAGCAGCAGGGAGAGGATGGGGGGTGGGAAAGTATGTATTGGTGGTTACAAGGTGCTCTGACTCATGCTGGGGGCTCCATGAAGCTGCTTTCCTGCACTCCCTGTCTGCCAGTCTCCAACAGAAGTCCAAGATGGTGAATCTGTGCTGATAGGGAACATCCGCTCATATCTTTCCTTGCTCTCTGTTCTGTGTCAATTTCTTATTCTATTTGGTGTTTGGAGGAGTTCTTTATCGCTTCATTTCACACTTTGGGTTCCAAGAATGACATTTGTGTCTGTTTTACTTAGTTTTTCGGCCCTTTGCTGTGGAGGGATATCATGGTGCTTCTGTCTATGGCACATGTCGGCCGGAAGTCCTCTCTTCTATAGAACCTTTGATCAAAATGTTCAGTAGTGGTAGCCAGGCAGCATCCAGTTTTCTTCTGACCTTTTAGGCTTTCTAGACCTCAGTTTACTCAGCCTAAAACTTAGAGAACTTAACTGGGTGGTCTCTAGTGTTTTATAATTTTATGTGGGTAAAAAGTAAATGGTAACACTTCTGTTCAATTTGGTAATAAGAGCGGAGATGGGTAGGAGACTTAGTAGAGTTAATACATATATTTTTAATTAAAAAAAAGTTAGATAACAACTTGAGGCCTTATATGATTACAGCCAAATGGCTGATATGAACAAGGGGGCAGAGAAGGGAGAGAGACATCACCACGGTATGTGGTGGTCAATATGGGTTTTATAAAGATGGGGGAATTTGGGGTGGCATATGAAGAATAGGAGGTGGATTTAACTGGGTAGGGAAAAGAGGGGAAGATATTTCAGGTAGGTGAAATAGTTTGTACAAAGGCAGGAAAGATCAAGCCAAGGGCAGAGAACAGAGAGAGCAGGTTGACTGGAGAACAAGATTTGTACGGAGGAGTAGTATAGATTTTATTCTGCAGCCATTTTATACACTGATGGTTTCTAAACTAGGGAAGTTTGGGGGGGGGTGTTGTAGGTGGGGTGGTATAGTAGGAAGTTGTGATCAGTTGAAGGCAGTATTTTAGAATGGTTAAGCGGGTATGACATTGGGATGGCCTAGAGGTAGAAATACTAGAGGGCAATAACTGCAACAGTCCTAGTATGAGATTACAAGGTACTTATCTACAGAAATGTCTGTGGAATGAGATGGTAATGTCCATAAGAAAAGAGGGATGGACTCATGGAAGAATGGACAGATCTTGGCTAATGATTGAATGTAGAGATGAGGGAGAGTGTTGTTGTTTGGTGCCATTGACTCAGTTTTAACTCATAGTGACCCAGTGCACAACAGAATAAAACACTGCCCAGTCCTGCTCCATCCTCACAATCTTTGCTGTGTTTGAGCCCATTACTGCAGCCACTGTGTCAAATCCATGTCGTCGAGTGTAAGGAGCCAAAAATACCCCTAATCATTGTGATTTTACTAGAATAATGGCAGTGCCATGAACAGAAATATAAAAGCAAATTGTGGGTCAAGAGAATGAATTTCATGAATTCATTCAACAAATATTTATTGTGGGGCTGCTGTGTGTGCACCAGGCACTGCTTTATGCATGGAGGAATGGAGTGTGAACGAGACAGACAAGGTCCCTGCCCTCATGGAGCTTACATTCTAGCATAAAGACAGGTAACAAACAAGTAAAGAAAGAAATACATAATTTCAGATAGTGGTAGGTCTGTAAAGAAAAATAAAGCAGTGTGAGGGGATAGAGAGAATTGGGGTTTATTTAGTAAGGTAAAAAACAAACAAGAAAAAAAAAAAAGCAGCTGCTATTGAGTTGATTCTGACTCATAGCGACCCATGTGTGTCAGACTAGACCTGTACTCCATAGGGTTTTCAGTGGCTGATTTCTCAGAAGTAAATTGACAAGCCTTTCTCCCAAGGGTGAACTTCAAGCTCTAATCTTTCAGTTAGCAGCCAAGCGCATTAGCCATTTGCACCACCCAGGGACTCCTATGATGGGGGCTATAATGTACATAGAATAGGCAGGCAAGTTCTATCTGAAAAGGCAATATTTTTGCAGACACCTGAATGAGTGAGGGAGCAAGCAGGCAAAGATTTCCAGAAATGAAGTTCCAGGAGGAGGGAACAGTGCGTGCAAAGGCCTTGAGGCAGAAATGCATTTGGCTTATTCTTGGAATAGCAAAAATACCATTGGGGTGGTTGTGTGGAGAGGGCAATGTAGAGGGAGGTAGGCAGGGACCAGACTACTCAGAATTTTGCAGGCTATGGAAGTGAGTTTTTGGTTTTTATGGAAGTGAGTTTAAGCTTAATTCTGAGTATTATGGGAAGTTGTTGGATGATGAAAATGACAATCTGATTTTATTGCATTTGAAATGAGCCACTGAGGACAGCAGTGCTTCTATAGGAGTTGACATGGGATGAGATTGCAGATCCAGGTTAGAAAACTGCCGCCATTCCTTCTGGTGGGAACAATTTACTTAGCACATAACACTTAGATTAAGTGTGGTATAAATCTGGCAGCGTTTCGGCCACATGGTCAAAGTGACCGCATCAGATGGAGAAAGTGCTGCAAACTGGGTAATTTTCACGGTGAATGTAATTGGTGATATTCAAGCAGTGACTATTCTTCCCACTTTCTCTCCACCTAAACTGGGAATAAGGTTTTTTTCGTCTTCCAGTTATATTGTTGTTAGTTACAGTCAAGTCAATTCTGACTCATGGTGACCCCGTGGGTTACATAGGGTTTTCTTGGCTGTAATCTTCGCAGAAGCAGATAGTGAGGCTTTTATCCCACGGTACTGCTGGGTGTGTTTGA
Source organism: Elephas maximus indicus (assembly GCF_024166365.1). Taxonomy (NCBI): domain Eukaryota; kingdom Metazoa; phylum Chordata; class Mammalia; order Proboscidea; family Elephantidae; genus Elephas; species Elephas maximus. Next base: position 80,797,527 of record NC_064836.1, on the reverse strand, counting down.
ACCACCAACTTTTAAGTTAGCAGTTGAGCACAAATCTTTTGTGTCACCTAAGTACTTTTTCTATTGATTAATCCTGTCAAATCTAACAGTCTTGACATAAATTTCTAGGCTTTGTAGGTCATCTGACTCATGGGTTCTGATGTGGGTATTAGCTGCTACCTCAAAGTTTGTTTTGGAGCATCTGTCTTTACTTTAGAACCATTGGAAGGCTATGGCTGCTGTGGAAAATTCCATGCTTATCTTGCTGAGTCCTTGAAGGCTGCTGAGACTGATTGCTGTGCAAAGACTGACATCTGGTGGTCCACACTGGCACTCTTTGTCACGCTTTGGTAGCAGTTTTAAGATGGCCTGGAACAGTTTTCATCCATTTTTGCCAAAGTAGAGCTTCAGGATACCCTGGATTGGATGCAGAAGGGTATATATTAGTAATATATAATTATACTGAGATATTCTAAAATATGAACTTTTTGTCTACAGTACAGAAGAATCAGGTATGGAAAAATCACAGAAGGGAGACTGACCACCACTGAAGGAGCTGAGGAAATGGGGTGATGTGTTACCTCAGAGTCAGCCCCCATATAGACTCTCCATGACTCCAAGTACACAGGAATGGCCCTTCTCCCTTTCCTGTCTGTTACATCTGACTTGTTCCAAGGCATGGCTAAGTCCTCAGTCCCCGCAGATGTGGCTCCTTCTGAAATCCTAAGAGCATTTATTTTCATCTGTATAGCTTGGTCCTCCATATATCTTTCTTTTTTTCTCTCCCTATTTATTTATTGTGACCATCCTTAGTATTCAACTGGTGTATAAACTCAAGGAGAAGTCATGGAACATGTCCTTGCCTCTTGAAATCCTTGACACCTTCCCTAGTGCCATGAGTAATCACTCCATAGAGTATGGGGTTATAATGCATAACGGGAATTGCCAAGAGGCACACCTGGGTAGGCATACTGGGGGCTGGAAAAGAAATGTGCAGCATCTAGATCTCATATACTGGAGCATGTTCCATTGAACCCCCTTTACCTGTTAGGTCTCTCTAATGAGTCTTGTGTCTTTACTCACTTCCTCCCCACTGGTTTACAGAGGGCGCAGGATGTGCGTACGGCTGTACAGATTGTGCACTGCCCAACTACAGAAGACGCTACTCTAACTGTAGGCTATATGAATTGGTTCCCAGGAGTTGGGCAGTGCACAGCCTCCTCAGATGTATGTGGCAGCTCTGAGGAGCAGGTAATGAGGGATGATGTAGCAAAAGGGGCGTTCGCTACAGAACTTTAATTTGGATCTTAAACTCTTTTTGGCCCAATATCAACTTCATTTCTTTTCATAGGATACAGCTGAGTTTCTGAACATACTCAGCCATGCAGAAAGTAAAATTTAATATTAGGATGACACGTAAAACAAAGCCTTGGATGATAAAATATTCACTCTTAATGGGCATTAGAAATGAGCCTGCACAAAGGCTGACACTGGTACCTTTTGAAATTGTGAAGCAATTGACTTTTGCCTTCCTTGTCCTCTCATCCTTCTTCTCGATGCTGCCCATCTTCACTGTTCCCTGACAAGCACCCCCTTTCCTCCACGTGCCCATAGCCTGTTCAAGAATCTTCTGCGTGGACCTCACAGGCCTGGGTCGCCATTTTATCCATAATAAAACAAAAACCAAATCCATTGCCATCAAGTCAATTCTGACTCATAGCAACCCTGTAGGGCAGAGTAGAACTGCCCCATATGTATCTAAGGTGTGACTGGTGGATTTGAACAGCCGACCTTTTTGTTAACAGCTGTAGCTCTTTACCACAGTGTCACTAGGGCTTCCGGCCATAATCTAAACCAAATCCATTGCTGTGAAGTCAATTCTGACTCATAGTGACCCTACACACACACACGTGTGCGTGCACGCGTGTACACACACGTAAAACAAGACAACGAAAAAATACTCCCAGCAGCTACAGTCCTTGTTTCTGCAACTGGTTACGTGGTTATAACTGGTATTTAGAACTACCTTCTTCTACCACTGTCTTAGTTACCTAGTGTTGCTATAACAGAAATACCACAAGTGGATGGCTTTAACAAAGAGAAATTTATTCTCTCACAGTCTAGTAAACTGGAAGTCCAAATTCAGGGTGCCACCTTCAGGGGAAGGCTTTCTCTCTGTGTCAGCTCTGGAGGAAGGTCATTTTCATTAATCTTCCCCAGTCAAGGAGTTTCTCAGGTGCAGTTGCCCCAGGTCCAAGGGACGTGCTCTGCTCCTGGCGCTGCTTTCTTGGTGGTATAAAGTCCTTCTGTCTCTCTGCTCACTTCTCTCTTTTGGCTTAAATTGGACATTAATTTTGTGGATTGAGTTTACATAACTGTTGCTAATCCCATCTCATTAACATCATAGAAACAGGATTTACAACACATAGGAAAATCACATCAGATGATAAAATGGTAGATAACAAGACTGGGAATCGTGGCCAAGCCAAGTTAACAGATATTTTGTGGGGACACAATTCAATCATGACACCCACTCATTCCATATTCCTTTTACCCTCAGTAAGCACCTCACATGGTTGTGGTTCTTTGGTGGGGTGACCCAAACCTTCATTCTGGGCCATTAGGTTGCTGTAGTTTCCCGTTGACTTTAATCACAGGGCACGGTAATACTAAGAGAAGCCCTAAGGGATCTCCTGTATTCCAGCCATACTCTTCTTTACCTCCATTATGTAATATCAATATGATTTCCCCTTGGTAATCAGGATCAGTCACACCAGCCAATATGGTAACTCCCTTCTTTGCCTGTTGACCCAGAGGTACAAGGAGTCCATAGTGGCCAGGTGGCATTAACTTTTAGTTCAAGGGAATCAGTGATGTGTCTCCTGGTAGGAACATCCCTTCCTTTGGAATTAAGGCCTCTAAGCCCTCAGAGCATAGGGTGGAGGGGACAGGGAGTAAATTTTGTGAGTGGGTAATCAGGGGTAATAGTGAGTGGTGCCACTCCCATTTCCATCCATTGATTCCTGGACCCATGACTCACGGCTATAGGAGAAACAACACTGTATATTGGACACTGGTTTAAAGCATATAACAGCATCCCAGAGAACATTGGCCCAACTCTTCAAGTCATTGCTGCCTAGCTGCAGCTGTAATTGTATCTTTAAAAGGTCATTCCACTGTTCTATCAAGCCAGCTGTTTGAGGATGATGTGGAACACAGTAAAGACAGTGAATTCCATGAGCATGGGTCCATTTCCACACTTCAGTTGCTGTGAAATGAGTTCCTTGACCTGAGGCCAAGCAGTGTAGGATACCATGACAATGGGTAAGGCATTCTATAAGTACACAGATGGTACTTTTGGCAGAAACATTGCATGTAGGAAAGGCAAATCTATATCTAGAGTGTCTATTCCATTATGTTAGTTATCTAGTGTTGCTATAGCAGAAATACAAGTTGATGGCTTCAACAAACAAGTTTATTCTCTCCCAGTCTAGTAGGCTAAAAGTCCACACATTTAGGGCATCGGTTACAGGAGAAGGCTTTCTCTCTCTGTCAGCTCTGGAGGAAGATCCTTGTCATCAGTCTTCCCCTGGACTAGGAGCTTCTCCAAGCAGGGACCCTGGGTCCAAAGGACACACTACTGTCCTAGGTCTTGTTTTTTGGTGGTATGAGGTCCCCCTGTCTCTCTGCTCGCTTCTCTCTTTTATATCTCAAAAGAGATTGGCTTAAAACACAATCTAATCTTACAGATTGAGTCCTGCCTCATTAACATAACTTCTGCTAATCCCACCTCATTAACATCATAGAGATAAGATTTACAACACACAGGAAAAATGCATCAGATGACAAAATGATGGACAATCACACAATACTGGAAATCATGGCCTAGCCAAATTGATACACATATTTTTGGGGGACACGATTCAATCCATGACACCCAGTAAGAACAAAATGCTGCCCTTTCCATGATAGAAGTGGTCCAATGTAACCAACCTGGCACCAGGTTGCTGGCTGATCACCGCTAGGAATGGTGCTCTATCAGGGACTCAGTGGTGTTGTCTGCTGCTGGCAGATTGGGCACTCAGCAGTGGCTTTAGTCAAGTTGGCTTTGGTGAGTGGAAGTCCATGTTGCTGGGCCCAGGCATAACCTCCATTCCTGCCACCATGGCCACTTTGTTCACAAGACCATTGGGCAATGACAGGAGTGGCTGGGGAAAGAGGCTGACTGGAATTCACAGAACTCATCATTCTATCCACTTGATTGTTAAAATTCTCCTCTGCTGAGGTCACCCTTTTGTGAACATTCACATGAGACACAAATATCTTCATTTCTTTGGCCACATGCCTCTTCTCCATATCTCCTTGACGCCAATTTTCCAATCATGTTCCTTCCAAGGCCCTGACCATCCTGAAAACCATTGGTCACAGTCTATATATCAGTATACAGACTCACATCTGACTATCTTTCCTTCCAAGCAAAATGAACAGCCAGATGCACTGCTCGAAGTTCTGCCCACTAGGAGGATTTCCCTTCACCACTGTCCTTCAGGGAGGCCCCAGAAAGGAGCTGTAGTGTTGCCGCTGTTCACTTTCGAGTGGTGCCTGCATATCATGCTGAACCATTTGTAAACCAGGCAGTTTTCTCTTCCTCAGTCAGGTGATTGTAAGGAACTGCTTACGAGGCCATAGGTACAGACTGGAGAAGGGAGGTAATGTGGGGGCTATTAGAATTTGGGCCATTTCTTCATGTAACTTACTTGTACTTTCAGGTCTTGCTGGAGCCCAATCTTCCATTTAATGAAGGAGGTTTGCTCTGCATGTCCAATTTTATAACTTTTTGGGTCAGACAACACTCAGTTCATCATGGGCAGCTCAGGTCGCATGGTGACTTGGTGGCCCATGGTTAAGCATTTAGTCTCTACTAAGACTCAGTAACAAGCCAAAAGCTGTTTCTCAAAATGAGAGTAGCTGTCTGCAGAGGATGGCAGGGCTTTGCTCCAAAATCCTAAGGTTCTGCACTGTGATTCACCGATAGGGGCCTACCAAGACCCCAAACAGCATCTTTATCTGCCATTGACACTTAAGCACCATTGGATCAGCTGGATCATATGGCCCAAGTGGCAGAGCAGCTTGCATGGTATCCTGTACCCGCTACAGAGCCTTCTGTCATTCTCAGCCCCACTCAAAACTAGCTTTTCGAGTCATTTGGTAAATAGGCCAGAGTAGCACACCCAAATGAGGGATATGTTGCCTTTAAAATCTGAAAAGGCCCAAAAGGCATTGTACTTCATTTTAAGTTGTAGGAGGGGCCAGATACAACAACTTATCTTTCACTTTAGAAGGAATATCTGAACATGCCCCATACCACTGGACCCCTAGAAATTTCACTGAGGTGGAAGGTACCTGAATTTTTGTGAGATTAATTTCCCGTCTTCTAGTATGCAAATGTTTTACCAGTAAGTCTAGAGTCATTGATACTGCTTCCTTACTAGGTAGGTCCAATCAGCATGATGTCATCAATATAATGTGCGATGTCGTTTGTGATGTCCAGTGTGGTGTCTTGTGAAAGGGAAAGGTAATCGAAGTCCCTGAAGACTGAATTATGACATAGGGCTGGAAGGTTGATAGACCCCTGAGGCAGGACAGTGACGTTTTATTGCTGGCCTTGCCAGCTGAATGCAAACTGCTTCTGATGGTCTTCTGGAGCAAAAATGGAGAAAAAGGCATTGGCCAGACCAATAGCTGCGTACCAGCTACCAGGAGATGTATGAATTTGCTCAAGCAATGAAACCACGTCTGGAACAGCAGCTGCAATTGGAGTCACCACCTGGTTAAGCTTTCGATAATTCACTGTGATTCTCCAATATCCACCTGTTTTTTGAACAGGCCAGATAGGTGAGTTGAATGTGGATGTGCCTGGAATTACCACCCCTGTATCCTTCAAGATTTTAATGGTGGTACTAACCTCTGCAATACCTCCAGAAATGTGATATTGTTTTTGGTTTACTATTTTCCTAGGCAGAGGCAGGTCTAATGGCTTCCACTTGGCTTTGCCTACCATAATAGCCCTTACTTCACATGTCAGGAATCCAATGTAGGGTTTCTGTCAGTTGCTGAGTATGTCTCTTCAAATTATGCGTACAGAAACTGGAGAAATCACTACAGGATGGGTTTGGGGATCCACTGGACCCACTGTGAGATGGTCTTGAGCTAAAACTCCATTAATAACCTGACCTCCATATGCCTCTACTCTGACTGGTGGGCCACAGTGATGTTTTAGGTCTCCTGGAATTAGTGTCAGTTCAGAGCCAGTATCCAGTAATCCCCCAAAGTCTGATTATTTCCTTTTCCCCAGTGAACTGTCACTCTCATAAAGATGGTAGATTCCTATGGGAAAAGCTGGGAGAAAGGATAGTAGCATAAATTTTTGTCGGTGTAGTGGGGTCCTTCCTCAAGGGGACCCAGCCTCCCTTACATTCAAGGGGCTGTGAGTCTGTAAACTGGCTTAAGTCTGGGAATTGATTGAGGGGTGTGACTCTCTATCTGGTAATTCAAGTTAGACTACTGTTCACTGGACTTGGAATTCTTTCACTTGTACAAATCAAATATTTAGTACATTTCCCATCTATTTCACAGGGGACACAATGACTAAGTAGCAATGACAAATCAATATGTGTCAAACTATTCTGATTACTGCTTTGGTTCTGCTGTCCATTATGGTAACCACGCCCACCTTGTCTTTGGCAATTAAGTGCTGCAGCTTAGCTCCTACCAACCCAGAGTCCAGTGAGCCCCATTGTAGTTAGGTGTCTTAATTCAGTTAAGACAGTTCCCACTGTCAAATCTGACTTATGTGAAATAGCAATCATAGCAGTCTTCAAGGATGCTGGGACTCCCTTGACAAATTTGTTCCTCACCATTGTGGTGAAAGGTGTGTCCATTGGGCACTCCATGGGTGGGTCTGTGGATCCAACCTGATAAATTCACTCTAATATGCCAATTTCCCTAAGGCTTTGGATACTTTTCCCTACAATATACCAAGGCAGGTCTGGAATTTCAACTAGATTTAGTTTGGACCACCACTTAATCCATGCTTCAGTGAACCAACCAAATAAACTATTAGATCCTTTTCTAACATCTTAACCTGAAACATCGAAGGAAGAATCTGTGCTTAGTGTGCCCATGTCAATAAACTCAGACTGATCTTACTTTATATTTCTCGTACCATTATCCTACACCCTTAATAGCCATTCCCACACATATTCCCCAGGTTTCTATTTGTATATGTTAGAAAAGTCAGGCAGTTCTTTTGGAGCGTCGTGTACTTCATTTGGGTCAAACTTGTACTTCAGCTCTTGGGGCTTGCTGGGACTTAAGTCTAGTTATAGGTCTAGAAGCAAAAATGGGTGGTGGGTGTGGTCTTGGAGACATTTATCAATGTCTTATAAGGCATCTGCTTCAGGTGATGCCCCACGTAATGCCCCAGGTGCTACCCCAGGCAATACCTCAGACAAAGACTCCTTAGGCACAGCTAGGCTAATCTCATCAGATGGAGGTGGAAAGCTTTTACTGGGGAGGGTGGTTTAGCAGACAAAGATGGAATAATCTCTTCAAGTGGAACTAAGAGGACTGGTTCTGTTGGTAGTAGTGATTCAGTGGAATTTAGGGGCCCGGTGGCCCCAGCTTCCAGATTATCTGCCCATGTGTCCACATTCCAAGTTTCAGGATCTCATTTTTTCCCTAATCAGTGCCTTCACTTTAACTTCAGACATCTTTTTTTTTATCTTTTTACAAGACTGTTTTTTAAAAATTTTTATTGTGCTTTAGGTGAAAGTTTACAAATCAAGTCAGTCCATCATACAAAAACTTATATACACCTTGCTATATACTCCTAGTTACTCTCCCCGCAATAAGACAGTACACTCCTTCCCTCCACTCTCTACTTTTGAGTCCATTCGGCCAGCTTCTGACCCCCTCTGCCCTCTCATCTCTCCTCCAGACAGGAGCTGCCCACATAGTCTCATGTGTCTACTTCTTCCAAGAAGCTCACTCTTCATTAGTATCATTCATTTTCTATCCCATAGTCCAGTCCAATCCCTGTCTGAAGAGTTGATTTTGGGAATGGTTCCTGTTTTAGGCTAACAGAATGTCTGGGGACCATGACCTCCGGGGTCCTTCCGGTCTTAGACCATTAAGTCTGGTCTTTTTACGAAATTTGAAGTCTGCATCCCACTGCTCTTCTGCTCCCTCAGGGGTTCTCTGTTGTGTTCCCTGTCAGGGCAGTCACTGGTTGTAGCTGGGCACCATCTAGTTCTTCTGGTCTCAGGCTTATGTAACCCAAAACCCAGTGCCATCGAGTAGATTCTAACTCAAAGCGACCCTATAGTACAGAGTAGAACTGCCCCATAGAGTTTCCAAGGAGCAGCTGGCGGATTTGAACTGCCAACCTCTTGGTTAGCAGCCATAGCACTTAACCACTATGCCACCAGGGTTTCCCTGGTTTATGTGGCCCTTTCTGTCTCGTGGGCTTATAATTACTTTGTGTCTTTGGTGTTCTTCATTCTCCTTTGCTCCAGGTAGGTTGAGGCCAATTGATGCATTTTAGATGGCTGCTTGCTAGCGTTTAAGACCCCAGATACCACTCTCCAAAGTAAGATCCAGAATGTTTCTTAATAGAATTTATTATGTCAATTGACTTAGATGTCTCCTGAAACCATGGTCCCCAAACCCCCACCCCTACTATGCTGGCCTTCAAAGTGATCAGTTTTTTCAGGAAACTTCTTTGCCTTTGGTTTAGTCCAGTTGTGTTGACCTCCCCTGTATTGTGTGTTGTCTTTCCTTTCCCCTAAAATCGTTCTTGTCTACTATCTAATTAGTGTTGAGGTTTTACAGTATCCTATAGATTTTAGAGATCAGATGCTGATCAGATTTGTCATAGCCAAATTTTTTTTCCCAGCCTGTAAGTAATCTTTTTACTCTTTTGGTGAAGTCTTTGGATGAGCATAAGTGTTTGATTTTTAGGAGCTCCCGGTTATCTCGTTTCTGTTCTAAATTGATAGTAATGTTTTGTATATTATTTATGCCGTGTATTAGGGCTCCTAACATTGTCCCTCTTTTTTCTTCCATGATCTTTATCGTTTCAGATTTTATATTTAGGTCTTTGATCCATTTTGAGTTAGTTTTTTTGCATGGGGTGAGGTATAGGTCTTGTTTCATTTTTTTGCAGATGGATATCCAGTTATGCCAGCACCATTTGTTAAAGAGACTATCTTTTCCCCATCTAACTGACTTACAGCCTTTGTTAAATATCAGCTGCTCATATGTGGATGGATTTAGGTCTGGATTCTCAATTCTGTTCCATTGGTCTATGTATCTGTTGTTGCACAAGTACCAGGCTGTTTTGACTACTGTGGCGGTATAATAGGTTCTAAAATCAGGTAGACTGAGGCCTCCCACTTTGTTCTTCTTTTTAGTAATGCTTTACTTATCTGGGACCTTTTTCCCTTCTATACGAAGTTGGTGATTTGTTTCTCCATCTCATTAAAAATGTGTTGGAATTTGGATCGGAATTGCATTGTATCTTTAGATTGCCTTTGGTAGAATAGACATTTTTATAATGTTAAGTCTTCCTATCCATGAGCAAGGTATGTTTTTCCACTTATGTAGGTCTCTTTTGGTTTCTTGCAGTAGTGGCTTGTAGTTTTCTTTGTATAGGTCCTTTACATCTCTGGTAAGATTTATTCCTAAGTATTTTATCTTCTTGGGGGCTACCATAAATGGTATTCATTTGGTGATTTCCTCTTAAATGTTCTTTTTGTTGGTGTAGAGGAATCCAACTGATTTTTGCATGTTTATCTTGTATCCTGATACTCTGATGAACTCTTCTATTAGGTTCAGTAGTTTTCTTGAGGATTCTTTAGGGTTTTCTGTGTATAAGATCATGTCATCTGCAAACAGAGATATTTTTACTTCTTCTTTACCAATCTGGATGCCATTTATTTCTTTATTTAGCTTAATTGCTCTGGCTAGGACCTCCAGCACAATGTTGAATAAGAACAGTGATAAAGGACATCCTTGTCTGGTTCCCAATCTCAATGCTTTCTGACTCTCTCCATTTAGGATGATGCTGTTGGCTTTGTAGAAACATCATTTATTATGTTGAGGAATTTTCCTTCTATTTCTATTTTGCTGAGAGTTTTTTTTTTAATCAAGAATGAGTGTTGAACTTTGTCAAATGCCTTTTCTGCATCAATTGATAAGATCATGTGGTTTTTGACTTTTGTTTTATGTATATGACAGATTACATTAATTGGTTTTCTAACGTTGAAACATCCCTGTATATCTGGTATGAATCGCACTTGGTAATGGTGAATTATTTTTTTGATATGTTGTCGAATGCTATTGGCTAGAATTTTGTTGAGGATTTTTGCACCTGAGTTCATGAGGGATATAGGTCTGTAATTTTCTTTTTTGTGGCATCTTTACCTGGCTTTGGTATCAGGGACATGCTGGCTTCCTAGAATTAGTTTGGGAGTTTTCTGTCATTTTCTATGCTCTGAAATACATTTAGAAGTAGTGGTGATAACTCTTCTCTGAAAATTTGGTAGAACTCTGCAGTGAAGCTGTCTAGGCCAGGATTTTTTTTGTTGTTGGGAGTTTTTTGATTATCTTTTCAATCTTTTCTTTTGTTATGGGTGTATTTAGTTTTCCTATCTCTGTTTGTGTAAGTTTAGGTAGGTAGTGTGTTTCTAGAAATTCATCCATTTCTTCCAGGTTTTCAAATTTGTTAGAGTACAATTTTTCTTAGTAATCTAATATCATTCTTTTGATTTCAGTTGGGTCTGTTGTAATATTGCTCATCTCATTTCTTATTCACATCATTTGCTTCCTCTCCTCTTTTTTATTTTTTCAGTTTGGCCAGTGGTTTATTGATTTTGTTAATTTTTTCAAAGCAACCAGCTTTTGGTCTTGTTAACTCAATTCTTCTTCTGTTCTCTATTTCATTTAATTCTGCTCTATTTTTTTTTTTTTTTTCTCACTTCTGGTTCCTAAGGGTTTCTTTTGTTGCTCTTTTTCTATTTGTTCAAGTTGTAGGGATAATTCTTTGATTTTGGTCCTTTATTCTTTTTATGTATGTGCATTTATTTAAATAAATTGACCTCTGGGCACTGCTTTAGCTGTGTCCCAAAAGTTCTGATAGGAAGTGTTTTCATTCTCATTGGATGCTATGAATTTATTTATTCCATCCTTGATGTCTTCTATAACCCAGTCATTTTTGAGCAGGGTATTGTTCAGTTTCCAAGTGTTTGATTTCTTTTCCCTGCTTTTTTCTGTTATTGATTTCTGCTTTAATGGCCTTATGGTCAAAGAAGATGCTTTGTAATATTTTGATGTTTTGGATTCTAAGGCTGGCTTTACGACCTAATATGTTGTCTGTTCTAGAGAATGTTCCACGTGTGTTGGAAAAGAAAGTATACTTGGCTGCTGTTGGGTGGAGTGTTCTGTATATGTCTGGGAGGTCAAGTTGCTTGATTGTGGTATTTAGATCTTCTGTGTCTTTATTGAGCTTCTTTCTGGATGTTCTGTCCTGCACCGAAAGTGGTGTATTGAAGTCTCCTACTGTTAATGTGGAGCTGTCTATCTCACTTTTCAATGCTGTTAGAGTTTGTTTTATGTATCTTGAAGCCCTGTCATTGAGTCATAATATTTATTGTCCCCTCAATCATTATATAGTGTCCTTCCTTATCCTTTGTGGTGGATTTAACTTTAAAGTCTATTTTGTCAGAAATTAGTATTGCCACCCCTGCTCTTTTTGATTGTTGTTTGCTTGAAATATTTTTTTCAGTCTTTTGAATTTTAGTTTGTTCGTGTCTCTAAGTCTAAAGCGTGTCTTTTGTAGGCAGTATATAGACGGATCGTGTTTTGTTTTTTTTTTGTCCATTCTGCCACTCTCTGTCACTTATTGGTGCATTTAATCTGTTTACATTCAGTGTAATTATGGATAGGTATAAGTTTAGTGCTGTCATTTCGATGTCTTTTTTTGTGTGTTGTTGACAGTTTCTTTTTCCCACTTAATTTTTTCTGCTGAGTAGTTTATATGTTGTCTTTTCCTTTTATTAGTTGTTGTTGATTTTGTGTCTGCCAATTCTCTATTTTTTTTCTTGTATTTTATCTTGATGAGTAGGACTGTTAGTCTCCTTTGTGGTTACCTTAATATTTACTCCTATTTTTCTAAGTTTAAACGTAAGTTTTCTTTGTTTATATTGCCTTGTCTTCCTCTCCATAGGAAAGATCTATGACTATATTTCTTTGTCCCTCTTTATTGTTTTTATGTTGTCTTCTTTTACATAATGACATCGCTCGTTCCGTTTTGAGCTTTTTTTTTTAATCTTCGTTTATTTTTGTGATTTCTGTATATGGGTTGACGTCTGATTGCTCTGTCCAGTGTTCTAGTCTTGGGTTGATATCCGATATTATTGATTTTCTAACCAGAGAACTCCCTTTAGAATTTCTTGTAGTTTTGGTTTGGTTTTTATGAATTCCCTAATCTATTTATCTGGAAATATCCTAATTTCACCTTCATATTTGAGAGACAGTTTTGCTGGATATATGATTCTTGGCTGCCAATTTTTTCCCTTCAATGCCTTATATAAGTCATCCCATTGCCTTCCTGCCTGCATGGTTTCTGTCGATTAGTCTGAACTTATTGACTCTCCTTTGTAGGTGACTTTTTGTTTATCCCTAGCTATTCTTAAAATTCTCTCTTCATCTTTGGTTTTGGCAAGTTTGATTATAATATGTCTTGGTGACTTTCTTTTGAGATCTACCTTATGTGGAATTTGATGAACATCTTGGATAGATATCTTCTCATCTTTCGTGATATCAGGGAAGTTTCCTGCCAATAAATCTTCAGCAATTCTCTCTGTATTTTCTGTTTTCCCTTCCTGTTCTGGAACTCCAATCACTAGTAGGTGATTTCTCTTGATAGAGCCTCACATGATTCTTAGGGTTTCTTCATTTTTTTAAATTCTTTTATCTGATTTTTCTTTGAATATTTTTGTGCCAAGTGTTTTATCTTCAGTCTCACTAATTCTGACTTCTATTGCCTCAATTCTGCTCCTCTGACTTGCTATTGAGTTGTCTAATTCTGTAATTTTATTGGTAATCTTTTGAATTTCTGATTGCTGTCTTTCTATGGATTCTTGCAGTTTACTAAATTTTTCATTATGTTCCTGAGTAACATTTTTAATTTCTTCAACTCTATATCTGTGTGTTCCTTAGCTTGTTCCGCGTGTTGCCTAATCTCCTTCCTGATGTCTTGAGGAGGTCTGTATATTAATTTCTTGTATTCTGCATCCAGTATTTTCAGGAAGCCACCTTCATCCAGAAAATCCCTGGATTCTTTGTTTTGAGAGCTTGTTGAAGTGAGCATGGTCTGCTTCTTTATGTGATTTGATATTGACTGTTGTCTCCAAGCCATCTGTAAGTTATTGTATTAGTTTATTTTGTGTTTACTTACTGTGTCATAGCTTCTTGCTTTGTTTTATTTTGATATGCCCAAATAGGTTTCTTGAGTGAGCTGACTTGATTATTTTTGCCTTTGAAGCTCTATCTTCCTGTTGCCAGATGGTTAGAGCTGTTTTCAGGTATACTATCCTAGCAGTCCATTCACTTTTCTTGTATGGGTTCAGCTCAGGTGTCCAGGTAGCTGGTCATCAAGTGTGTGGTACAGACTCTGTCCTACAGACGTAGAGGGGCAGGGGTGATTGGTGTAGGTACCGGTATCTGGTTGCAGCAGGTGGTCATGCTCTGAACAAGGCAGGGGGCTGACAATCATCCCCCGAGTGTCTGTGAGGAAAGTCCATCCCTGCTCCCTAGAGCACACAGGCTGGTGGGTTCTGCAGACGCACTGTGGGCACACAATGCTTTTGGTTGTAAGGACTGGCAGGTACCAGTTATCCTTGGACCACTGTCGCAGGTGGCTTGGTACCTGAGTGGAGCCACCAGTCCTCATGCCCCTGTTGTGGGTAGGTAAGGCCCCTGTTTAATAGGCAAAGCAGTGTCAAACATCAAACACCCACCTCTCCACCGCACAGCTGAAACAGTTGTAGTCTGCCAACAAGGGCCTATTCTCCTGAAATAGGCCCACACAGATCCATGCAGAGGGGAAAGTTATTCAAAGTCTACAGACCATTTATGCCTGGACAGGAGCTGCTTTTGTCCTGAGCTGTCCAGGTTAGTGGAGTTGGCAGATTATCTTTTTTCCCCCATCTGTGAATTTAGTCCTTCTCCAAGGCCGGGAGGTGCTCAGCAGGACGTATGTCAGGCCCAGGGAAATCAACAGTGACTGAAGCCAGCTCGGCGGCTGGGGGCATGGTAAAATATACGCAAATACTTAGCTTTTGGCAAGAGTGCTATTCTTCTCTGGTTCCAGAGGTGTGAGTAGGCTGTGCGGCTGGTTGTTTCTACCTGAGGAAACTGCGGCTTAATACTACCACCAGCTTGCCACAGTTGCTGCCTAGAATGGCGCCTGAGGTTCCTGGTGATTCAGGTCCAGCCACTCCTCTCCACTTCCAAACCATCTCTCCCTCCTCCTGCTGCTCAGTCCATTTTCCAATTTTGCCTTTGATGTTCAGAGCTCCTAGCTTGTCATAAATACAATTGTTTCACTTGTCTTTTTGGGTCTTTGTTGTAAAAGGGATCACCAGAAGCTTCTGACTACTCTGCCATCTTGGCCCTGCCTCTTCAGACATCATTTGATGTTAGAAATTCAGTGGGCATTGTAATTCAGCCACTGTTATAATAAGACTCTGGGTTTGGTTTTTGGCAATATCAGCTCTGTTACTACAAGAAATAAGGCTTTCTTTCAAAGCACAAGTGAGAAATTTTAGGTCTCGTATGTGGTGCTTGAGATCTGACTCTGAAGCCTTGATCTCATTCCTTTCTTTCACAACTTTGTCTAGTGAAAGTAGGACCACCCAGCCAGCTTCCTTACACTTCTAACTCTCACAAAATTGTAGAAAAGTATCAAATGACCCAAAGCTTTGTTTCACAAATATTTGATCCTATGGTGGCGATATTTTGCCTATTTCTATGGCCACCTCATGCCATGGATTAGCAATACTGTCTTTATTACTGGAAATAAACTCATCAGAGCCTTTAAGACTAGCCAGACTTGAGAACCAATTAAAAAAAACTCATCCTTGTGATTTTATGCCTCTATAATCTCTCTTGTTAACAAATGTCTTAGGCTGGGTTCTCTAGAGGTGCAAACCCAGTGAAGTATGATTTATTTCAAGGAAATGGCTCATGCAATTGTGGAGGCTGTCAAGTCCCAAATTTGTGGGTTAGGTGTCAGGCTGGAGGTTTCTCCTGACTCATGGTTGGAGGGGCTGATGAAGCCAAAATCGACCAGCTCACATCCCAAGAACCAGAGGTCAGAGGATGATGAGTTGGATACAGGATTGAGAGAGGGCAAACTTTGCCAGAACATCCATATATGTTGGATGCAGGCCACACTCCTAAGAAAACTTCCCTTTCAGGAGATTGGCTGTTCTGTTGATGGAGGATGATTACATAATTCTTGCCAAACCACTGAGAATCATGGCCCCGCCAAGTTGACACACAGCCTTAACCATCACAAAAATATGTGACATGTAAGATAATAAGTTCTGTTACTAAAAATAAAGCAGGAAAAGAGAAAAAAAAAGGTATTGTGTTGTTGTTTTTGTTAGGTGGCATCGAGTTGGTTCTAACTGATAGCCTCCCTATGCACAACAGAATGAAACACTGCCCAGTCCTGCACCATCCTTACAATTGTTGTAATGAGCTCAATGCTTGAGCTCATTGTAGCAGCCACTGGGTCAATCCACCTTGTTAAGGATCTTCCTCTTTTTTGCTGACCCTGTACTTTGCCAAGCATAATGTCCTTCTCCAGGGACTGATCCCTCCTGAAAACATGACCTAAGTGTGTAAGATGCAGTCTCGCCATCCTCAATTCTAAGGAGCATTATGGTTGTACTTCTTCCAGGATAGGTTTTTTCATTCTTTTGGCAGTCCATGGTATATTCAATATTCTTCGCCAACACAATAATTCAGAGGCATCATTTCTTCTTTGGTTTTCTTTATTCATTGTCCAGTTTTCACATGCACATGATGCGATTCAAAATACCATGGCTTGGGCTAGGCGCACCTTAGTCTTCAAGGTAACGTCTTTGCTCTTCAACACTTTAAAGAGAGCCTTTGTAGCAGATTTACCCAATGCAATGCAACTTTTGATTTCTTGACTGCTGCTTCCATGGCCGTTGATTGTAGATCCAAGTAAAATGAAATCCCTCACAACTTCAATCCTTTCTCCGTTTATTATGATGTTACTCATTGGTCCAGCTGTGAGGATTTTTGTTTTCTTTATGTTGAGATGCAATCCATACTGAAAGCTGTGGTCTTTGGTTTTCAGTAGTAAGTGCTTCAAGTCCTCTTCACTTTCAGCAAGCAGGGTTGTGTCATCTGCATAATGCAGCTTGTTAATAAGTCTTCCTCCAATCCTGATGCCCCATTCTTCTTCATATAGTCTAGCTTCTCAGATTATTTGCTCGGCATACAGATTGAATAGGTATGGTGAAAGAATACAACCCTGATGCACATCTTTCCTGACTTTAAACCAATCAGTATCCCCTTCGTCTTTCGGAACAACTGCCTCTTTATCTATGTGAAGATTCCTCATGAGCACAATTAAGTGTCCTGGAATTCCCATTCTTCACAACGTTATCCATAATTTGTTATGATCCACACAGTCGAATGCCTTTGCATAGTCATATAAAACACAGGTAAACATCCTTCTGGTATTCTCTGCTTTCAGCCAGGATCCATCTGACATCAGCAATGATATCCCTGGTTCCACATCCTCTTCTGAAACCAGTCTGAATTTCTGGCAATTCCCTGTTGATATACTGCTGCAGCCGTTTTTTAATGATCTTCATCAAAATTTTGCTTGTGTGTGATATTAATGATATTGTTCTATAATTTCTACATTCAGTTGGATTGTCTTTCTTGGGAATAGGCAGTCAGTTGGCCAGGAAGCTCTGTCTTCCGTATTTCTTAGCATAGACAATTGAGCACCTCCAGTGCTGCATGCATTTGTTGAAGCATCTCAATTGATAGTCCATCAATTCCTGGAGCCTTGTTTTTCACCAACGCCTTCAAAGAAGCTTGAACTTCTTCCTTCAGTACCATCAGTTCTTGATCATATGCTCCCTCTTGAAATAGTTGAACATCGACTAATTCTGTATTCCTTCAATCTTCTTTTGATGCTTCCTGCATCATTTAATATTTTCCCCATGGAATCCTTCACTATTACAACTCGACGCTTGAATTTTTTCTTTAGTTCTTTCAGCTTGAGAAACGCCGAACGTGTTCTTCCCTTTTGGTTTTCTATCTCCAGCTCTTTGCACATTTCATTATAATACTTTGTCTTCTCAAGTCACCCTTTGAAATCTTCTGTTCAGTTCTTTTACTTCATCATTTCTTCCTTTTGCTTTAGCTGCTCAACTTTCGTGAGCAAGTTTCAGAGTCTCTTCTGACATCCATATTGGTGTCTGTCAGTTTGTCATACTGTGGGGCCTTGTGTGTTTCTGTGATGCTGGCAGTTATGCCTCTGGTGTTCAGACACCAGCAGGGTCACCCATAGAGGACAGGTTTCAGCTGAGCTTCCAGACTAAGAGAGACTAGGAAGAAGGAACTGGCAGTCTACTTCTGAAAAGCATTAGCCAGTGAAAGAAGAGGTATTGGATTGCAATTTTATATTTCTATTAAATATATATATATATGGAAACCCTGGTGGCATAGTGGTTAAGTGCTTTGGCTGCTAACCAAAGGGTCGGCAGTTCAAATCCACCAGGTGCTCCCTGGAAGCTCTATGGGGCAGTTCTACTCTGTCCTATAGGGTCGCTATGAGTTGGAATCAACTCGATGGCTCTGGGTTTGGTTTGGTATGTATATATCATACTTGCCTTTAGCCTGATTTCCTTTGGACTTGTTCTATTTATTTATTTATTTTTAACTTTTATAAAACAGCTTTATTTAAGTATTACTGACATAAAATAAAATGCACATATTTAAGCGTGCAATTTGGTAAGTGTTGACATATGTCCATAACATGTGAAACAAACATCACGGTCAAGATAATGAGCGTATCTATTCAAAAGTTTCCTTGTAACCTTTTATAATCTCTCCTTCCTGCCTCTTCTTACTCCCTGGATCTGTTGCCTCCCGAAGTCAGTCTCCAGGCAACCACTTACATGCTTTCTGTTACTATAGATTAGATTGTATTTTCTAGAATTTTATAAGATGGTATCATATAGTGTGTATTTTTTTTTTTTTTTGGTCTGGTTCATTTCACTCAGCATAATTATTTTGAGACTCAACCATGTTGTAGTGTATATTACAAGTTCATTCCTTTGTTTGCTGAGTAACAATCCGTTGGGTGCATAGTGTAGACATACCAGAGTGTGTTAATCTGTTCAACTTTTAATGGACATTTGGGTTGTTTTGAAATGAAGCTGCTATGAACATTCATACCTCCTAATTCCTTTTTTTCTGATATTTGAGTTTCAGGACAAAAACTCTTCACTTCATTGAGTGACAAACAGAAAAAACAAGACCAGTTCAACCAAACTTGATTTGGAGCACACGTTAGGCAGTAAGGGGTTAATGTGATTCTGCCAAGTCAGTCGATGATGGCCTACTGACAGTTGCCTTGGCTTCGGTCTGCATTGTGTATGTTTTTTGACTAAGTGAATCCTGTCAAGAGTCTTAGACATATCAGTGGTGCAGTGTTGAACACAGTAGCTGATTTGTGGATCCATTGAAGAATGGACTCAGCCTCCCAATGGGGAGAATGTGATGTGACAGGATTACACCACTAAAGTTCCCTGTGCGCAGACCCCAAGGCCTGGCTGCTTCCTAGCCTTTGAAGCTGAGGCCCGTTATGCTTTTAACTTGACAAAGCATAATTTTGTCCTCCAGCCCTCAGTCATATATCTAGGCCAAATTCCTGTTTTCAAAGTTTTGCCAACACACATTATCTGTGTTTTCACACCAATTCAAGCTGCTGCAGTTGAATCTGATTTTGGATTTGGCCTGCCCTGTCTTCCCTTAGGAGGCATTAACGCATGACTGACAAGTTAATAGAGGCAAAAATTGATTGCAGAGGTTTGGGTCTAGAATATGGATTTTATTTTGGTTTGTTTACAAGTATTCTATAAGCTGTAAGAATAAACTGTGAACACTGGCCAATTATTTTCTACAGGCTTGTGGATTTTTTAAAGCTGTCTAACTGACGGTTTTCCTCTGTAGATGTGCTCCTGTTGTCTGTAAATCCCTCTGCCTTTCACATTTGCTTTCAAGGAGTGGTTGCTGTGGAGAGCTCAGAGGACACTGAGAATTGCTGGCCACCGATGTAATGCTCACTAGTTTTAGCAGCGTGAAGTTAGCCGAGGGCAGTGAGAAATGAAAGGAGGCATCTTAGAGCTCTGCTCTTCTGAAGGGACCAGGAGAGGCAACCTCCCCTCCATGGGGGATGGAGGGCGTGGACAGCTGCAGCTTTGCCAAGTTTATTTACTTATTTTACAAGTGCATATCACCAGCATAGTAACTTTGGAACACGTGGAAAGTTAGAAAGATGTTTCAACTCAATGGAAATTACCACTTTTATTTGATGTATGTATTTAAAGTCTTACTTTATTTCATTTTTATATTTGGGGGTGCTTTTTAAAACAAAAGATGTAATTATATAGAATATACTATTTGATACATGGAGCTTGCTTTTTCTTTTAATCTTATAAACATTTTCAGTGCCATTACAAACACTTCATAAACATTTAAAGGAATACTTAATATTTAATCAGGCATTTGTCCAATAGTTTCTTTAGCCATTCTTCTATTGTTAGACTCAAGCCTTCTTAAATTTTTTTAAAATATCTTTGTAGGTAAAAAGCTGTTTCTGTATGTCAGACTCACCTTATGCTAGAGTCCTAGAAGTGAAATTATTAGATAAGGATTATGAAATGTTTAGAGTCTCTTGATATATATTCTACATTAACCCCTAGAAAGATTGTACCAATTTTCACCCTGCTAGAGTGTATGGGAACAGAACACACATCTTACCATGTGCCAGGGCTTCTTATGGTACAATTCTTTGGTGACTTGCTTTTTTTTTCTTAGACACTTCCTTTTTGCCAGTCTTTGAAATGTGTCTACTCTGGAAGAGAATGAAGAAGGGATAACATATAGGTTCACAGAAACAACAACCCATCGAATATGGTGCTACTTTCCGCTGTAAGCATGAAAGCAAAATAATTTACAGCATGTAGTCAGTTAATTATTGTTGGAAGGGAGAGGAGAGGTGCCGAACATGTAAGGAAAGTCCTAGAACTACCAGAAATTAAACAAGCCAAGACCTATGACTTTCTAATTCTTTTTTAAAAAGGATGTGCAAACTGTGTGTGACCCAGTGGCCACAGGGCCAATTTGCATTGCTTTGAACGGAGCTGGAGCTGCCGCCCCTCAGGTCTATACTTATCTGTCTCATCCTCTTCCAGCAGCCCAGGGCCCAGCTTGTGGGCAGATGCTTCATGCTGCTGCGGGGGTCAGGGGCTTACTGCAGCCATTAGGCAAATGAAGACACGGTCATCTGTTTCTTTTTTACAGGAAGCCATGGACACCTTGGGCTTTCTTTCTGATGGGAGGTATAGATCCTATAGACTCACTGGAGCCATCATGTACTTTGGAAACGTGAACTTTAAGCAGAAACCCAGAAAAGAGCAAGTGAAAGCAGATGGCACAGAAAGTAAGACTACTTTGAAGGCGTGGCATATACCTCTCTTTAAATCCCTGATCCCAGGCCTGCTCCCCTTTTCCTTATGTTGACTTCACCTCTTGGTTTTAGAAAATATTAAAAGTATTCAATACCATGTAGTTGCCTTACCTCAAAATTATTTTCTCAACCACTATTCTGATAATCCAAAAACCAAACCCACTGCCAGCAAGTGGATTCTGATTCACAGTGACCATATATACAGTGTGGAAATGCTCCATAAGGCTTCCAAGGCTGTAATCTTTATGGGAGCAGACTGACTGCCACATCTTTCTGCATGGAGCAGCTGGAGGATTTGAACACCTGACCTTTTGGTTAGCATCCAAGGGCTTAACCACTGCTCTTCCTCATATCTCACAGTTAGAGCCTGTTACTGTCAAGTCGATTCTGGCTCATAGCAACCCTATAGGACAGAGTAGAGCTGCCCCACAGGGTTTCCAAGGCTGTAAATACTTACAGAAGCAGACTGCCACATCATTCTCATGTGGAGTGGCTGATGGTTTCCAACCCCCAACCTTGTGGTTAGCAGCTGAGCACTTTAACTGCTGCACTACCAGGGCTCACTTAATTATTGGTAGTGCCAGTAAATTTGCTACACATGGGTGGTATGGGATTGACTAAGACGTAGCCTACCTTTACGACATCAACTACTGAGAAAAACAGAGAAAGGAGCAGACAAATTACTGTAAGATTTATTAAGTGACATAATGGAGATGTGGACAGAAATTCATAAAATTCCAAAGGCAGAGGGACTAACTCCATCGGATGAGACCATAAAGACTTCATTCCCTTTTTTTTTCCTAAATTTTATTTGTTTTGTTTTTGTTGAGAATAGACACAGCAAAACCTACACCAATTGAACAGTTTCTACATGTACAATTTAGTGACGTTGATTACATTATTCAAGTTGTGCAACCATTCTCACCCTCCTTTCGGAGTTATTCCTTCCTCATTAACATAAAGTCACTGTCCTGTAAGGCTCATGTCTAATCTTTGAAGTTATTGTTGTCAATTTGATCCCATATAGATGGTTCTTAAAAGAGCACAATGCTCGTGGCAGAACTTTTTTACTAGTTAAGCTAAACTGTTGTTTGATTTTAAGATAACTTAAGGGGGTATTTTTGGTTTAAGATTTAAAGATTATATCAGGGCAATAGCTTCAGGGGTTCATCCACCTTGCATGGCACCAGAAAGTCTAGAGTCCATGATAATTTGAAATTCTCTTCTGCATTTTCCCCCTTTTGATCAGGATTCTTCTATAGAATCTTTGATCAAAATGTTCAGTAGTGGTAGCCGGGCATCACCCAGTTCTGGTCTCATGGCAAAGGAGGCAGTTATTCATGAAGGCAAGTAGCCACACATCCCATATCCTCTTCCTACTCCTGACTCTGCTTCTTGTTCTATTGCTTCAGGTGAATAGAGACCAATTGTTGTGTCTTGGATGGTTGGCTGCAAACTTTTAAGACCCCAAACACTACTCAGTGAAATACGAGGTAGAACAGAAGCACTATACATGTTATTAGGTCAATTAACTGGGATGTCCCATGGAACCATGATGACTCTAAACTTCCAAACCAAGAAATCAAATACCATGAGGTGTTTGGTTGTACATAAGCAGCCTCAGCATCTACTCTTTTTTTTTTTGTCATTGTTCTCAAATGGCAATATATCACACAACTTTTGCCAGTTCAACTTTTTACAGGTGTACAACTTGAAGCAATTACATTAATTGGCTGTGCAACCCTATCCTTAATCAATGTGATTTTTTCTATCATCGTTAACCCCGTTTTCCCCCTCCCTCCTGCCCCGGTAGCCACTAATAAACTTTGGTCTCTATACATTTGCTTTTTCTTATATTTTTATACATGTGAGGTCATACAATATGTGTCCTTTTGTGATTGGCTTATTTTGCTCAGCATAATGTCTTCAAGCTCCACCCGTACTGTATGTGCCATATTTTGTTTATCCGTTCATCTCTTGATGGGCATTTAGATTTTTTCCACCTTTTGGCAGTTGTGAATAGTGCTGCAGTGAACATTGGTGTACAAGTCTCTTTTTGAGTCTCTGCTTTCAAGTCTTTTGGGTATATACTTAAGAATAGAATTGCCGGTTCATATGGTTGTTCTATTTTTAATTTTCTGAGGAACCACCACACTGTTTTCCACAATGGCATTCCCACCAGCAATGGATAAGTGTTCCAATTTCCCCACATCTCACCAACATATAATATTTTATTTTTTAATCTTATTTTTTTTTATCCTAGTGGAAATGAAATGGTATCTCACAGTGGTTTTTATTTGCATCTCTCTGATGGATAATGACACTGAGGATCTTTTCATGTGTTAGGTGGCAATTTGAATGTCCTCTTTGGTGAAATGTCTATTCAAGCCCTTTGCCCATTTTATGATTGGGTTGTCTTTTTGTTGTTAAGTTGTCAAAGTTTTATATATAGTTTTGTTGTTAGATTCTTGTCAGATATATGGTCTTAGAACATATTCTCCCAGTTGGTAGCTTATCTTTTCACTTTTTTGGTAAAGTCTTTTGATGAACAAAAGTTTTTTAACTTTTATGAAGCCTCATTTGTTTATTTTATCTTTTGCTGTTTGTACTTTTATTATTGTATTAGATAATCCATTGTTGAAAGCTAGGCCTGACAGAGTTCCCCTGCTTGTCTTTTTTATGGTTTTAGTTTGCACACTTAGGTCCTTAATTCATTTTGAATTTGTTTTTGTGTATGGTGTGAGCATGGATCCTATTTTATTCTTCTTCATGTGGCAGTCCAATTTTCCCAGGCCCATTTACTGAAGAGACTCTTTTTTCCCCATCAAATGGACTTAGCACTTTTGTCCAAAATCAGTTTACCATAGATGTGTAAGTTTATTTCCAAATTCTCAATTCTGTTCCACTGGTCTATTTTTATGCCAGTACCAGGCTGTTTTGATTACTATAGCTGTATAATATGTTTTAAAACCAGGAAGTGTGAGTTCTCCCAGTTTGTTCTTCTCTTTCAACATTGTTTTAGCTACTGGGGCCTCTTGCCATTCTCTATAAAGTTAAGGACTCCTTTTTCTATTTGTGTAAGGAATTTTGATTGGCACTGCATTGAATCTACAGATTGCTTTGGCTAGTATTCCATCTTAACAATATCGAGTCTTCCAATCCATAGCACATTTTTCCACTTGTTTAAGTCTTATTTAATCTCTTTCAGTGGTGTTTTATAGTTTTCATTGTAGAAGTCCTTCACACCCCTGGTTATATTTATTCCTAGGTATTTTATTCTCTTAGATGCTATTGTAAATGAAAATGTTTCCCTCATTTCCCTTTCGGATTCCTCATTGCTGGTGTATAGAAACCCAACTGATTTTTATTTGTTGACCTCATACCCTGCAACTTTGCTAAATTCCTCTATTAGCTCTAGAAGTTTTTTTGTGACCTCTTTGGGATTTTCTATATATAGTATCATATACTCAAATAGAGATAGTTTGACGTCTTCTTTTCCAATATGGATACCTTTTATTTCTTTTTATTGTCTTATTGCTCTGTCTAGGATTTCTAATACAATATTAAATAAAAGTGATAAGAGCGAGCACCCTTGTCTTGTTCCCAGTTTCAAGGGGAAAGCTCTCCGTCTTTCTTCATTAAGTACAGTGTTGGCTATTGGCTTTTTATATATGCCCTGAATCATATTGAGTAATTTTCCTTCTATCCCAGTCTTCTTTAGGGTTTTCTTCAAAAAAAGGATGTTGGATTTCATCAAATGCTTTTTCTGCATCCATAGAGATGATCATGAGATTCTTTTCTTCCATTGATGTGGTGCATTATGTTGATTGATTTTCTAAAGTTGAACCATCCCTGCATTCCTGGAATAAATTCCACTTGGTCATGGTGTATGACTCTTTTAATATGCTGTTGGATTCTGTTAACTAGTATTTTGTTGAGGATTTTTGCATCAAAATATCATAAGAGATATTGACCCTGCAGTTTTCTTTTATTGTGGTATCTTTGTCTGGTTTGGGTATCAGGGTAATATTGTCTTAGTTATCTAGTGCTGCTATAACAGAAATACCACAAGTAGATGGCTTCGACATACAGAAGTTTATTTTCTCACATTCTAGGATTCTAGAAGTCCGAATTCAGGGCTCCAGCCCCAGAGGGAGGCTTTCTCTCTCTGTCAGCTCTGGAGGAAGGTCCTTGTCATCAATCTTCCCCTTGACTAGGGGCTTCTTAGTACAGGGACTCTGGGTCCAAAGGATGTACTCTGCTCCCAGCTTTGCTTTCTTGGTGGTAGGAGGTACCTCTTGTCTCTGCTTGCTTCTCTCTTTTATATCTCAAAACAGATTGACTCAAGATACAACCTAATCCTATAGATTGAGTCCTACCTCGTTAACATAACTTCCTCTAATCCTGCCTCATTAACATCATAGAGGTTAGGTTTACAACACATAGGATAATCATATCAGATCACAAAATGGAAGACAACTACACAGTACTGGGAATCATAGCCTAGCCAAGTTGACACACATTTTTGGGGGGACACTATTCAATCCACAACAGTTATGTTTGCTTTATAGAATGAATTAGGGAGTGTTCCTTCCTCCTCTATCTTTTGGAGGAATTTGAACAGTACTGGTGTCAGCTTTTCTCTAAATGTTTGGTAGAGTTCCCTAGTGAAGCCAGCTTGTCTGGGACTTTTTTGGGGGGATAATTTTGAGCACTGATTCGATCAACATCTTTACTTGTTATGGGCCTGTCGAGACTTTCTGTTTCCTCTTGAGTCAGTTTGGGTAGGCTGTATGCTTCTAGGAATTCTCCCATTTCGTCTGAGTTATCCAGTTTGTTGCCATACAATTGTTCATAATGTTCTGTCATAATTCTCTTTATTTCCATCAGGTCAGTTGTAATGTCCCCTATATCATTTCTCATTTTGGTTATTTGCATCTTTTTTCTTCTTTTCTTTGTCAGACTAGCTAAAAGTTTGCTACTTTTATTGATCTTTTCAAATAACCAACTTATGGTTTTTATTGATTCTCTCTATTGTTTTCTGTTTTCGATTTTATTTATGTCTGCTCTGATCTTGTTATTTCCTTTCTTCTGGTAGGCTTAGACTTAGTTTGCTCTTCTTTTTCTTGTTCCTGGAGTTATCAAGTTAGGCTGTTAATTCAAGATCTTCTTTTTCTATGTAGTCTTTTATTACTATAATTTTCCGTCTGAGTACTGCCTTTGCTGCATTCCATATGTTCTGGTATACTGTGCTTTTATTTTCATTGGATTCTAAGAAATTTATGATTTCTTCTTTGATTTATTGGTAGTTTAATAGCATGTTGTTTAATTTCCATATGTTTGTGTATTTTCCAGGTTTTTTTTGTTACTGATTTCTAGCTTCACTCCATTGTGGTAAGAGAAAATACTTTGTAGGATTTCAATCTTTTTAAAATTTATCAAGACTTGCTTTGTGACCTAAAATGTGGTTTATCCTGGAGAATGACCCATGTGCACTGAAGTAGAATGTATATTGTGCTGTTCTTGCATGGAGCGTTCTATATATGTCTGTTAAGTCTAGATGGTTTATAACGTCATTTGCGTTCCCTGTTTCCTTGTTGATCTTCTTTTTAGATGTTCTGTCCAATATTGAAAGTGGTGTTTTGAAGTCTCCAATCATTATTGTAGTACTATTTCTCCCTCCAATTCTATTAGTGTTTGCTTTACATATTTAGGTGCCCTGATGTTGGGTGCATATATATTTATGATTGTTAAATCTTCTTAATTGAAAGTTTTATCACTATATAATGTTCTTCTTTACCTCTTCTGACAGATTTTGTCTTAAAGCCTACTTTGTCTGATATTAAGATTGCCACCCCAGCTCTCTTGTGGTTATTATTTGCATGGTATATTTTTTTCCAGCCTTTCACTTTCAACCTATTTGTTTCCTTGGGTTTAAGACATGTCTCTTATAAACATCATATAGTTAGATCATGTTTTTTCTATTCATTCTTCTACCCTCTGCCTTTTGATTGGAGTATTTAGTCCATTTACATTCACTGTGATTACTGACAAGAAGAAACTTACTTTTGCCATTTTGTTATTTGTTTTTTTTGTGTGTCTTAAGCTTTTTTTTTTTTTTTTTGAAGCTCCGGTGGTGTAGTAAGAACTTGGCTGTTAACCAAAACATCAGCAGTTGGAATCTACCAGCCGCTCCTTGGAAACCCTATAGGGCACTTCGTCTGTGTCCTATAGGATCACTAGGAGTTGAAATAGACAGGAGTGTATTTGGTTTATTCAATGGGTTGAGCTTTCTTTGTCTTTGTCCTTTACTACTGCTTGCTTTTATGTTTTGTTGGTTTATTATAGTGAGGCTTTTTGGTTCCCTTCTCTTTTCTTTTTTCTGTATGTCTTTTATATATTTTCTTAGTGGTTACTATATTACATTTAAGAACTTGTATTTATATCATTTAAGGATAAGTTGGTACCAACTTAACTTTAGTAACATACAAGAAATTCTGTATCTATACCATTCCTCTCTCCCCTTTTTTGTTGTAGTTATCATTAATTATCTCTTTATATTTCACGTGTCCTGGAACATAATTTTATCCTTGCCTTTTATATATTTGCTATTAAAAAACATGAAGGACAAAACATTTAGAGTTATCAAGCATAAATACTTTATCACTAGCCCTTATACTTGTCCATGCATTTCTCTTTATTACGGATCTTTCTTTTTATGTATAACTTTGAATTACTTTCTAGTGTCTTTTCCTTTTCATGTACAGAACTCCCATTAGAGTTTTTTGTAGGACTGGTCTGGTGGATATGAACTCTCTCATCTTCTGTTTGTCTGGGGATGTTTTAATTTCACCCTCATTCTTGAAGGATACTTTCTCTGGGTATAGTATTCTTGGTTGACAGTTTCTTTTTTTTTTCTTTCAGCAATTTAAGTAAATCATTCCATTGCCTTCTGGCTGCCAATGTGTCTGAGGAAAAATCAGCACTTCATCTTATTAGGGCTCCTTTGTATGTGACTGTTCGCTTCTCTCTTACTGCTTTCAGGATTCTCTCTTTACCATTAATTTTTGAGAACGTTACTATGATCTGGAAACCCTGGTGGTATAGTGGTTAAGTGTTACAGCTGCTAACAGAAAGGTTTGCAGTTCGAATCCACCAGGTGCTCCTTGGAAACTCTGTGGGGCAGTTCTACTTTGCCCTGTAGGGTCATTATGAATTGGAATTGACTCAACAGCAATGGGTTTTTTTTTTTTAAACTATGATGTGTCTTGGTGTAGATCTCTTTGGGTTTATCCTGCTTGGGATTCTTTGAGCTTCTTGGATTTGTAGATTTGTGCCCTTAGTTAGATTGGGGAAGCTTTCTGTTATTATTTCTTCAAATAATCCTTCTTCTCCTGGAATTCCCATGATGCGTATATTAAGTCTTTTATTGTTGTCCCATAATTCCATTAAACTGTGCTTAGACATCTTGAGCTTCTGTTCTTGCTGCTCTTCAGGGTTTGTAATTTTAATAATCTTAGTCTCTAATTCACTGATTCTTTCTTCTGTCTCATTAAATCTTTTGCTAAGTCCTGTTGTGTTTCGCATTTCAGTTTTTGTCCCTTTCTCTTGCAAATATCTCTTTTTTAGATCCTCATTTTGTTCTTGCATTGTTTTCTTCATGTCTTTTGAATCTTTGTCTACATTTTCCCTTAGTTTTTCACTTACACTTAATGTCATTGTATTATATTTTTCCATTATTTGGTCATTCCTACATACACTTTCACTTCCTTTGTCATGTTCGTTTGGATGAGCCATTGTTTCTCTGTTCTTTGCATGTCTTGTAATTTTTTCTTGGGACATTGGAATTTTTGAGGGTATTAAATTTCCCAGTGTTCCTCAGTATTTGGTTTTTTTGCCTGTTCCTTTTGTTTTTAATTCACATCTTAAAAATCTACAGGTCCTACTTACCAGAAAGATTTGAACCATCTTTCAGTGAATGATCTGTGTAGAGTGATAACTAAAACAGAAAGCCACATTTATGAAAAGAAAGAAACATGGTTATTATAATTATTTAATTTAATATTAAAATTCCTGGCAATTGAAACAAAATGAGAAAATCCATCCATCCAAATCACTCAACAAAAAATTTTTGAGCCCAGTCTGTGCCAGGGACTATTCTTGGTGTTGGGGATACAATTGAGAACAAGATATATCAACAGGCTAGTATGGGAGATATAAATACATAAACTGACAAATACACAATATAGCATCAAGTCAAAATGAAAAAAAAAAAAGCATAGTAAATGAATAAAGAGCAATAGGAATCAGGGGGTTGTTGTAGGTGGGGTAGTCAGAAAGTCCTCTCAGAAAAGGCACTTGAGCACAGAGGTGAATGAAGTGAGGAGTTGTGATGTAAAGACCGTATAATCATCTTATATATTGGCATATGAACGCAGTTGATCCTCATTATTTGCGGATCCTGTATTTGCGAATTTACCTACTCACTAAGATTTATTTGTTACCCCAAAATCAACACTCGTGGTGCTTTCACTGTCATTTGCAGATGTGTGCAGAGAAGCAAAAAATTTGAGTTGTCCAACATGCACGTTCCCAGCTGAGACTGTACAAGGCGATGCTCTGCCTTCTTCTTTCACCTCTCATACCGTACACAAGTGTCCTTCTCATGGTCTGTTTAGTGCCTCGTTTTCACATTTTTGTGCTTTTTAGTAGTGATTTTTCTGTTTAAAATGGCCCTCAGATGTAGTGCTGCAGTGCTTTCTAGTGTTCCTAAGTACAAGAAGGATGTGATGTGCCTTATGGAGAAAATACCTGTGTTAGATAAGCTTTGTTCAGCCATGACTTTACAGTGTTCTTGGCCACGAGTTCAATGTTAATGAACCACAATATATACTAAATAAGATGTCTTTAAACAGAAACACATAAAACAAGGCTAAGTATTGATTGGTTGATGAGAATATTGTGACCAGAGGCTTGCAGTAACCTAACCTCGTATTTCCCCTAGAAGCAATGGTTCAGTACGCATCAATTCAGTGTTTGTGATGACTTTATAGAAAATAATAACTACAAATAACAAGAATCAACTCTATATGCCTTTATGGTATATTATTTTGCTACCTTATTTTGCTGGTTTTTTTTGGTGTTTTCTTGTGTTTTCCACCTTCTGAAACAAAGCCTTTAAAAAAAAAAAAACCTTTTTTACAAAAGCAATGCATATTTTTTAATAAATTAGAAAACACAGATGAGCAAACGAAGTACATAATCTCATCCAGTCTTCCTGGTGGTTCCTTTTCAGGTTCTCTGATAAAGCCTTCTTATTTTCCCTATTTCTAATTGGTACAGGACTGCAGGGCTCAAACATTGAACCATTTATTTTCTTTCTATACTCATTTCTTAGGTCACCATCTCAAACTCAACATGTGTAAAATTGAACTGCTCACCCCACCCTGCTCTTTCCACCAACGCTTAACCTTCTCATTCTTAAATGCCAGCTGGTGTCTTCCAGTCGCCCTGAATAAAACCTTGGAGTCATCCTGAGCCCTTTTCATTCCTGTTGTCTTTTCATTTGAAATATATCTTAAATCTCACAACTTCTCACCATAACTATGTCCACTGCCACCACCTAGTCTGAGCCACCATCATTTCTTGCCTAGATTATTACAATAGCCTCCTAATAGGGCTCTTTGCCTCCAGATTGCCCCAGTACAGATAGTTCTGCACCTAGCAGCAAGCATCAATCAGTGTAAGTCAGGACATATCCATCCTCTGCTCTAAACCCATCAAAGGCTCTCATCTTACCCAAAATAAAACCCAAAGTCCTCTTCATGACCTTCTTGTCCTATAAGATATCTCTCTAATCCATCCTTCTAATCTCATCTCCTACCACTTCTCATTCCCTCAGCACCACTGACCCCTTGGCTTTTCTTGGAGCAAGTAAGCGGTCTTGTTTCAGGACTTTTACCAACTCTTTCTTCTACCTGTTGTTGTTAGGTGTCGATTTTGACTCATAGTGACCCCATGTGAAAGAGTAGAATTGCCCCATAGGATTTCCTAGGCCATGATCTTTACGAAAGCAGGTCACCAGTTCTTTCTCCTGTGGAGCCACTGGGTGGGTTCGAACTGCCAATCTTTTGGCTAACAGCTGAGTGCTTAGCTATTGTTCCAACAGGGCTCCCAGAATTCTCTTTTCCTAGACGGCATCATGGCTTACTCCTTTGTTTTATTAAGGTGAATTCTTGAAGGTTACCTGATCAGAAAAGCCTTCCCTAATCACCCTAACCTACTTCCCATTGCTCTATTCCCTTACTCTGAATGTTTTTCTTCATATCATTTATATAACTATTTTTTATTGACTGTTCTACCCACCCCTCAGCTCCCACCAGAATGTAAGCTCCATAGAGCACGGACCTAATTTGGTGTGCTCACTGCTGTATACCCAGGTACTACAGTAGTGCTGGTACGTAATTGTTATTATGGTGATCTTACGCATGACAACAAAACACTGCCTGGTCCTGCACCATTCTCATGATCGGCAGCATGCTTGAGTCCATTGTTGTCTTCCAACCTGGGAGGTTCATTATCAGCACTGTATCAAATAATATTCTATTGTGATCCATAGAGTTTTCAATGGCTAATTTTCAGAAGGAGATGGCCAGGCCTTTCTTCCTAGTCTGTCTTAGTCTGGAAGCTCCACCAAAACCTGTGCACCATGGGTAGCCCTTATGATATGTGAAATACCAATGGCAGATCTTACAGCATTATAGTAACACGCAATCCACCACAGCATGACAAACTGACAGCCGTGTGGCAGTGGCAAGTATAGTGGATAATTATTTGTTAAATGAATCCTATTTATCCAGGGACAATACCACAGGACATGTATTTCAGATCATTTTCTAATTGAATGTCAACAAATAACATTTTTTTTTAAACAAAAAATATGTAATCACACTCTTCAAGTTGTTTTGTAGCAGACTTTTTTACTTCGTTATATGTGAACATCTTTTAAGACATCTCTTATTATGGAATATTTAATGTATTTCCAGATTTTTGTTATGATGATGAAAACTATGGTGACGTTTCACTATCCTCACCAGTACTTGCAATTAATTTTACTTTGACAATTATCGAGGGTTTGTTTTATATTTAATTCCTTTAAGGCATTAATACAATTAATTTTTGTGTTATTACTTATTTGTATTGTTTCTTTTTTGACTTTTTAGTTTCTATCCTTAGTCCATTTTAAAATTGGTATGCTAAATTTTTCTAGGTGATTTCTTAAGATTCTTAATTTCTCCTTCTTCTCCTACTTATTGTACAGTTGATTCTCTTAATATATTCAGCTTTGGTAATTTTTTCTCCGGTTAATCATTTGTGGAAGAATTGACAGAGCTGGACAGCTGGAGGAAACCCTGGTGGCGTAGTGATTAAGTGCTACGGCTGCTAACTAAAGGGTCAGCAGTTCAAATCCACCAGGCGCTCCTTGGAAACTCTATGGGGCAGTTCTACTCTGCCCGACCCGACGGCACTGGGTTTACTGGATTGGGCAGTTGGAGGAGAAAGGTGAAAATGGAAAGAGGAAGGAGACCCAAGCATGTGGCATCCTAGCAGTTAGAGCTCAGCTGCTAACCAAAACAGTTGGCAGTTCGGATCCACCAGCTGCTCCTTGGAAACGCTATGGGACAGTTCTACTCTGTCCTGTAGGGTTTCTATGAGCCAGAATTGACTCCATGGCAATGGGTTTGGCTTTGGTTTTTAGCCTTTGCCGCTGTCATGAATCCCAACCTCACGTTCCTCTAGATGGTAGTTCTCCAACTTAGCTGCACATCAGAATTATGTAGAGAGCTTTTCAATTCCTGATACTCAGGCTTCATCCAGAACAAAGAACACAGATCGCTGGAGGTGGGTTGCAGGCTTCTGTATTTGTTTTCCCAACTTGCCAAGTGATTCCATTGTGCAGCCAAGGTTGAGGACCACTGCAATAATGGCTCTGTTCTCAAACTTTCATGTGTATCAGAATCACCTGGGAAACATTATAAAAAGAGAGAGGCCCAGGTCCTACTTCAACCAGCCTGGACCTCTGTGTGCTTTATTAGCTCTCGAGACTATTCTGATGCAATACTAATGTTTGTGTGTTATCTCTCCCATGTAAGACGATACAGCCTAGTTAAAAGGCAAGGGTTCGTTGACAGGGTCCTGAGGGAAGAATACTTATTGGTGCAAGATTCATAAAGGTGCTTTGGAAAGATCATGTAACATGGTAAAAATGTGTTAGCTATAGTATTTCCTGAATGTCAGACAGATTATTTATTCAAAGGTTTAAGCTTTTTTCATCTTGATTGTACAAATGAAGAAATTCATTTGTGGGAAATACTGTTCACTACTGTTTTCTACAAAAAAAATATAATGGGGAAAGAATGTGGTATATATAATGTGTGCCTGCACAATAAATCCAGGCCAGAGCCGTCCTCTGTCTGTAGGAACTTGACTGGAATAGTGAGAAATCATTCCATAACATCGATGCTATTTCTGGTACAGCTGAAGATGGGATCCTATACTGAGAATTTGGGTTTCCTTTGTTCATGTATAATAATAAAGTCAAAGGACTGACCTTAATACTGGAAAAAGGCTGTGTGAAGACTTTTGGTGTTGAAAACAATTATTTGAGACTATTATTGCCTGTACTGTCCATTTGAATGCTCCCAAAGCCTAGAAAACCAAACTTATGTCTTTTTTTTTTTTCCTGGACAGATACTGTGGAATTGTTCTTTTTTCACCCTGTCAGTTACTATTCATCTTCACTCAGACTGGTCAGGCATGTAGCATTTCTTCTTCTCTTTTAAGTATCTTTGCATTGGATTAGATGGTCTCTAAATTCTCCAGTTCAAAAGGCTATGATTCTGACCCCCTGGATTCTCGACTTGAAATAATCAGGCTTTTGTCTCCTAACATTGCACTCTTAGCAGGGATACCTCAGCAAAGGATTGGCATATCCGCTCTACTTCTGATTTTCCATTTATTTTTCCAAATAGGCTTTGGCTTTGAAAGGTTTCATAGCAATTGAGCACCTAGGCCATTATCAATATAAATCAACTGATATACAGTGGGTGTATAGCATGTAGAAATAGATGTGTCATGTATATCAATTTTAGTTAACAAGGAAATCAAACATTTCAAGCTTTTTAAGCCCCTGTGAAAAATTTAAAGGCCCACAGAAAGGAAATTGATATTACTAATACAAATGACATACAGGTCTCTAGTTATGTTTTATGATTATTTTAGTCTCTGTTTATGGTTATTGCTCAGGAAATAAACTTTTTTATTCCAGTGAGGAAAGACTGCATTGCCTTCTATTGTAAGACATTATTCTGCAGGATGAATACTCAGGTAAACCAGCATACCTCAGGATTCCTTTAAAGTGGAAGAAGTAGCAGAGAGTTTTCACAGGAGTGGAGTATCTGTTTTATTTCGTAGCAGAAGTGCTCTATGATTTGAAATATGCTTAAAACTTTTTGCCTATGAAATTATTTTGTGTTATTGTCATTTTTAAACACCTGAGATGATGCATACATATTTATTTTTCCGCCTTGTAACGCTAGTTCTTCCTTGTTTTTTCCCTTGAAAACAGAAGTTTTGTGTTGCAAAACATTTTTGTGGAGTGTAAGTATTTTCATTGGACAGCAGAGGGCACTGTGGAGTCAACAAAGACTTCACAGGAAGAGGAAGGGATTTTGACTGACACTTGGCAACGGTCCTGATTGATGGTTGTCTTGACTTATAAAATTACATGGTCCAAGTCCCTGCTTCATTGAAAGAATCTACAACTATATACACAGAAGGAGAAAATTGGCAAATGATAAAGATGGCATTTTCCATGACCTTAAAATAAATAGTTCTTTTTAGAAAAGAATCTGTATCAGAAAAGAGATTCTTTTATAATTTTTATTGAGATATAATTCACATACCATAAAATCCACTCCTTAAAAAAAAAAAAACTTAGAAGCGTACAATTCAGTGCTTTTTAGTATATTCACAATGTTGTGCAGCCATCACTGTCTCATTCCAAAAATCCTGGACCATTGGCAGTTATTCCCATTTCCCCTTCTCCCCAGCCCCTGGCCGCCATGAATCGACTTTTTGTCTCTATGGATTTGTCTATTCTGTGCATTTCATATAAATGCAATTATATAATTTATGGCCTTTTGCGTTGGGATTTTTTCACTAAGCATAATGTTTACAAGGTTCATGCATGTCACAGCATGCATTAGTATTCATTCCTTTTTATGGCTGAATAATATTCCATTGTATGTATAAACCACATTTTGTTTAACCATTCATCTGTTGATGAACGCTTGGGTTGTCTTCACCTTTTCACTATTGTGAATAAACTTGCAATGAACATTGATGTACTTATGTCTGTTTGAAATCCTGCTTTCAAATTTTTGGTATATAAAAGTAAGATTGAAGAAGAATTGATGCCTTTGAATTATGGTGTTGGTGAAGAATATTGAAAATACTATGGACTGACAGAAGAACAAACAAATCAGTCTTGGAAGAAGTACAGCCAGAATGCTCATTACAGACAAAGATGGAGAGACTTCGTTTCACAGACTTTGGACATGTCATCAGGAGAGACTAGTCCCTGGAGAAGGACATCATGCTTGGTAAAGTAGAGGGTTAGCAAAAGGGAGGAAGATCCTCAACAAGATGGATTGGCACAGTGGCTGCAACGATGAGCTTAAGCATAACAATATTTGTGAGGATGGAGCAGGAGCAGTCAGTGTTTTGTTCTGTTGTACATAGGGTCTCTATGGACCAGAACTGACTTGAAGGCACCTAAAAACAACAAGGAGGAGCGGAATTGGTGGGTCATGGAGTAACTTTATGTTTAACTCTTTTCTTTTTTTTTTTTAATTTTTATTGTGCTTTAAGTCAAAGTTTACAAATCAAGTCAGTCTCTCGTACAAAAATTTATATACACCTTGCTATATACTACTAGTTGCTCTCCCGCTAATGAGACAGCACACTCCCCTCCACTATTTTCGTGTCCATTCAGCCAGCTTCTGACCCCCTCTGCCCTCTCATCTCCCCTCCAGACAGGAGCTGCCCACGTAGTTTCATGTGTCTACTTGATCCAAGAAGCTCACTCTTCACTAGTATCATTTTCTATCCCATAGTCCAGTCCAATCCCTGTCTGAAGACTTGGCTTTGGGAATGGTTCCTGTCTTGGGCTAACAGAAGGTCTGGGGACCATGACCTCCGGGGTCCTTCTAGTCTCAGTTAGACCATTAAGTCTGGTCTTTTTACGAGAATTTGGAGTCTGCATCCCACTGCTTTCCTGCTCCCACTGGGGTTTTCTGTTGTGTCACCCATCACGGCAGTCATTGGTTGTAGCTGGGAACCATCTAGTTCTTCTGGTCTCAGGCTGATGTAGTCTCTGGTTTATGTGGCCCTTTCTGTCTCTCGGGCTCATAATTACCTTGTGTCTTTGGCGTTCTTCATTCTCCTTTGATCCAGGTGGGTTAAGACTAATTGATGCGTCTTAGATGGCTGCTTGCTAGCATTTAAGACCCCAGGAGCCACTGTCCAAAGTAGGATGCAGAATGTTATCATAATAGATTTTATTATGCCAATAGATCTAGATGTCTCCTGAAACCATGGTCACCAAACTCCTGCCTCTGCTACGCTGGCCTTCAAAGTGTTCAGTATATATATAGGAGACTTCTTTGCGTTTGGTTTAGTCCAGTTGTGCTGACCTCCCCTGTATTGTGTGTTGTCTTTCCCTTTACCTAAAATAGTTCTTATCTACTATCTAATTAGTGAATACCCCTCTCCCTCCCTCCCTCCCCACTCTCGTAAAAGAACATTTTCTTCTCTGTTTAAACCGTTTCTTGAATTCTTATAATAGTGGTCTCATACAGTATTTGTCCTTTTGCAACTGACTAATTTCACTCAGCATAATGCCTTCCAGATTTCTCCACGTTATGAAATGTTTTACGGGTTTGTCATCGTAGTTTTGATTTGCATTTCTCTAATGGCTAATGATCGTGAGCATTTCCTCATGTATCTGTTAGCTACCGGAATGTCTTCTTTAATGAAGTGCCTGTTCATATCCTTTGCCCATTTTTTAATTGGGTTATTTGTCTTTTTGTAGTTGAGTTTTGCAGTATCGTGTAGATTTTAGAGATCAGAAGCTGATTGGAAATCTCATTGCTAAAAAATTTTTCCCGTTCTCTAGGTGATCTTTATACTCTTTTGGTGAAGTCTTTGAATGAGTATAGGTGTTTCATTCTTAGGAGCTGCCAGTTATGTAGTTTCTCTTCTGGTGTTTGTGCGTTGTTAGTAAGGTTTTGTATACTGTTTATGCCATGTATTGGGGCTCCTAGCATTGTCTCTATTTTTTGTTCCATGATCTTTATCATTTTAGATTTTATATTTAGGTATTTGATCCATTTTGAGTTCGTTTTTGTGCATGGTGTGAGGTATGGGTCTTGTTTCATTTTTTTGCAGATGAATATCAAGTTATGCTAGCACTATTTGTTAAAGAGACCGTCTTTTTCCCATTTAACAGATTTTGGGCTTTGTAAAATATCAACTGCTCATATGTAGATGGATTTATGGCTGGATTCTCAATTCTGTTCCATTGGTCAATGTACCTGTTGTTGTACCAGTCCAGGCTGTTTTGACTACTGTGGCCGTATAACAGGCCCTAAAATCAGGTAGTGTGAGGCTTCCCACTTAGTTCTTCTTTTTCAGTAATGCTTTGCTTATTGGGGGCCTCTTTCCCTTCCATATGAAGTTGGTGATTTGTTTCTCCATGTCATTAAAAATGCGATTGGAATTTGGATCGGAATTACTTTGTATCTATAGATCACTTTTGGTAGGAAAGGCATTTTTACAGTGTTAAGCCTTCCTATCCATGAACAAGGTATGTTTTTCCACTTTATTGGTTTCTTGAAGTAGTGTCTTGTAGTTTTCTTTGTGTAGGTCTTTTACATCTCTGGCAAGATTTATTCCTAACTGTTTTATCTTCTTGGGGATTATTGTAAATGGTATTGATTTGGTGATTTCCTCTTTAATGTTCTTTTTGATCCAACTGGTTTTTGATTGTTTTTCTTGAATTCCGATACTCTGCTGAACTCTTCTATTAGTTTCAGTAGTTGTCTTGAGGATTCTTTAGGGTTTTCTGTGTGTAAGATCATGTCATCTACAAATAGAGATACTTTTACTTTTTCCTTACCAATCTGGTTGCCCTTTATTTCTTTATCTAGCCTAATTACTCTGGCTAGGGCCTCCAGTGCAGTGTTGCATAACAGTGGTGATAAAGGGCATCCTTATCTGGTTTCTGATCTTAAGGGGAATGCTTTCAGGCTCTCTCCATTTAGGATGATGTTGGCTGTTGGCTTTGTATAGAACCAACCAAACCCATTGCCGTTGAGTCGATTCCGAGTCATAGCGACCTTATGCGCCAGAGTAGAACTGTCCCATTGAGTTTCCAAGGAGCTCCTGGTGTATTTGAACTGCTGGCCTTTTTGGTTAGCAGCTGAAGCACTTAACCACTATGCCACCAGGGTTTCCTGCCTTTGTACAAAGGACAGATGCCCTTTATTATGTTGAGGAATTTCCCTTCTATTCCTATTTTGCTGAGGGATTTTATATTTGAACTTTGTCAAATGCCTTTTCTGCTTCAATTGAAAAGATCATGTGGTTCTTGTCTTTTGTTTTATTTATATGATGGATTACATTAATTGTTTTTCTAAGGTTGATCTATAACCTGGTATAGATTCCACTTGTCCTTGGTGACTTACTTTTTTCATACGTTGTTGAATTCTGTTGGCTAGAATTTTGTTGAGGATTTTTGCATCTAAGTTCATGAGGGATATAGGTCTGTAATTTTCTTTTTTTGTGGTGCTTTTACCTGGTTTTGCTATCAGGGATGTGCTGGCTTCATAGAATGAGTTTGGGAGAATTTCGTCCTCTTCTATGCTCTGAAATAGTGGTGTTAACTCTTCTCTAAAAGTTTGGTAGAACTCTCCAGTGAAGCCTTCTGGGCCAGGGCTTTTTTGTTTTGAGTTTTTTGATTACCCTACCTCTGTATGGAAACCCTGGTGGCATAGTAGCTAAGTGCTAAAGCTGCTAACCTAAAACGGTTGGCAGTTCAAATCCACCAGGCACTCCTTGGAAACTCTATGGGGCAGTTCTACTCAGTCCTATAGGGTTGCTATGAGTCGGAATCAACTCAACGGCAATGGGTATGGGTGCCTCTGTTTGTGTTATTTTAGGTAGGTAGTGTGTTTTTAGATATTCATCCATTTCTTCTAGGTTTTCAAATTTGTTAGAGTACAATTTTTCATAGTAATCTGATATGATTCTTTTAATTTCAGTTGGGTCTGTTGTGATATCGCCCATCTCATTTCTTATTCAGGTTATTTGCTTCATCTCCTGTTTTTCTTTTGTCACTTTGGCCAATGGTTTATCAATTTTGTTAATTTTTTTTTGAAGAACCAGCTTTTGGTCTTGTTAACTCTTTCAATTGTTTTTCTGTTCTCCATTTCATGTAATTCTGCTCTGATTTTTGTTATTTGCTTTCTCTGGTGCCTGAGGATTTCTTTTGTTGCTCTCTTTCTATTTGTTCAAGTTGTAGGGATAATTCTTTGATTTTGGCCCTTTCTTCTTTTTGTATGTGTGCATTTATTGATATAAATTGACCTCTGAGCACTGCTTTCGCTGTGTCCCAAAGGTTCTGATAGGAAGTGTTTCCATTCTCATTGGATTCTAAAAATTTCTTTGTTCCATTCTTCATGTGTTTTATAATCCAGTTGTTTTTGAGCAGGGTATTTTTTTTTATTGTTTAGTTTCCACGTATTGGCTTTCTTTTCCCTGCTTTTTCTGTTACTGATTTCTACTTTTATGGCCTTATGGTCAGAGAAGATGCTTTGTAGTATTTCAATGTTTGGGATTCTGCTAAGGCTTGCTTAATGACCTAATATGTGGTCTATTCTAGAGAATGTTCCATGTGCACTAGAAAAAAAAGTATACTTGGCTGGTGTTGGGTGGAGTGTTCTGTATATATCTGTGA
The DNA here is from genome assembly GCF_024166365.1 of Elephas maximus indicus. Lineage (NCBI taxonomy): Eukaryota > Metazoa > Chordata > Mammalia > Proboscidea > Elephantidae > Elephas > Elephas maximus. Next base: position 80,757,598 of record NC_064836.1, on the reverse strand, counting down.
GGTCAATTTGGTTGATTGTGGCATTTAGGTCTTCCGTGTCTTTATTGAGCTTCTTTCTAGATGTTCTGTCCTTCACTGAAAATGGTGTGTTGAAGTCTCCTACTGTAATTGTGGAGCTGTCTATCTCACTTATCGATGCTGTTAGAGTTTGTTTTATGTATCTTGAAGCTCTGTCATTAGTTGCATAAGTATTTAATATGATTATATCCTCCTGGTATATTGTTCCTTTAATCATTATATAGTGTCCTTCCTTATCCTTTATGGTGGATTTAAGTTTAAAGTCTATTTTGTCAGAAATTAATATTGCCCCTCCTGCTCTTTTTGATTGTTGTTAGCTTGATATATTTTTTTTCCATCCTTTGAGTTTTAGTTTGTTTGTGTCTCTAAGGCTAAGGTGTGTCCCTTGTAGGCAGCATGTAGGTGGATCGTGTTTTTTTAATCCATTTTGCCACTCTCTGTCTCTTTATTGGGGCATTTAATCCATTTACATTCAGCATAATTATGGATAGGTATGAGTTTAGTTCTGTCATTTTGATGTCTTTTTTCGTGTGTTGTTGAACGTTTCTTTTTTCCACTTAATTTTTTGTGCTGAGTAGTTTATCTCTATATATTGTCTTTTCCTCTTATTCGTTGTTCTTGATTTTGCTTCTGCTGATTCTCTATTTTTTTCTTGTATTTTATTTCGATAAGTAGGTTTGTTAGTCTTCTTCGTGGTTACCTTAATATTTACCCCTATTTTTCTAAGTTTAAACCTAACTTTTCTTTGTTTATATCACCTTGTCTTCCTCTCCACATGAAAGATCTAAGGCTATGTTTCTTAGTCCATCTTCATTGTTTCAGTGTTGTCTTCTTTTACATAATAACATTGCTTGTTCCCCGTTTTAAGCTTTTTTTTTTTATCTTGATTTATTTTCGTGATTTCCCTATCTCGGTTGACATCTGAGTGCTCTGTCCAGTGTTCTAGTCTTAGGTTGATGTCTGATATTACTGATTTTCTAACCAGAGAACTCCCTTAGTATTTCTTGTAGTTTTGGTTTGTTTTTTACGAATTCCCTAAACTTCCATTTATCTGGAAATCTCCTAATTTCACCTTCATATTTGAGAGACAGTTTTGCTGGATATATGATTCGTGGTTGGCAATTTTTTTCCTTCAACGCTTTATATAAGTCAGCCCATTGCCTTCTTGCCTGCATGGTTTCTGCCGAGTAGTCCAAACTTATTCTTATTGACTGTCCTTTGTTGGTGACTTTTTGTTTATCCCTAGCTGCTCTTAAAATTCTCTCTTCATCTTTGGTTTTGGCAAGTTTGATTATAATATGTCTTGGTAACTTTCTTTTAAGATCTACGTTATGTAGAGTTCGATGAGCATCTTGGATAGGTATCTTCTCATTTTTCATGACATCAGGGAAATTTTCTGCCAACAAATCTTCAACAATTCTCTCTGTATTTTCTGTCCCCCCCCCCACCGCTTCTTGTACTCCAATCACTTGTATGTTATTTCTCTTAATGGAGTCCCACATGATTCTTAGGGTTTCTTCATTTTTTTTAATTTTTTTATCTGATTTTTTTTCGAATATATTGATGCCACATGATTTATGTTCAATCTCACCAATTCTGCCTTCCTCTTGCTCAATTCTGCTCCTCTAACTTTCTATTGAGTTGTCTAATTCTGTAATTTTATTATTAATCTTTTGAATTTCCGATTGCTGTCTCTCTATGGATTCCTGCAGCTTATTAAGTTTTTGTTATGTTCTTGAATAACCTTTTTAATTTCTTCAACTGCTTTATCTGTGTGTTCCTTGGCTTGTTCTGCTTGTTGCCTATTTTCCTTCCTGATCTTGTTCCTGATGTCCTGAAGAGTTCTGTATGTTAATCTTTAGTATTCTGCATCTGGTAATTCCAGGAAGGGACCTTCATCCAGAAGATCTCTTGATTCTTGTTTTGAGAGCTTGTTGAAGGGATCATGGTCTGTTTCTTTATGTGATTTGATATTAACTAGAATCAAAATTGGCAATGAATATGTTACCAGAGGTCAAACTGTAGAACAGGTAAGGTGGCATTTCATAGGCTTTATGATTCTGTGATCTTATAATAATGTATACATATTATATATGTATATTTTTTAATTACTGACGGTGTCTGCAGCAAGAGCTTTTATACAAAAGCAAAGGACTGCTACTGTAAAGAGTACTCCAGATGTTTTCACTTGGGTGCACCACAACAGGCACTCTTGTGTTAAGAGTCTTTCAAGTCTGAAATATACCATTTTGACAGCTTCCCTTAGGTAATAAGTCTCTTTGCAGCTGCAAGGTAAGCTCTTCACTTGTTCTGCTGAATATCTTTGTTATCCAGCTAAGAAGTTTTCAAAGCTTTTAGTTCCTAATATGAGTAATATTGGAAAATTAACATCCCTCAGCTATTTGGAATATCGAATTTCTTAGTGTAACAGACCGTGGGGATACATTAGTTGAGAAAGAACTTCAGAGCATATTATACTGTTAGTATTTGTATGGAAGGGAAGATTGAGAAGAGAAATGAAAGACAGAAGGTTTTGTAGGTTTCATTCAGCATCTGGGAGAATGTTATAATTATAGAATAATGACTCTTTTAGACAGCTGATCTTGGGGCTTTGCCTTAGTGCAAATATTCCCAGGACTGCTGGGTACTGAGACCATCTAATTATGCTAGTACATTACAAAATGATAGTTCACATCTGCAAATGTATTAGTCAATATGAGATAGACTGTGTGCAGTAACACATACACACTAAAATCTTAAAAAAAAAAAATGACAACAAAATAAAGATTTATTTTTTACGTGAACCCAATACAGATTTGACATCCTTCTTTCATTTTATAGTTATATTATCTGGAACACTTGGCCTCCAAAATCATACGTGGGGAAAATAGAATTTGTGGAGAAAGCACATCCACTCTCAACTTGTTGGGGCTAGAAGTGATATCACTTTCATTAACATTGGTGAGAATTAGTCAAATTATCCCTTTAGCTACGGGGGTGGGGGGCTGGGAAATGTCTTTCTGGGAAGAGAAAGTGGCCTGGCTAAGACAGAGCCTTGCCTATGCTACACTTCATATGTGTAAAGCATTCACAAGCGTTAACTCCTTTGATTCTTACAACAGCACTCTAAGGTAAGACAGGAATGCTTAATTTATGTTTTTCCAGCTGAGGAAACTGAGGCTTTGAGAACATAAGTAAGCTTTCATAGTATTCAGGTGGCACTCAGATTGTCTTACTCAGTTACTTCCTAATTCTGAAAAAGAGAGATAAATGCACAAAATAGTGGTAGAAGACAGTGTCATTTTTACTACCATACACTGTATTTCCTTGGCATAATAAGGTATCTGACGTGTGGTATTTCAAACAATTAATCGAGGTTTTCTAGTTTAACTTACTTAAATCGGTAATTTTACCTTTGCCATCATACTCACTATGTTGTTATTGTTGGATGCCATCACGTTGATTCCAGCTCATAGAAACCCTAAGTGAAAGAGTGGAACTGCCCCAAAGGGTTTCCTAGGCTATAATCTTTATGGAAGCAGATTGCCAGGTCTTTCTCCCTCAGAGCCACTGGGTGGGCTCAAACCCCCAGCCTTTCAGTTAGCAGCCAAGCGCTTAATTGTTCCTTCACCAGCTCTCCTTAATACTACTATATTGAACTTATCTGTTTATATTCTTGTTTTTCCTGGTAACCTAAGCTCCTTTAGGGCATGGACTGTGTCTAATTCATCTTATGATCCCTAGCACCTAGCGCAGTGCCCTCGAAACCGTATGTCCCATAAATGTTAAACTAAATTGAGCTGAACTTCAGTCATGATCAGCAGGACAAGTAGTTGAGCTATTTCTGGGTAGTGGGATCAGAGCTGTGTGGCAGTTCTGTTTTCTTAGACATTTCTCACAAAAAGCTTGTATGACATGTTATGATTATAGAACAGTTCTTTTTATAAAACTAACAAGGCCATAGGAGGACTGAAATCAAAACTTCACTGCCTAATGCTGTGTTCTAAGGGCCTAGTTACCACTCCAGCCTTTACTATAACAGAACCAGTGAAGCAAACTAATGTATTATTATTCAACATAAAAAAAAAAGAAAAACATCTCAGCCTCCCTCTCCCCATTTCTCTCCAGGAGACAGAGTAAGAAAGCACACTGTAAGGCTTTTCTTTTCTTTGGAATTTTACTGACTTTATGGAGACAATTGCCACTGCTAAGAATAGAGATGTGTATGCTCTGTGATGACAGTCGCAAAGATGGGACAACTCTTGCAGTGTTAACGCTCTTTACAAATTTAGTTCTAGCTCTAATGCTAACTACAAAACCTTGGCCAAATACCTTCATTTCTCTGAGCTGCCCAGTGAAAAGGTTGAACTCCTCTGTGTTTCTCAGTGGAAGGATGATTGACACCTGAGGGGGACCATTCTTCATGTATGAGAGTGTCCTGCACATTTCAGGCTGCAGGTACTAAGTGCCGGTAGCACTCTCAGTAATTGTGACAACCGGAAAACAGCGCCATCCTGAATCAAAAGGCTCTATGCACGATTATCAAGAACTAAAGTTCTTTAGGTCTATTTTATTCTCCGAGAGTTCTAACTATGCCTATTAGAAATCAGTTATTTTAATTTTAAAAAGGTTAATGATGATGACAAAATGATAATAAAGCCAATATCTTTCCGTACTTACTATGGGCACTGTGCTAAGTGGTTTATGTGGATTATCTCATTCAATTTAGCAACAAGCCTGCAATGTAGGTCTTATCACCATTGCCATTTCACAGTAATAGGCAGTGTACCTTAGAGACACTAACCAACAGCTCAAGCTGGCATAGCCATAGGCACTGAGGCGAGGGAAAGGAAGTGACAGAATGGAAAGGGGACTAATGTTTGCTGAATTCTGAGTGCCAGCTGCTATGCTATGTGTGTTTACAGACTCTGTCTCATTGAATCTCTGACAACTACCCTGAGATTTGCATATTTTATTGTTGCTATTTTACAGAAGAGAAAATCAGGGTTCAAAGTGGCTAAAAATTTGGCTACTTGACTCCATTTTTTTGTTTTCATTTTTTTTTCTGCCATGCACTGCTGTCCCCAGTAGGGCCTTATATGAGGATGGAGTCCCTGGGTGGCACAAATGGTTAAGCACACTACTGCTAACCGAAAGGTTGGCGGTTCAAACCCACCCAGAAGTGCCTTTGAAAGACAGGCCCGATGATTTGCTTCCAAAAAGTCACAGTCTTAAAACCCTGTGGAGCAGTTCTACTCTGCACACATGGGGTCTCCATCAGTTGGAATTGACGGGATAGCAACTAAAAACAATAACAGCTATGTGAAGCTACTTTTAAGAAAAGTTAAGAGATGGGTCCATTTAGTCCCTGAAAAGTGGAAGTGCAGGTTTAGCTGCCTCATTTCTCTTTCATTGGATGTGAAATGATGAAAATGATTAGAATGATTAATTAATGAGCAGTATATTGGCTTTGTTAACTCATTTGGCTAACATGAAACCATCTACTCTTCCCTCCACCTACTCTTCAGGCTTGCTTTCCGCATTTCTTCACCACTCCCCACCCTGGCCAAACAGTTTCTTTCCCACCCCCACTTCTACAGTATTTAGGGAATTAAAAGGCAGTGAACAAGTTAGTCATGTTCTTTTTTAAGTTTCAAAGTGACTGCCAGGGACATAGAGTGATTTCCTCAGTGTTACAGAAGACGAAAATCATTCCTGGTGCTTTATTTGTACGGGTGTGCTCTTGATGCTGATAATAAAAAAATGAGATTCCATCCGGCTTATGGATTACTGTGGAAGTGACTCAAGATAACTGATCAGAGAGCAGGTGACTCACAACTAAATCACCACCAGACACCAACTGGTTTCTGCTGAGTGCTCACCCCAGGGCAGCTGAGGGATGGATGTGTTGGTCCTGTTTTAAATATTAAGTAGTTGGAGCGCATTTGGCTTCCAGGGTTGGAGAACGTCCAGCTGAAACCCACTCCTACTCGGAGTCTGTCAAAAACCTGCTACTCCCGCAGTGCCTTTGTATTAGGGAAGCAGGATCTGCGTTTGTGCAGCGTGTTCCAGGCAGGAGGACCTCGCAGGCCACCTGAAAGGCTTTACCACGCCCCGTCAGGGAAGGAAAATGCAGCTTTGGCTTTACAGTAGGAGAATCTGAGTCAGAGTGATACACCAAATAGCCATTCTCTCTACAGGAAGTTGAGAGCAACGCTCAGAACTAACACAAGGAAGCAATGCTGGGGCTAGTTAGGACTTTCAAAAGCGTTACTCAGATGAAGGTGCTGCAGCCCAGAGAGGTTGAGTCATTTCCAAAGGTCACACAGTTTGTTAGCAGCAGCAACAGCAGGAAAGGACTAGGGGCTCTAGATCCCTAATCTACTACGCCGGTATCTACTACGCCGGTGCTTTTCAAACTTCATTATGCTTAGGAATCTGCTGGGTGTCTTGTTACAATGCAGATTCTGATTCACTAAGCCTGGGGTGAGGCCTGAGAGTTTGCATCTTTACCAAGCTCCTAGGTGATACCTATGCTGCTGGTCTTAGGACTGACTTCAAACAGAAAGTTCTAGAACCACATCCTAGGATTTTATTGTGTTTTAATTGCTGTTGAGTTGGCTCTGATTCATGATGACCTTATGTATAACAGAAGAGTCCTGGGCTATCCTCATGATCCTTGGTATGTTTGAGTCCATTGTTGCAACTATTTGTCAATCCATCTCATGGAGGTTTTCCCTGACCCTCTACTTTACTAAACATGATGTCCTTTTCTAGTGATTGATCTTTCCTGATGACAAGTTCAAAGTAAGTAAGCTGCAGTCTCACCATCCTTGCTTCTAAGGAACATTCTAGTTCTATTTCTTCTATGACTGACTTGTTCTTTTGGCAGTTCAACGGCATATTCAGTATTCTTTGCCAGCACCACAGTTTGAACACATCAATTCTTCTATCCTTTATTAGACCTTTAATAATGGGAACGTAATTCTCTCACATGAGTTTTTGGTAGGGAGGCATCAGGCCAACTCAACTCCATTCTCTTACCCTTCTCCTCCTCCTCCTCCTCCCTTTCTCTTCCTACTTCTCTTCTCCCTTTTCTTCTCTTTGCCCTTTTCTGAATTTTTTTTCTCATTGAGCTCAGCAAAATGCTAGAACAACAAAAGGTCAATAAATACACCCTGATTTGACTGGAAGGTCTTTGCTGATAGAGAATGTCCAAGATTAAAATTAACACTGCTTTCAAACGAGGGAGTGTTTTCAATGTGCTTTCCAGGTAACCTGTGTTACTGGTGCCCTGTTCAAGTCAAAAGCGATGTTTAAGTGGCTGGCGGCATGTATTCACAGGGCTCTGGATGCCAAGCCGCCAAGGCATTCTTGACATGACTCGTTTTGAAATCCTTGATATAAGCATACGTGGTAAGAGTAAAGTCAATGCACACTTACAAGGAGTTTACCAAGTGTGACTTGAAAGTTGGAATGCATGGTCAAAGCATGATTGGAATCATTCTGTTTAAACCTTCACAGCTAATGTGGTTGGAAAAGAGCTAGTAATTAGTTAATGGTATTAAGAAATTATTAATTATTATTTATACAATTAAACTTTAAATAAAGGTAAAAGGAATTTTTTTTATGGTTTTGGATATTAATACCATTATGTGTTATTTTACCAGAATAATCTTTAGTTGGTGGGTATATCTGAAGGGGTCAAAATTTAATTGAGCATTTGCTACTCATTGGGTGTGTTTGCCATCATATGACGATGGTTATGGTTTTCTCTTTACTACGCATTCTTCCAGGTAGAACTCAGTTTTGTTTTTATCTTGTGTTCTTACCTATTCACAGCCTTGTGCAGCTTCTCATTAATTTTACCAATGAAAAATTACAGCAGTTCTTCAGTCAGCACATATTTGCTCTGGAACAAGAGGACTATTAGAAAGAAGGCATTGACTGGGTGTTCATTGACTTTGGGCTGGGTTTGCAAGCCTGCACAGATCTTGTTGAGAAGGTAATGTGTACTCTTTTCCTCTCCCAGTTTCATTTATGGAGATCTGTCCCTGCTTGCCATGTTGATCTATGTCAGGAACCAGGCTCTGGAAGGGGATGGGGAATGGAGCAAATTTCTTCCTAACGGTCTCTGTGTGCAGCACCCGTGGCATTTCTAACTAAACTCTCGTGTCAGTTACCCTACTCCATCACCTGTAATGCACACTGTCACTGTGCATTTGCTGCTTATATGTGGTCTCCACTGTTAATGCACCGGGATCCTTGTCAAGATTAAAAATGGTCATGCTCTCTACTGGAAAAACACAGAGCTGAAAATATGAGCTCTGTAGGCCTAGCTGATTAACATAAAGTGAATTAGTAGACCCAGAGCAGCTTAACGAAATTTGGCAAATTAGCATGCAAACAAACAACTGCCATAAATCCTCAAGGCCACTACCTTGCAGGACATAGTTTGTTCATTTAATTGGACAAGTGCCACTTAGTTTAAGTAATTTATGACAATGCTTCATGGCTTATTAGTAAATCAGCTGAAGTGTACGGTTTCTGAATTCAGCGATGTCCCTGTACTCTGAAATCTTGCTGCGTGCTCTGGGAAAGATTCACAGGGCTTGCAGGGGGAGTTCTATATGTTCTTTTCAGTGGCTTTGTCCATGGCAGCAGCTGTAGTGGTATGTTACCAAATACTTGCCCCTGTGTCTTGCTACATCTGTGGATTCAGTGAATTCTAGAGACAGGTCTGGGCAGGCCGAGACCTAGTGCATTTAGCTTTCAGAAAGCTCTCTTCAGCTATTCTGTCACATTTGGTTCTCAACAACCCTGTCAGGAAGCAGCTCAGGCCTTGGCCTGCCCAGACCTCAGATTTTATCAATCAGTGTCTCAATACTTTTATTTATTAGGGTTTAGATGAAAACAAAAGCTGCCTTGAAAATAGCCACTATTTCTAACAGGAATGGACATCAAATTGATTTTATTTTATAATCAGCAAAGTTCCTGG